>NW_028274809.1:119313680-119616564 GCF_037043125.1 Eumetopias jubatus | reverse complement strand
AACTCCATCCTTTTATTTTAATCTATCTGTGTCTTCATATTTAATGTGTGCTTCTTATGACAACATAGAGTTGTCTTTTTTTTTAATCCACTCATACAGTGTCTGTCCTTTAATTGGTATATTTAGATCATACATTTTTACAGTTATTACTAGTTTAATACCTTTCATACTTGTAACTATTTTCTATTTGTACCCTTTCTTATGTTTTTTCTTTGTCTTCCACTTTTTTTTCCTGCCTTGTCTGGTTTTTAACTGATCTATTTTCTCTCCTTTCTTAGCATTTCAATTATACCTCTTTTAAAAATGTTTTTAGTGGTTGTCTTAGAGTTCGCAATTTACATTTACCACTAAATTGTCCACTGTCATATAATACTATACCATGTCATGGGTAGGACAGTTACCTTACAACAGTATTTCCACTTCCTCTCTCCAATCTCTTATATTGCTGTCATACATTGCATTTGTCCATAGCCCATAATCACCTAACACATCATTGCTATTATATTTTGAAAAAACCATATCTGTTAAACCAATAAGAAAAATAAAATATATCATTTAATCCTTATTCATTCCTTCTTTAATGTTATTCCTTTCTCTTCTCTATGTATATCTGAGTTATTAATCTACATTATTTTACTTCTCTTGAAGAACTTTTAACATTTCTTGCAAGGCAGGTGTGAGAGCAACAAATTTCCTCAATTTTTGTTTGTCTGAGAAAGCATTTATTTCTCCTTTACACTTGGAGAATAATTTCACTGGATACAAAATTCTAGCTTGGTGTTTTTTTCCTTTTAACTCTTTAAGTATTTCACTCCACTCTGTTCTTGCTTTCATAGTTTTGAAAAAGAAGTCCAATGTAGTTATTATCCTTGTTCCTGTAGAGGTGAGGGTGTTTTTGTTTTTGTTTTTTTTTATCCTCTCTGGCTTCTTTCAAGATTTTCTTTTGAAAACAGTTTTCACAGGAAATGCCTAGGTGTAGATTTTTGGGATTTATCATGATTGGTGTTTTTTGAGGTCTGGGTCTAATTTTGATGTCTGTGATTAATATTGGAAAATTCTCACCAATAATTATTTCACGGATTTTCTGTTCCTTTCTCTCTTCTATTTCTGGTATTCCCAATCCATGTATGTTATACCTTTTATAATTGCCCCACAGTTCTTGGTATTTTATTTTATTTTTTTCATTCTTTTATCTCTTTGTTTTTCATTTTGGGAAGTTTTTATTGACATATCTTCACATTCACTAGTTATTTCCTTGGGGATGTTCAGACAACTGATGAGCTCATCAGAAGCATTCCTTATTTATGTTACGGTGTTTTTTTTATTGCTAACATTTCCTTCTGATTCTTTCTTAGAGTTTCTATCTCTCTGCTTCCATTGTCCATCTGTAAAAAGTAAACATGTCATTTACTTTTACCACTAGAATCTTTAGCATATTAATCATAGTTATTTCAAATTTCTAGTCAGGACATTCCCAAATTTCTGTCATATCTGAGTCTGAGTCTGATTCTGATGCTTGCTCTGTCTGTTCAGACTGTGATTTTTGTCTTGAGCTCCCCTGTAACTTTTTGTTGAATGCCACACACGATGTTTTGGATAAAAGGAATGAGGCAAATTGGCCTTTTGGGTGAGGTTTCATGTCTCTCTGACTAGAAATGAGGCTGTGTTTACTATTTGCTGTAGCTGTGATATTAGAGGCTAAAATTGCATCTAGTATTCTTGTTTTCATCCTCCGGCTATCTTCAGGTTTCCCTAGAAACTCCTTCTTAAACAGGGTCTGAGCCTTACACTTCTTTCATCAGCAATCCCTTATATTCATGCAAGAGACAGACCGATGTGGTAAGGTGAGGGAGAGGAGATCTATGGTTTAGCCCTTGATTAGATCTCAATCTTCTATGAGTCTGAGTTCTGTATTTGTCTTCCCCCATGTCGAAAACTAGAAGGTGCTGGAGATGAGTATTTCCCTTCCCTCAGATTGACAGGCTCTGGTAAGTCCAAGTTGATAAGCCTCTGATAAGATAGTTTCCTTTGAGTACAGGCTTTTGTGAGAGAGCAGAATAATCTGGGACTATTTCAAATGTTTACTTTCCCCCTCCTCTTGACATAATCAGGAAGGGATCCCTTCTATTCCTAGTTAGCTGTGTGTTTTTATCATGAAAATGTTTAAAGCATTCTTTTAAAAATCCATGTTTCATACCCAGAAACATAAATCATTATTGAAAATACTTTTTGCTAGCTGTGGGAAATTTTACATTAAAATCCAAAGTTTTAATACAGAAATATCTTGAAAGTATTATAGTAGAAATAGCCCAAAAATAGAATAATGAAGATAAAGAATGTCTAATAAGATTGATATACTTGAATATTTAGCACTTAAAAATTCAGCTGGTCATTGAGAAGACTAAAAATTTTATGGTTATTTTAAAGTTTAATTTATAGTTTATATATGATAGTATCTCAAATTATTTCAATTCTAATTATCAGCACAGAATCAGCTTACTTTATATCTTAATTTCATTTTAACAACTAATAGCAATGTAAAAAACCCTTGAATGTTTAGGTTGTTCTGGCTTCTGGGAAACAACTTATGCTTTATAGAAACCTTTTTATCTACCATAGAGCTTCTGCTTGAATCTCCACAGTGATAGGGAAATAATTCACATTAGGAACAAAAACTATAAACTATCTGATGCTATGAAATTTATGGAGAAAATATGAAATTTCTTGTAAGGACTTACATAAGTGGATAGGTGTATTCAATATATAGAAAACCGCAGTATAATAAATGTGGCAATTCTCCTCAAAGTCATTTATAAATTCAGTGTAATACAGGAAATAATAAAGGAAATGCATATAATTCCCAACAGGATTTTTATAGAACTTGAGCAGTTTGTTCTAAAATTCACACAGAAGTAGGAGGAAGCTGAGAATTATCATGATACTTTTTTAAGAATAATAAAGGAAGGGGGCTTACCTCTCTAGATTTAATTGCCTAATTATAATCTGCTAGATACTCTTTTTTAAGATTTTATTTATTTATTAGAGAGGGAGGGTGGGGTGAGTAGGGTGGGGAGGGGTAGAGGGAGAGGGACAAGCAGACTCCTTGCTGAGCAGGGAGCCTGATGCAGGGCTGGATCCCAGGATCCCGGGATCATGACCTGAGCAGAAGGCAGACGCTTAACCAACTGAACCACCCAGGCACCCCCATGAGCCTATACTCTTTAACTATCATGCTACACTGCCTCATGCTGTAGCAAAATAGGGACAAATAGACCAGTGGAAGAGACTAGGAAGAAAGTGTGTGTGTGTGCGTGTGTGTGTGTGTGTGTGTGAGACATGTATGGGACTTTACATAATAAGTAGACTGCATAACATTTGTCAAAATTTGCCCATTTATGCCATATTAAAATGTTTTTTATCTTTTTTTTTAAAGATTTTATTTATTTATTTGACAGAGAGACACAGCGAGAGAGGGGACATAAGCAGGGGGAGTGGAAGAGGGAGAAGCAGGCTTCCCATGGAGCAGGAGCCTGATGTGGGCTTGATCCCAGGACCCTGGGACAATGACCTGAGCTGAAGGCAGACGCTTAACGACTGAGCCACCCAGGCGCCCCATTTTTTTTTATCTTAACTAGTAATAAAAAATATCTCTTTCAAAAATATATCTAGAAATTTCTGCTTCTTGGAGCCACAGCCATTGAAGATCGCCTTCAAGCACGTGTTCCAGAAACAATAACAACTTTACTGAAAGCAAACATAAGAATATGGGTTTTGACAGGAGATAAACGAGAAACTACAATTAACATAGGTAATAGATATAAAGTTTTAGAAAATCTGTTTGGACAGGTATTCTAAATATATCCTGGTATCAAGAATGAATGATTGAACTTCCTTCAAGTAGTTGTTTTATATGCCTTTGGGTAAATGGAGTGCAAAGGAATCTTGCCATCACATGGCAGGAAATTTGAGCAAACTAAGCAAAGCAAAGAGTCTGTCTCCTTCACACTGTTGAAATATAGACTGCAGAATGCTTACATGAGTAATATGTATGTTTCTTGTTCCTTTCCTTTGATATTTGAAGTTATGGCATATTTTCCCTATAATGTATATACCTATATTTGTATTATGTATGTTTATTCATAAACATTTTGATTATTAGTGAGAATATTCAATTGTTTTTTTCTTTTTAAATTTAAATTCAATTAACCAACCTGTAGTACATCATTAGTTTCAAGTGTAGTGTTCAATAATTTATCAGTTGCATATAACACCCAGTGCTCATCACATCATGTGCCCTCCTTAATGCCCATCAACAAATTACCTCTTCCCTCCACCCCCTTCTCCCTCCAGCAACCCTCAGTTTGTTCCCTACAGTTAAGAGTCTCTCATGGTGGGTTGCTGGAGTGGTGGGGGGTGGGAGGGATGGGGTGGCTGTGTGATAGACATTAGGGAGGGTATGTGCTATGGTGAATGCTGTGAATAGTGCAAGACTGTTGAATCACAGACCTGTACCTCTGAAGCAAATAATACATTATATGTAAAAAAAAAAGATAACAGGAGGCGAAGAATGAAGGGGGGGAAATCGGAGGGCGAGATGAACCATGAGAGACTATGGACTCTGAGAAACAAACTGAGGGTTCTAGAGGGGAGGGGGGTGGGAGGATGGGTTAGCCTGGTGATGAGTATTAAAGAGGGAACGTTCTGCATGGAGCACTGGGTGTTACACGCAAACAATGAATCATGGAACACTACATCAAAAACTAATGATGTAATGTATGGTGATTAACATAACATAATTAAAAATATATATATAAAGAGTCTCTCATGGGGGGAAAACTGAATGGGAAGTCATCAGAGAGGGAAAAAAAGCAATTGTTTTTTTTCAATGTCTTTTTTTTTTTTTTGCCTTTTTTCCCCTTTTACTGTATGATTGTATCTTAGAGTTGAGATGTGCAGAATAGGAGTTGAAAAGTCAATTGTTAGCTGTGAATATTCATGTTTTGATGGTGAGAAGGAATTGAAATTATTATGTTTTTCATAATCATCATGGTAGTCAGCTCCAGTTAGACTAACATATATGATAAAACAAGTCTGTATGTGCCAGACACCACCTTTAAATGTTGTCTCCACTCATTTGTTTATTCTACATTCATTCATTTAGTGAATATTGATCACTTGCTAGGTACCAGGAAAATCTAGGAGCTGGGAATGAAAACCTGAGTAATAGTCTCTGTCCTTATGAAACTTATATCCAAGTAGAAAAGATAAAATTAATAAGCAGATCACTGTGTTTTGTAATATTGCAATCAGTGCTAAGAATAAAAACACAGCAAGGCATAGCAAGAGGTAGACAAGCTAATCACATAGAACACCTCTAAAGAAGGTGACTTTTGAAGCAGAGACCCAAATGGAAAGAGGGAGCAAGCATTGAAAGGATCTCTGGGATGAGTGTTCCAGGCAAAGATTATAGTGAGCACATTGGCCCTGGTGTGGGGATGTGCATATTCGAGGAACAAATGAAAGGCCGGAGTGGTTGGAATATGGGGAGGAAAGCAAAGAAGATAGGAAATGAAAGCTTGTCAGGCCACAATAAGAAATGTGTATGGTTTTAAGCAAGAGAGTAATATGATCTAGTTTATATTTTAAAAACAATCTCTTGGTTCTTGTATGGAGACTAGGCTGAATGGAAGTCAGGAGATCAGGTAGGAAGCCTTCATAAAAGTCTAGACAAGAGATGCTGGTGACTTGTACTAGGATGTGATGGGGCATGTGAGAGAAGGACTAAATTTGGGGTCCATTTGGTAGGTTGATCTGTCAACCCTCACTGATGAGGGTGTAGTGAGTGCAGATGAGTCTTTCAGAATTTTGCTGTGAAGGGGAGCAGAGAAATAGGGTGTAGCTGGAAGAAAACAGTCAGTGAAGGGTTGGCTATTTTTGAAGGATCTGCTTAACCTCTCTAAACATCAATTTTCTTGTCTGTAAAATGGGGATAATAATAGTTTTGGCCTCATATCACTGTTGTAAGGACACCTTGAGGTAATCCCTGTAAAGAGCTTAGCTTGGTGTGAAGCACTTACAAGTCCTTCATGAATGCTAGATGTTAACATAACTATTAAGGACTCACCAAAGGAGTCCAACCATGATGTAGTCACTCATTTATCCCCCTGGCAAATTTTGAGAGCATACCATGCTCCTTTTGCCAGCTCTCCCCTATTTCGGCTTTAGTGTGACTTGCTATGCTTCTTGGTAATCATGAACTCAGCAACCACTGTAACTTGGTGTATATCCTGTGAAGGGGCTCAGTGGACAGAGCACCACAGAGGAGGATGATTGCTCTCTCATCACCTTCCTAAATTGCTCCCAATCCCTTTTTCCAGACCCACAAGCAGAGGATTGTTTTTCCTGAGCCTCTGGCTGTCTCCTCAGCTGGGGACTGAAACCCAACCTAGATGAGACACAGCCATTGTTGTTGGTAGGGGAATTTTTATCCTTATTGAATGAGACCTATTTTTGTTAGTAGAAGTCTCTAATTCACTTGAAGGATTCTTTGCTGAGAATAACTGGATTCTTAGATAACTGCTATATCTAATTGCACTCATTAAAAAAAATTGTTTAGTAACTGTGGTGGACTTGAAGGAAGAAAGGAAACAATCTCTCCAGTTTCTTAAAGCAGGGCTTGCAAACATCTGGGAGAACCAGGCAGGACAAGAGTGAAGGGCAATGTCCACAAGGGGATGCTGGTCCCTGAAGGGGCAGCCAGTACATCCTTGCCTTTTGGAAATGTCTGCAATTGGCACAGGGTTTTTTTTTTTTTAATTTTTTAAAAAAATTTAGGGTGTAGGGGGCAGAGAGAGAGAGGGAGAGAGAGAATCCTAAACAGGCTCCACACTGGGCGTGGGGCCTGAGGTGGGGCTCAATCTCACAACCCTGAGATCATGATCTGAATGGAAATTGAAAGATGGACACTTGACTGATTGAGGCCCAGGCAACCTAGGTTTTTAGTTTTTAAGAGATAATTGGGAATTCTGTCTCTGATATGAAATATCCTGATGCACAGATGTTGACTTAAATGTATAAAACTTTGTAAGGGCAAAGCAAAACATGTCTGTTGGCTGAAGGCAGCCCACAGTCCCCTGACCTCTTTTGAATACTGGGTCCCAGCTTAAATTTTATCATCACCCCTTAGAGGCTACGCCTGCAGAGACCAGCTAAAAGATGGAGTCCATGAACTTAGTATAAACTGAAGACCGTGCTGACATAATTTGTTTTCTTAGAAGCTCTCTGAGCTCTAGCTTTTTCCAAGAAAAACAATAGCCTTTGGTTAGAGAGCTCTCATGTTACTTTCATGGTTCAAATGTCTGGGGAATGGATTCAAAAATAAAAAGATTGAGCTGTGTCTGAGAGCTGACATCTTTATATCTTTGGAAGACAATGTAGAGCACAGTGGTTGAAAATCAGACTGTAGAGTTACCAAGGACCCTGTTGTGAGCCTGAATCTCCTGCCTCTATATTTATGAGCTTGCGCTTTTGTGGGCTTTTCTAACCCTCAATTTTCTCACTAATGAAATGGAGATAACCATGATAACTCTGGTGGTTGTGATGATTAAGTGAGATATGTATGTGAAGTTCTCTCTAAAGTACTGGACACAGTAAGGGCTTTGAAAAGTTGGCTGCTGCCTTTATGAATGTGGTGACAGTTATTATCATCAGCTCTCCTGGAGCTCAAGTTGGCTAATGTTTTTGTGGCTAAAAGACTAAACATAGTCTTGATTCTGATTACAAAATTTGACTAAGGATTTGGCAGGAGGGTGACTTTTAGCAATCAGTATGTCAAGACTGGTTTTTGACAATGGTCACTAGTGACTATATAAGGACCACTGTCACATTTTTGCCTATTTTCTAAGACTACTAGTTCTATTAACTTCTGAAACTTTCTGACAACATGATTCAACATGATCTGCTGCTTCTTGACCTCAGCAGCATTTATACTATTATATTTCACTTACCAATATGCTGGGTTTTTTTTCTTTTTTGCATTAGCTTTGATTCCTTAGGTTTTAGAGGCTTATCATATATCTGTTGTAAATCTTCATTTGCACCCAACATAATGCTGGGTACGAGCAAGCACTCAGTGCTTGCATAGTGACTGGATTTTCATCATAATATATGGAGACCTTTGGCTTTGTCTATAGAGAGCCAGCAGCAGCAACAACAGCTTCAGGAGAAAGGAAGTTTCCTCGTGGGGGCAGCTCGAGAACCCACAGTGGGCTGGCTTGTCTGTGTCCAGCACAAATATGAACTCTCCAACCTGGGGGTTGGTAGAGAAACTGCCAACCTTAGACAGTTAACTTTGTCAGTAACTTACCACAAAATGAAGGTGGACACATGAACATTGCAATAAAACATATCAGGAAATCTTTAGAATTCTTTGAAAAGTTTAGAATCTCTGGTTTTGAAAAACCACTGCAATAGGGCAAAAAAAATCCACAGGCTTTGAAATAGAAATTAAATTTAAAGACCAGTACATTCTGGGGGCAGGGGACACTGTTTAAATAGGAAGCATCAGATGAACCAATAATTGATGAAGAAGACCATTTAAAAAGTGATTATCTCCTGTAATTGGATAGACTGCAATAGAATACATAAATAGGTATTTTGAATTATATAAAAATCATGAAGCTACTTTTGCTTTTCTGTATGATGTCCACAAGTTTCAGGAAATTTCAAAGGAAATATTAAAATGATAGTGTATAAATTTACATTTAAATTAAATTCCAATTTACATGAAACTGATTTATATGAACAGTTAGTTTTAGAAAATTTGTTCCATAGGAATCATCAGTTACAATTGTACAAAAATTTAATTTTCAAAATAATATATCAGAAATTCATCATAATATCCTCACAGCCTATAAAAAAATCTTAAAAGCTCTAGTAATAGTTACATCAGAAAGATGATGCTCAAAATTAAAAATGGTCAAAAATTACTGACAATCTTACATTTTCCAAGAGTGACAAACATTGCTTTCAATTACATATATTGTTTGAAAATAAAGTTGCTAAAAGTATAAGTTTTGATGATCGAATAAATGAATTTGCAGAAGTGTAAGAGAAAAATCTAATGATCCAACAAGATATCACATTAATAAAGTTTTATTTTTATCGCATTATATAAGATTATGGCACCAAAACTATATATTTTTTGCAATTTGTAAGTTTATGTTGTTTTTTGTCTATCACCATTACCCCTGTTACATTTTCTAAGTATAAAATATTTTTAGAGAAAAACTTTCTATTTTAGAATCTATAATGGCATTCTGTCCTCCCCCTCCCCCTGGTTTTTGAATAAGGGACCCCATACTTCCATTTTGCTGAGAGGATGGCTGGGGTGAGAGAGGAGAAGATGAACCAGCACTCTGGAGAGCAGGTCTCCTGGACTTGTGGACAGATGCCGAATTAAACACCCACGCGCTATCTTCTTAGGACAACCATTAGTTCTCAGAGACAAAAACTGAACCTGTAAGAAGGAAGAAAAATACTATCCTAACTCACTCAACATTTGCAGGGCTCTCTTCTTACACTCAAATCACTACTTCCTATTATTTTCACAGTGGGGTTAATTCCTTTCATTTATCCAGCAGCCTTCCTACTGTGCCCCTTTGAGCCTATAGGAGGAAAAGAAAGTGACATTTTTGGACTGTTAGTAGATGTTTCCTCAGCTTCATAGAATTTAAAATGACTGCTTTTACAAAGACTCAAACTTTTTTGATAAGGGTTCATCTATCTCAGAGATAGTTTCATTCTTGTAGATACAGATGTGATTTTCTATTTGCGCCCTCATAGGCTAATCCCGTATTTACAAAAATATTCTCAGTCTAATTTCTAAAGTGAGAATGACTTAGTTTTCAAACTGGAAAATGCTCTCTGAGGTGTCTCACTGGATCATCACATTGAACGTTATTATGAGCATTGGGTGAGTTTATTTCCTTCAATCCTACCTAGGATTTTATGAGTACGGTAGACATAATGCTGTTGATATAGCAGCTTGATACAACAAAACTTGATACAGCAGTCTTCCTCAAGCCTTGGAATTGTTATAAAGCATGAATTGAATCTCATGTCATATAAAGATAATAAAAATAAAAATCCACAGACATTTAAAAGTACAGAGTTAGCCATTAGTTATATGCACCTTCCCAACCATTTCTATTTAGGTTGCCAATTAAGATTAAATGAAGCAATGTTTCAACTTTTTCAATCTACAACCTTTTGCTCAGTATTTGAGATGAGCTACTAGGCTTTGACCTAGTCATAAAGCAGAGATTCTGATGAAGAAAATGTATAAATAGATGTCTTACTCTAAAAAATGAACTCATGGAAGGCATTGAGTCTTCAGATATGTGACATGTTTATTTCTCTCTTGATAGCATATTCCTGTAAACTGCTATCAGCTCACATGCCTCATATTCAATTGAATTCAAACTCATTTGAGGTAAGTGATTTTTAAAAATTTGATTTAATATGAGTGTAACCAATTTGTTACTTCAGTGTTCCCCCATACCTTAAAATCTACATAAGTTGCCTTGAACTCTCAAGTCCATTAGAACATTACCTCTGGTCCCCATTTCTTGCCTCATTCTTAGGCTAGTCCTTTATCACCCCTGCTTCTGACATCATACCAAATCCAACACTCAAATCTTTGATTTTAAAAATGCAAAAAAAAAAAATATGTGTAAATAGCAGTCTTTATCAAAAGTTTGAGTAGATAGGTGGCATTTACATTGAAGGAATGAAAGGATTTTGTAATCCAATATTGAACCTCCTTGCCCTTAAAAATTAAATGGTTACAGCCATTTATTTTCTGTTAAATATTTTTTACTGTGTAATTTTCTTATCATTTAAAAAATTTTAAATAGATTTCATCTATTCCTTTTCAGTCTTCTTTTTTAAAATGTAGATCTCAGTTTCTGACATATATCATAATTATTCTCCATGAAAAACTTTAAAAATATTTCTTATGGGGCAGATCAGCTGGCATTGAATTTCCTCAGTTTTTGTCTGAGAAAAATCTTTATTTCTCTTTCACATTTGAAGGATAATTACACTGGATATAGAATTCTAGGTTGGTGTCTCTTGTTCCTTCAACACTTTCTTCTCAACTGTATGGTTTCTGATGAGAAGCTTGCTGTTTTTTACTTTATTCTTCCCTTTAGCTTCTTTCAACATTTCTTCTGCCTTTGATTTTGTGGTTTGAATATGATATGCATAGGTGTAAATTTTTTGGTATTTATCCTGCTTGGTGTTTTCTAAGTTTCCTGGGTCTGTAGTTATGTGTTTGCTATTAGTTTGGGAACATTCTTAGTCATTTGTACTTAAAATTTTCCTTCTGTTCTCTTTCTCCTCTCCTTCTGATATTCCAATTAGCTGTATGTTAGACCTTTTAAATTGTCCCACAGTTCTTGAATATTCCATTCTGGGATTTTTTTTTCTAATTCTTTTTTTTCCCCTTTATATTTCAGTTTGGGAAATTTCTGTTGATTTATCTTTAAGCTCATTAATTTTTAGACTTTGTGCAGTCTATTGTTGGGCCCAATAAGGGCACTCTTCATTTCTGTTAAGTGTTTTTTTCTTTTTTATTTCTAGCATTTCATTTTTATTCTTTCTTAAGTGTTTCTCTCTGCTTATCTTCCCCATTTGTTCTTTTATGTTGTCTATTTTTCCATTAGAGTCCTTAACATGTTAATCATAGCTTATTTTAAATTCACTGTCTGATACTTCAAAAATGTGTGTTATCTTTGAATCTGGTTCAGATGCTTGCTTTAGCTCTTCAGACAGTGATTTTTCTTGCCTTTTAGCAAGTCTTGTAATTTTTGTTGAAAGCTGAATGTGATGAATGTGGTAAGAGAAATTGTGGTAAAGGCCTTTAATGTGAAGTCTTATGGTAATCTGGCTGTATTTAATGTTTGCTGCAGCTATACACATGAGAAGCTCCAAATTCCTCTAGTGTCGTTGTTTAGTCCCCCTTGTTGTCTTTGGGTTTCCCTAAGAACTCCTCCTTAAATAGATCCGCACCTCACAGTTCTTTCATGTGTAATGCACTGTTACTATACTGGGACCCCATTGGTGTGTGGTAAGGTGTGTGGGAAGAGAAGTGATCTTATGATTAAATCTCAGTCTTTTAGTGAGCCTGTGCCCCTGTGTCTTTATAAGCATTTCTTAGCATCTTTCTCCCCTTGGGTGAGACAGGGAGGTTAGAGGAGGCTAGAATTGGGTAAATACCCTTCCCTTTAGGTGGGATAAGACTCTGGTAAAGTTTTTAACTTTGGAGACTAGGCTTTCATTATGGAGAATGCTCTGAACATATATCAAAATGGTCGCTTTCCCCCTCCTGCCTGAACCATGAGGGGAATTTTTCTTGGCTTTTCTCCATAAGAACCTGGTGAGGTTTCTAGAAGTAAATCCACAAAAATGTGAGTCTTTACCCATCAAGATTGCAACCCAAGGAGTGTCTCATTTTCGTGATAACCCATACTCAGCCTACATCAGTTCCTCAAAATTACCAGTTAAGTGTTCCTACCAGTTTTTGACTCTAGTATTACCTTCTGCTCCAGTTAAACAGAGCTCAGCTGTGATTCTCTGTATTCCCTTGTCTCTTCAGATTTCTGGTGGAAGTTTGTCATGTGATCTCACCTATCTCTGATAGGTCCAAAGAAGGTTGGTTTTCACTTTGTTCAGCTTTTTTCTATAAGGATGAGAGTGGTGAATCCAAGCTCTTTATGTGTCATTGTTGAAATTTCAGTGCCTTTGACTAACTTTTGACTTTTAAGTTTGTACAAGGGACAGTACTCAAGTTTTTGAGAGGAATAAATTTGCATAAGTAATTAGATGAATGAGTTAGAATTTTCCAGAAGCTAGTCTTGTTAGTGAAGCTTACTATGGAAAACTCTGTCACTTACATATTGTGATTTACCTAGTGATCCTGGTACATTGTTTCTCTAAGATTTTCTCTATGTTTTAAGTTCCTGTTAACTTTAGAGTCATGTCATTTTCAAAACTCATTATTCTTAAATAATCATTACTTAGTTACTGATAGACTTGTTTTACATATGAAGCATATAATGCAATTTTCCCATATAATGTGCTACAAGTTGTGCTGCAGGATTTTACATAATTAATGTTGGCAAATGACTCAGGTACTCATGTTCTAGAGTGAACCATGTTGGAAGAATTACCTTTACCTTCTGTTAACATTGGCAACAGAAGGACTGGTAAAGAGAACCAATTTAGGAGTAGAAGAAAAAAATAAGACATTAAACTAATAGCTTTAGCTCCAAGCATTTACTTGTTTTAAGAAGCTGTAAAATTGAAAACAATATATTAGCTAGAAAAGCACCAAGTTTTGTGTTCACTAACCAAATGAAATATGAGAAGAATTATTAAAGTGAGGAAAACTTCAATTTTGCCAGATTATTTTGGGGCAACAAAATAGTCACTTGAGATCATTGATGGGATATGCAGTCCACTGTGTAGAAAAAGCAGAAGTAGAAATGTTTAATATGATATATATATATCACATATATTATACACACACACACACACACATATATGTAATACCTCATAGTTCCTACACAGCATGAACTCAAATTTAAAGTGTTTGAATTCCATCTGTTATTAGACCTTCAGGTTTATAAAGCCTTCAGTAATTCAAGGATTATTAAAGTAACTTTATTTTTGGGAAAAACAGTTATTTCATTTGAGTAATGAGTATTGAGTAATGAAGACCTTCTGAGAAAAATAGGGAGGAGGATTTTTTCATTAAAGGTTTTGGTGCTTGATGCCTGTTATGCTTTAAAAATTTTCCCCAGGTGGCACATTTTCTTAAAATTTCATTTATTAATATGTTTAGGGGAGATCATAAAAAAAATCTCTGATTTCTGTAGATCATTGAATATACCTGAAAATTATAGTTAAATAAAATAAATAAGCTTTTAAATATGATTTAGTATTTTATGGCATTCATTTCACACAGTCATAGAAGTAAAACAGAGTTGGTAAGAATCAAGATATATTTTGGCAAACTTATTATTTCCCTAATGTTTCAATAGAAAATGGTAACTGATATATTTTATTTTACTTGTATTTGATGAAGAAATTTTTTTTAGCATTAATCTATATAACTTAAAATTTTATTACATATTTTCCTTAAAATTCCTGAATTTTCCACTCTGCTACTGGCATGAGGAGTCATTTCTCTAAAATTTTGAGCTTCCAACAGTTTATGTGAATTATGAAGGAAGGAAAATTTGGGTGAGGAAAATAAGCTAAGGGAGGTGATGCCCACACATCTTAAATTGAGTGATGAGTCTTTACAACTTCTTTATTTCTCCCTTAGGAGGCTGAGACTCAGTTTTGTAGAGTACACTCATTATTTTGTTCCCACCTTTGACATTTTTCTCAAAAATTTTCTGAACTTTCTGATATGCTATTAACATCCATCCATATTTTCCAACTGATATGAATTCACTCTTCTGTACCTTTTAAAAAACAGCTTTATTGAGATATAATCCACATCACATAAAATTTGTTTAATGTGTACAATTCAATCTGTTTTAGTATTTTCACTTATATATGCAACCGTCACCACAGTCAACTTTTAGAACACTTTCATCAACTCTAAAAGAATCTCCCTGCTTTTTTAAAAATTTTTTATTGTTATGTTAATCACCATACATTACATCACTAGTTTTTGATGTAGTGTTCCATGATTCTTTTTTTTTTTAAGATTTTATTTTATTTATTTGAGAGAGAGAATGAGAGATAGCACGAGAGGGAAGAGGGTCAGAGGGAGAAGCAGACTCCCCGCTGAGCAGGGAGCCTGATGCGGGACTCGATCCTGGGACTCCAGGATCATGACCTGAGCTGAAGGCATTCGCTTAACCAACTGAGCCACCCAGGCGCCCTAGTGTTCCATGATTCATTGTTTGTGCATAACACCCAGTGCTCCACGCAGAACGTGTCCTCTTTAATACCCATCACCAGGCTAACCCCCACCCCCCTTCCCCTCTAGAAACCTGTTTGTTTTTCAGAGTCCATCGTCTTTCATGGTTCGTCTCCCGCTCCGACTTACTCCCCTTCATTCTTCCCCTCTTGCTATCTTCTTTTTGTACAGATCTGTGATTCAACAGTCTTGCACAATTCACAGCGCTCACCATAGCACATACCCTCCCCAATGTCTATCACCCAGCCACCCCATCCCTCCCACCCCCCACCACTCCAGCAACCCTCAGTTTGTTTCCTGAGGTTAAAAATTCCTCATATCAGCGAGGTCATATGATACATGTCTTTCTCTGATAAGAATCTCCCTACTCTTTAGTTAATCATCTCTCTCATCCTCCTTCCCCCACCCTGAACAAACACTAATCTATTTTTTGTCTCTATGGGTTTGTTTATTCTCAACTTTCATGTGAATTGAATCATAATAGCATACAGATTTTGTGACTGGCTTCTTTAGTTACCACATTTTCAAGGTTCCTTCATGTCGTAGCATGCATTAATACCTCATAACCTTTTTATAGCCAAAGAATATTCCATTATATGGATATACCATATTTTGTTTATCCATTCATTAGGTTGTTATAACTTTTAGGCAGTTGTGAATAGTGCTGCTATAAACATACAAGTTTTGTGTAGACGCTTGTTTTCATTTGTCTTGGGTATATATATGTATGAGTGGAATTGCTGGGTCATGGGTAAACTCCATGTTTACCCATCTGTGGAACTGTCAGACTATTTTCCAAGGTGGCTACACCATTTTACCTTCCCAACAGCAGTGTATGGGAATTTTGCATTTCTCTATATCCCAATCAACACTTATTATCTCACTTTTTGATTCTAGTCATGTTAATGGATATGAAGTATTATCTCATTGTGGTTTCAATTGGCATTTCACTGATGACAAATGATGTCAATCTTCTTTTCATGTTATTTACTTTTTAATTTCAGTGAGCTATTTGAAGGAAAGAATGAGGTAAAAATATGCCTCAGTTTACCATCTTGATTCAGAAAGTGTTTTCATTTATATTTAAAATGAGAAAAATAAAGTTATTCCCTCCCCCCACCTTTGTTTTAGGCAACACAACAAGCAGTTACTCAGAACTGTGAAGCTCTTGGAACCCGGCTAGGTAAAGAAAATGACCTGGCCCTCATCATTGATGGTGAAACACTGAAGTATGCCCTCCATTCTGAAATTAAGAGGAGCTTCCTCAATTTGGCCCTCTCATGTAGAGCAGTATTATGCTGTAGGTAAGGATATATTCACTGTTCTTTTTCCCTCCCTGCTATCTTTAACACTGTTTATATAAAGAAAATGTGGACATGGAAATACAAGTTTTTGTAGAAGCAAAGTTACTTATTAGTAAAATATATGCTGAAATTGAAGAGAGATATCTGAATTTAATTTTAATTGTCAGGCTTAAGATGTTACTAGAAAGCAGATTATAATTTTTCAGTGATAAATTGTTTAGTGATGTATTGACCAGATGAAAGATGTCTTTAGTAAGAACAAAAGCCCTCTATTTATAGTGAGGGGCAAATCTGAAAAAAATCCACCGATGTCTAGAGGAAAATGAAATTATCAGTATTAGTGCAAGTTAAAACATCAATTTAAAAAGGCAAAACATGTACAAGAAAGTTGGCTGGAACTAAGAAAATAATGAAACTAGGTACAGAATAGTTGTTTCTTGCTCCTGAATGAAAATATTAAATGGACCAATTATTAAAACATCTTGATGCTTTGAACTTCTAAGTATTAATATAGATTTGCTCCTCAATCGAGTTCCTTATATGCTTCAAATGTTTCCCTTAGATGTCCTCCTGCGTTCACATTCATTCAGCATCTGCTACAAAAATTCAGCACCTTCTGTTCTTCACTCCACCCTCACTTGTCATGACTGTAGTTTAGCCTTTAGGATTCTTTGTGATTTAGTCTTCCATCAGTTAGAACTGAAAAAAAAAAAATAATGGATAACTGAATTCAAGTCCAGCTTGGGCAAAAAGGGAATTTATTGGCTCGCATAACTGAAAATTCTATAGGTAAAGCTGACTTCAAGGGAAGCAAGAAAATTCATCAATAGTCAATTCACCAAATTTTTTGTTTCTTTTAACTATTTAGATTTAATTGCCCAGTTTTCATTTTGCATCATACCAATATTTTAAGGAATGCTCACTTTTTCTTACTCAAACTTCCTACTCATGCTGGAGGAAGCAATGAGAGGACCTACTGAAGAAACAGAGAGGAGAGAACATTTTGCCACCAAGGATGGATATTCCAGCAGTTGGCTTGCAATGAACTATTAGTGGTTTGTCCTAAATCTGGCTTTACTTGTGGTTTGATGTAGAGTTCAAATGGTGTCTCCCTTTTGATTCACCTGGTGCAGGCTTTATCCCCAGGCCAGATACCCTTTTGGCAGCAAGTTGGGGGTTGAGAGACCCAAGCTTCACAACCTCAAATGATTGCATGCAGGAGAAGATTCACATATGCTTTTTCCCAGAAATCTCAGCAAATGGGACATCATGTTTGGCTCTGAAAGATACTTGCTTTCAGGAGCCCAAGAGGAAAACAAAGGGATTATATACATGCTGGTAACAGTGGAAAGAGCCGATATACCCCTAGGTCCAAAGGGATCGGAGGAGGGAAGTAGTCACTGTAGCTGCAAAGAGAGAACCCTGCAGAGGGGACTGCTTCTAGAGGAGCCTCGAGCTGTGGTCGATAGACATAGCCCCCTGGAGAAGACATGGCAGGGAGGAGCAGGGAAATGTCCAACTTGACCTCACTCTCCTCCCTGTCCAGCTTCTGCAGGGGTCACTCATTGGCCAACCATGACAGCAACTCTCAATGATCCAGGTTTAAGTGGTTCATTGCCTTAGTTTCTCCACTTAGTCACTTCATCCCTTTAAGTCATTAAAGGGACTGTTCATCCCATTAGATGAACAGTAAACATAAATGAATACAAAACTGAAGTCTGTTGACTGAGCTATATCCTGAACTGAGGAAAGCAATTTGGTATGGAACTGGTTGAAACTGTAACTTACAAAGGGAGTGGTGGTAGGGGAGGAGAGCAGAGTCTGTTTCTAACATTCTTCATGGCTTCAAAATTTTATGAATTTTATTTTTATTTCTTTTTTTTAAGATTTTATTTATTTGAGAGAGAAAGAGAGAAAGGGCAAGCACAAGCCGGGGGATGGGCAGAGGGAGAAGCAGACTCCCTGCTGAGCAGGGAGTCTGACCCCAGCCTCAATCCCAGGATCCCATAGATTGTGATATCTCAATCTCAATCTCAACACATTTGGGTCTTTCCTATATCCCTTTCTCTTACTGATTTCTAAGTTAAAGCTATTTTCAAATAAAATACTAGGTTTATTTTTTTTTTCCCCTTGGTACTTTGTCATTCTGTTGTCTTCTGGCTTCCTTGTTTCTGATGAGAAGTTTGCACTGTTGTTACCCTGTATGTGACGAATCATTTTCCTCTTCCTTCTTTCCAGATACTTTCTTTGTTACTTGGTTTCAGTTGTTTGGCAATGCTGGCTCTATACATGGTTCTTATTATATTTGTTCTCCTTTGGATTCAGGGGATCCCTAAATTAACGTTTTGTTTTGTTTTTACTAGATTGGAAAATTTCAATCATTATTTTTTCAAGGTTTTTTTTCTTTCTACTTTTGATTTCCTTTACTTTCGGGACTCCGATCATATACATGAGTGAATGATTGATGTTGACTTGTGGCACCGCCACTGCATTTTTCTTTAATTTTCCCTCTTTTCTTTTTGTATTGCATATTTTCTATTGATGTGACTTCAAATTCACTGATTCCTTCCACTATCTCAGATCTGATGTTAAGTTCATGAAGTACATTTTTCATTTCATCCCTAGAATTTCTATTTTTTAATATAGTTTCCATTCTTCTGCTGGGATATGCTGTTTGTTGACTCATAATTGTTACAATTTTCTTTGATTCTTCGGACGTATTTTATTTCAATTCTATGAACATATTTATAATGCTGCTTTGAAGTTTTTGTCTGCAGAGTTGAGTCTTCACCCAATTACTTGGACAAGTTTGTGCCTCAACAATTCAAACTCTAAGACTTCTACCTCTGCTGCCAGGGCTATATGTGGTTGGAGCAATGCTTTCAGAAGTCTAACAGGTTGCAGCCTCTCTAGGCTGTTCCCTGCATATCCTTAATTTAGTGGTCCATCCAGAATATGTAGAAAGTTTATTATCTCAATGCTCCCATGATTCTTTTGTTGCAAAAATCTCCCTGTTAGATTTCTATCTGATTTTTTGCCCTCCCTGAACTAAGAGAGCCACCCCAGTTGATAAAGATGTGGGTGATCATCATCTGCTCCAAACCATATCCACCATGTCCAGATAGTAAATCTGCAGATTCTTGCCCCACTCCCAGGTCAGGGGAATACAAACACCTCCAGGAAAGGAGGTCACAAACTTGCTGCACTTACCTGATACAGTAATATCTTTTCATGAATAAACATGTCTCAAGTTCTTTTCCACCTTTGGTCATTTTTCTGGTGAGATGAAATACTTGCTTTTAATCATTTTTTCCAGTTCCACACTTGTTTTCTTATTGAAGGAAATTGTCCAGTGTCCTTATATGCCTTATATTAACAGGTATAGAAAGTTTTCTTAAAAATTTAACCAACAATTTGCTTACTGAATGTCACTTAGAAATAAAAAAGTTTAGATAGTTGGAGGGTGTCATACAGTATTTGTTATAATTGCTTCATCAGTGGCACTCAGGTGAACATAATTAAAAGAGAAAAATTATTTTTTAAAAGTCAATTTATGAAGCTGTAGACTTATTTTCCCCATAATTTTTATCACTATATGCCATAATTTTTGTTTTACTTACTTGGTTTATTGTCTGTCTCCTCTCCACTGCAATGTAAACTTCATGAAGGCAGGGATATTTATATATTTTATTTTCTGCTCTATCTTCTCTATCAAGGATTGTGCCTAGCTCATAGTAGGGACATAAATATTTGTTGAATAAATAATAATTGCTGAATATGAGGTTACCTTTAAGTAGCTTACTCAGCAAATTGCAAGCACAAATATAGCAAAAACACTTGTTTATATATCTAAGAAAACATCTGTGCCGTACAATATGTTGAATCTATTTTACAATTTTTAAAAGGCTTTTATTTAAATTCTAGTTAGTTAACATATAGTGTAATACAGTTTCAGACGTACAATATAGTGATTCAACCCTCCCATACATCAGCCGGTGCTCATCACCTGTGCACTCCTTAATCTTCGTCACCTATTTAACCCAAATTTTGAGTGGAAACCATTTTATTTTTTATTCCTCACACTGATTATATTGATAAAGAAGTCAATAGTATGTGCCCATGGAAAAACCATGACATTATTCCAGCCAATTTGTTTATTTATCTCTGTATATTTTTAATCCATGAAAATAGATGATAAAAGTACTGCAATTTTTGAATTACTCAAATGGGACTCGAGTATTTTATAGGTTGGAATCTATTATGTGTTCTTTATAAATTATTGTTGAATTTGTTATTTGGTTCCATGTTATAGATTAAAAATCAAAATGAGAGTTGACATGTAAAATACTATTTTTGGAAAGTAAAGATGTCCATTCGGATGAGAAGAGTAGAAATGAACTGTTTAATGTCTGTTTTGAATTCCTAAAACTATTTTTTAGGGCTGTGTTTTCTTATCACTTTTGTGCTCTGAAACAGCATATTGACTTTTTTCCTATCCTGAGTAGATTTCTCCCCTTTCAATTTTTGTGACTAGATGGCTATGGGACTTCTATGTTGTTTCAGTCAATAGAATGACAAGATGAATTTGGCCAGACATGAGTGTAAATACCATCAATTGGATATAACCCTAAAATTTCAGGATTAGGGAAATTTGTCTTAATGCCCATACATGGACACATGACCTAAAGTGTTTTATTAATTGGAGCTCAATTAACAGATGGTTATTAAAAGACTAATATTATTTTAGGATTTATTTTCATATATGGTTGGGGAGGACCCAAAATCAGAATAGTGATGATCCACTTCTGTTCTTAACTGGTCAGAACTGACTTGGAGCTTTGGTGAAAGGCCTAGAACCACATTACCAAAGGACTGAAGGACTCAGTGATGTTTAGCAAGGGGAGAAGAAGGTTTAGTGGGTCCCTGACAGTTCTTTTCTTATATTTTGGAGAGCTTGGTTGGCCCAGAGGATAGAATTAGGATTTGAAAGTCTAAAGAGTGAAATTTGGGATTAATATGAGGTAGTTTTTCTTTTTTCCACAAATATCGCAGTCTGAATATAAAAGTAGTTGCCAGACTAAATGGTGAAATTATTATCATTGTCAGCATTCCAGCAAAACAACCAGCATCTCTTGATGGAAACGAAACATACAAATGGTTTCTGGAACATCCTCTACTTCAGTAACTTTTCATACTGTGACGACAAAGTAATGTTAATTCATTATATTTTCTTCATTATGAAGCAAAAGTTTTTCCATCTGTGCTTCTGTCTTAAAATTTGGAGTGTGAGCTAGTCAAGGAAGCCTATCTCCTCAGTTTTTAATAATCTCACCTAAAATTTGAAAGGTTTAAATTTAAATTAGTTTGTAGGAGCTGTTTTGTGGGAAGGGGGATGATCATTCAATTACTAGAAAACAAAACCTTTGTGTGTCTCTTATTTTTTGGATAGAGATGTGTATCCAATTAATTTAGTGGATGAATACATAAGTGATGAATAAGAGATAAAAATTTTTGCTTCTCTTTCCTTGATATATCTGTAAGTATTTTGTGTAGACAGGGTCTGTTAGCCTGAAATATTTTAGGAATACTAAATTTGCTTTTGTAAGCTCATCTGAGGGGGGGAAAAGGATCAACAGTATTCTCATTTATTGGACACATACAATGGAAAGAAACAAACATCTGTTATGTTAGGTTACTTTGCTTTTGTTTGTTGTTACCACAGACTCGCCTGACTGACACCTTCATGTTTTTACATCTCCTTGTATTTTTCAAGTTCACTTGAAGGTACTTTGATTTTCATAGGCTAGTCTACAGGCTATCCTTTGGGTAAATGCCTTCATATAGTTTCAGAAATCTTCACTTCTTGCTCTCGTTTAGGTAGATGATATAAATTAATAGAGCAGACCAGTGTTAGGCAACAGGGAGTGATGGGGAGAAAGGCAAACTGAAGAGTTTATCTCCATGTAAACTGGGCAACTGCTATTGTGTATTTCTTTTGGATGTTAAAGAAGTTACTGTGTGGTTTCTTTGCTTTTCTTTTTATTTTGGGTACGGGTGGGAGGGAACTTTTTAGGAAAAATGGAGTGTAGTTGACACACAATGTTACATTAGTTTCAGGAGTAGGACACCGTAATTGGACATCTCTATATGTTATGCGATGCTCACCACGAGTGGAGCTCCCGTCTGTCACCAGACAACACTATTACAGTTTCACTGCCTGTATTCCCTGGGCTGTGCCTTTTATCCCTACGACTTACTCATTGCATAACTGAAAGCCTGTACCTCCAGGTCCTCCTCACCCATTTTGCGCATTCCTCCATTCCCTCCCCCTCCGGCAGCCATCAGTTTGTTCTTTGCATTTGTAATTCTGATTCTGCTTTTTGTTTGTTCATTTGTTTTTTTCGATTGGTGGGTGGAACATATTTATATATGTAAAAAGCTTAATTAATGACTTGGGAAATGTACCGGTAACTGATATTTAAAGGTGGTTACGTGTAGATCATTGTTGACTCCTTGTTAAAGACTTTGTGAACAAAAACAAAACAGTAAAAAAATGGTGGTTTCTGTCTTCTTTTTCAGGTTATCTCCCCTCCAGAAGGCAGAAATAGTGAACTTGGTTAAGAAGCATGTAGGGGCCATCACTCTTGCCATTGGGGATGGTGCTAATGATGTTGGGATGATCCAGATGGCCCACGTGGGTGTGGGAATCAGTGGGAATGAGGGCGTGCTGGCCACCAACAACTCAGATTATTCCATTGCACAGGTCAGTAGTGTGGGCATGAGATTATTGGAATATCTTGAGTCTATCCCCGAGGCCTACCCCGCTCTTTAAGCTGCTTTTCATATGAAACTACCAACACATTTGGGGTTTTCTTTCGTTTTGTCCTTATGCACTTTGCAGCAAAAAAAGTTTTCCTTGAGCAGTTATGGAGTTGGTCATACTGATGCCACCAAGAATCTATAGCTCTGCTAATACAATCTCTAAATCCCCAGTCTCCTTAGTCTGTAATGTGTGCTTTTCTTTGTGGTGTCTCTCAATGGAGATTTCTTAAAGACTTATAATCTCCCCATTTCTGCTTTTTAAAAAGTAGGCATTGCCTCTTGGCAGGCATTTAAAAAAAATAGACTGTATTTTAGAGCAATTATAGCTTCACAACAAAATTGAGCAGAAAATATAGAGTTGCCATATATTCCCTGCCTTCCTCCACAAACTCCCCCATCATCAACATCCCCCACCAGAGCAGTATATTTGTTATAACTGATGAACCTACATTGACACATCATTATCATCACCCAAAGTCCACAGTTTACATTAGGGCTCACTCTTAGTGTTGTATATTCTATGGGTTTGGAGAAATGTATATTGACAAGTATCCACCATCACAGTATCATACACAGTAGTTTTACTGCCTTAAAAATCCTCTGCACTCTGCCTATTCTTCATTCTCTCCATGCATGAACCCTTGGCAACCACTGATTTTTGTACTATCTCCATGGTTTTGTCTTTTCCAGAATGTCATATTCATATAGTATGTCTTCTTTCACTTAGTAATATGCATTGGAGTGTCCTCCACGTCTTTTATGGCTTGATAGCTCATTTCTATTTAGTGATGAGTAATATTCCACTTTCTGGACATACTTTATCCATTCGTCTACTGAAAAATATCTTGATTATTTCCAAGTTTGGGCAATTATTAATAAAGCTGTTATAAATATCCATATGCAGGTTTTTTTGTGTGGACATGAGTTTTCAACTTTGGATTTATACCACAGAATGTAATTGCTAGATCATATAGTAAAAATATAAAAGTATGTCTAGTTTTGTAAGAAACTGCCAAACTGCCTTCCACAGTAGCTGTACCATTTATTGGAAGGCATTTAAGCAGTGTGTGTGGTCTGTGATTTACAGCCTTTGTATATTTATGTAATATCCTAGGCTGTTTAACAAGAATACCTCCTCCTTCTACATATTAATATTTTGACTTTTGAAGAATATTTTAATCAGTAATTTAAGATTAGCTTTTAATGGATCTAGTATTTTATCACAGTTGAACAACTAAGAATAACACTTTTCAATTTTGCTGAATTCAGGAGCCACCTGTAATTCTTGAACATTCCTTAGGAATAATCCCATACGCTGAGTAGGCCTTCCCTGCTGGGGCTATTCTTATGGTGGCTGTCCCTGAGGGGCTAGATGATTTAGTACCCTGTCCACAGGTAAACAGATGCCTGAAATTGGAGTGGTAACAAAATGGATTCCTAGGATTTTACAGCATAGATGAAGAGCATATTACCCCAGTGTTTGAATCAGATCCATTCTGAGACCCTTCTTCTTACTTACAGGTTAAGTGTTCTGGTTTTATAGCAGGGAAAACTAAGGCTCCTCTGTGCTAGAGTATTTGTGTTGGGTGGGGAGAGTGTCAGTAAACCATGATCAGAGCACCTGTGTCTGTAAATAAGCAAATGGCCACCAAATTCACCTAATTGTGTCCTAAACTGCTACATGCTATTAGGATACATACTTCCAGTGATCTCAGCAATTATATGTGACATAAGCCTTGAACTACTAAACACTGTAGACACACCAAGCTGGCCAGTATCAGGAGTCCTGGGGATCCAGAAAAACATTTCTGGCTTTTTTGTTTGTTTTTTTAGATTCCACATTAGAAGTGAAATCAAATGGTAGTAATCTTTTTCTGTTGGACTTACTTTACTGAGCACAATATCTACTAGGTCCATTCATGTTGTCGCAAAAAGCAAGATTTCATTCTTTTTTATGGCCAATATTCCATTACACACACACACACACACACACACACAATCTTCTTTATCCATTCACCTATTGATGGACACCGAGGTTGCTTCCATATCTTGGCTATTGTCAGTAATGCTTCAGTAAACATAAAGGTGCAATAATACCTTTTCAAGTTAGTGTTTTTGTTTTCTTTGGGTAAATACACAGTAGTGGAATTACAAGATTATTCGGTATTTTTAATATTTCAAGGAACCTGAATACTGTTTTCCTCAGTGGCTGTACCAGTTTGTATTCCCACCAAAGTGCACGAGGGTTCCTTTTTCCCCACAGCCTCACCAACACCTGGTATTTCTTGTCTTTTTGATTCTAGCCATTCTGACAGGTGTGAGGTGATATTTTATTTTGGTTTTGATTAGCATTTCCCAGCAAATTAGGTGATGTTTGGTGCAAATTAGGTGATTGGTGATGTTGAGAATATTTTCATGTGTTTGTTTGCCATCTGTGTATCTTCTTCGGAAAAATATCTATTCATGTCCTCTCCCCATTTTTTAAAGTTTTTATATGAATTCCAGTTAGTTAACATACAGTGTAATATTAGTCTCAGGAGTACAACATAGTGATTCAACACTTCCATAAAATACCCAATGTTCATCACAAGTGCACTCCCTAATCCCCATCACCTATTAAACCCACCTCCCCCAAACCTCTGCCTTTTTAAATTGGATTATTTACAGTTTTGGGGTGCTCAGTTGAATAGCTTCATTATATATTTTTAATATTATCCCTTATCAAATATATAATTTTCTTTTTTTTTAAGATTTTATTTATTTGACAGAGAGAGACACAGTGAGAGAAGGAACACAAGCAGGGGGAGTGGGAGAGGGAGAAGCAGGCTCCCTGCTGAGCAGGGAGCCCGATGCCGGACTCAATCCCAGGACCCTGAGATCATGACGTGAGCTGAAGGCAGACGCCCATCGACTGAGCCACCCAGTTGCCCCATCAAATATATAATTTTCAAATGTCTTCTCCCACTCAGTCAGTTGGTTGCCTTTTCATTTTGTTGATGGTTTCCTTAGCTGTGTAAAAGATTTTTGTTTTGATGTAGTCCCCATAATTTATTTTTACTTTTGTTTTCCTTGCCTGAGGACATATATATAGAAAAGTGTTGCTAAAGGTCAATGTCCAGGAGATTGCTGCCTTTTTTTTCCTTTTTCAAGTTTTTATTTAAATACAGTTAGTTAACATACAGTGTAATATTAGTTTCAGGTGTAGAATTTAGTGATTCATCCCCTACAACACCCAGTGCTCATCACAAGTGCCCTGGAATTCAGGTCTCACATTTAGGTCATTAATTCATTTTGAGTTTACTTTTCTGTATTATATAAGAAAGTAGTCCAGTTTCATTCTTTTGCAGGTGGCTTTCCAATTTTCCCAACATCTTTTTTGAAGAGACTTTTTCCCCATTGTATATTCTTGCCTCCTTTGCTGTAAATTAATTGGCCATGTAAGTGTGGGATATTTCTCAGCTCTCTATTCTTTTTTTTATTATTATTAACATACAATGTATTATTTGTTTCAGGGGTACAGGTCTGTGATTCATCAGTTTTTTTTTAATTATGTTAATCACCATATATTACATCATTTGTTTTTGATGCACTGTTCCATGATTCATCGTCTGCGTACAACACCCAGTGCTCCATGCAGTACGTACCCTCCTTAATACCTATCACCAGGCTAACCCATCCCCCCACCCCCCTCCCCTCTAGAATCCTCAGTTTGTTTTACAGAGTCCATAGTCTCTCATGGTTCGTCTCCCCCTCTGATTTCCCCCCCTTCATTTTTCCGTTCCTGCTAGCTGCTGCTGTTTTTTTGTTTTTTTTGTTTTTTTTTTTTAACATATAACGTATTATTTGTTTCAGAGGTACTGGTCTGTGATTCAACAGTCTTACACAATTCACAGTGCTTACACATAGCACATACCCTCCCCAATGTCTATCACCCAGCCACCCCATCCTCCCACAACCCCAACCCTCCAGCAACCCTCAATTTGTTTCCTGAGATTAAGAGTCTCTTATGGTTTGTCTCCCTCTCTGGTTTCATCTTGTTTCATTTTTTTCTCTCTTCCCCTATAATCCTCTGCCTTGTTTCTTAAATTCCGCATATCAGTGAGATCATACTAAAATTGTCTTTCTCTGACTGACTTATTTCCCTTAGCATAATACCCTTTAGGTTCCATCCACATTGCTGCAAATGGCGAGATTTCATTTTTGATGGCTGCATAATATTCCATTGTATATATATACTACATCTTCTTTATCCATTCATCTGTTGATGGACATCTAGGCTCTTTCCATAGTTTGGCTATTGTGGACATTGCTGCTATAAACATTGGGGTGCATGTGCCCCTTTGGATCCCTACATTTGTATCTTTGGTGTAAATATCCAGTAGTGCAATTGCTAGGTCGTAGGGTAGCTCTATTTTCAATTTTTTGAGGAAACTCCATACTGTTTTCCAGAGTGGCTGCACCAGCTTGCATTCCCACCAACAGTGTAGGAGGGTTCCCCCTTCTCTGCATCCTTGCCAACATCTGTTGTTTCTTGACTTGTTAATTTTAGTCATTCTGACTGGTGTGAGGTGGTATCTCATTGAGGTTTTGATTTGTATTTCCCTGATGCCAAGGGATGTTGAGCATCTTTTTATGTGTTTGTTGGTCATTTGTGTGTCTTCTTTGGAGAAATGTCTGTTCATGTCTTCTGCCCATTTCTTGATTGGATTATTTGTTCTTTGGGTGTTGAGTTTGATAAGTTCTTTATAGATTATGGATACTAGCCCTTTATCTGATATGTCATTTGCAAATATCTTCTCCCATTTTGTCAGTTGTTTTTTGGTTTTGTTGATTGTTTCCTTTGCTGTGCAGAAGCTTTTTTATTTAATGGATTCCCAATAGTTCATTTTTGCCCTTCCCTTGCCTTTGGAGATGTGTCTAGCAAGAAGTTGCTGCAGCTGAGGTCAAAGAGGTTGCTCCCTGTGTTCTCCTCAAGGATTTTGATGGATTCCTGTCTCACATTTAGGTCTTTCATCTGTTTTGAGTCTATTTTTGTGTATGGTGTAAGGAAACGGTCCAATTTCATTCTTCTGCATGTGGCTGTCCAATTTTCCCAATACCATTTGCTGAAGAGACTGTCTTTTTTCCATTAGACATTCTTTCCTGCTTTGTTGAAGATTAGTTGACCATAGAGTTGAGGGTCAATTTCTGAGTTCTCTACTCTGTTCCATTGATCTGTGTGTCTGTTTTTGTGCCAGTACCATACTGTCTTGATGATTATAGCTTTGTAATAGAGCTTGAAGTCCGAAATTGTGATGCCACTAGCTTTGCTTTTCTTTTTCTTTTTTCTTTTTTAAAGATTTTATTTATTCATGAGAGACAGAGAGGGAGAAGCAGGCTCCCTGCTGAGCAGGGAGCCCAATGTGGGACTCGATCCCAGGACCCTGGGATCATGACCTGAGCCGAAGGCAGACGCTTAACCAGCTGAGCCACTCAGGTGCCCCTTTGCTTTTCTTTTTCAACATTCCTTTGGCTATTAGGGGTCTTTTCTGGTTCCATACAAATTTTAGGATTTGTTCCAGTTCTGTGAAAAAAGTTGATGGTATTTTGACAGCTCTCTATTCTGTTCCATTGATCTATGTGTCTGTTTTTGTGCCAGTATCACACTGTTTTGATTATTATAGCTTTGTACTATATCTTGAAATCTGGGATTGTGATACCTCTGGCATTTTTCTTCTTAAGATTGCTTTGGCTACTTGGGATCTTTCGTGGTTCCATACTAATTTTAGAATTATTCTATTTCTATGAAAAATATTGTTATTTTGACAGGAATTGCATTGAGCCTATAGATTACTTGGGGTAGTATGGACATTTTAACAATATTAATTTTTCCAATCCATGAGTATGGAACGTTTTTCCATTTCTTTGTGTCTTCCTCAATTTCTTTCATGAGTGTTCTATAGTTCTATAGTTTCCTTTGCCTTTTTGGTTAGGTTTATTCCTAGGTATCTTATGGTTTTTGGTGCAATTGTAAATGGGATCGACTCCTTAATTTCTCTTTTTCCTGTTAGTGTATAAAAATGCAACTGATTTCTGTGCATTGATTTTATATCCTGCCACTTTGCTGAATTCCTATATGAGTTCTAGCAAGTTTGGGGTGGAATCTTTTCCACATAGAGTATCATATCTGTGAAGAATGAGAGTTTGACTTCTTCTTTGCCAATTTGGATGTCTTTTATTTCTTTTCATTGTCTGATTGCTGAGGCTAAGATTTCTAATACTATATTGAACAACAGTTGTGTTCCTGACCTTAGGGGAAAAGCTCAGTTTTTCCCCATTGAGAATGATATTCACTGTGGGCTCTTTGTATATGGCTTTTGTGATATTGAGGTATGTTCCCTCTATCCCTACACTTTGAAGAGTTTTAATCAAGAAAGGATGCTGTACTTTGTCAAATGCTTTATCTCTACTGAGAGGATCATATGGTTCTTGTTCTTTCTTTTATTAATGTAGTGCATCACATTGATTGATTTGCAGACACTGAACCATCCTTGCAACCCAGGAATAAATCCCATTTGGTCATGGTGAATAATCCTTTTAATGTACTGTTGGATCCTATTGACTAGTATCTTGGTGAGAATTTTTGCATACATGTTCATCAGGGATATTGGTGTGTAGTTCTCCTTTATGGTGGGGTCTTTGGTTTGGGGATCAAGGTAATGTTGGCCTCATAGATTTTAGAAGTTTTCCTTCCATTTCTCTTTTTTGAAAGAGCTTCACAAGAATAGGTATTAATTCTTCTTTAAATGTTTGGTAGAATTCCCCTGGCAAGCCATCTGGCCCTGGACTGTTGTTTATTGGGAGATTTTTGATTAGTTTCAATTTCCTTGCTGGTGATGGTTCTGTTCAGGTTTTCTATTTTTTCCTGTTTCAGTTTTGGTAGTTTGTGTTTCTAGGAATGCATCCATTTCTTCCAGATTGCCTAATTTGTTGGCATATAGTTGCTCATAATATGTTCTTATAATTATTTGTATTTCTTTGGTGTTGGTTGTGATCTCTCCTCTTTTATTCATGATTTTATTTATTTGTGTCCTTTCTCTTTTCTTTTTGATAAGCCTGGCCAGGGGTTTATAAATCTTACTAAATCTTTCAAAGAACCAGCTCCTAGTTTTGTTGATCTGTTCTACTGTTCTTTTGGTTTCTATTTCATTGATTTCTGCTCTAATCTTCTGATTATCTGATTATCTTCTATCTGATTACCATCTATCTATCTATCTAATTATCTTCTGATGATCTCCAATATGTCTTCTTTTATTATTTCTCTTCTCCTGCTGGATTTAGGCTATATTTGCTGTTCTTTTTCTAGCTCCTTTAAGTGTAAGGTTAGGTTGTGTATTTGAGACGTTTCTTGTTTCTTGAGAAAGGCCTGTATATACTTCCCTCTTATGACCGCCTTTGCTGCAGTCCAATGGTGTTGAACAGTTGTGTTTTCATTTGTTTCCATAAATTTTCTAAATTCTTCCTTAATGTCCTGGTTAACCCATTCATTCTTTAGTAGGATGTTCTTTAGCTTTCACGTATTTGAGTTCTTTCCGACTTTCCTCTTATGATTGAGTTCAAGTTTCAAAGCATTGTGGTCTGAAAATATGTAGGGAATGATCCCAATCTTTTTGTACCAGTTGAGGCCTGATTTGTGGCCCAGTATGTGATCTATTCTGGAGAATGTTCCATGTGCACTTGAGAAGAATGTGTATTCTGTTGCTTTAGGATGGAATGCTTTGAATATATCTGTGAATTCCATCTGGTCCAGTGTGTCATTCAAAGCCCTTGTTTCCTTGTTGATCTAATGCTTAGATGATCTATCCATTGCAGTGAGTGGGGTGTTGAAGTCCCTTACTATTATTTTATTATTATAATGTGTTTCTTTCATTTTGTTATTGACTGGTTTATATAGTTGGCTACTCTCATGTTGGGGGCATAAATATTTGCAATTGTTATATCTTCTTGTGTATAGACCCTTTAATTATGATGTAGTGTCCTTCCTCATCTTTTATTATAGTCTTTGGTTTAAAATCTAATTTGTCTGATATAAGGATTGCTACCTCAGATTTCTTTTGATGCCCATTAGCATGATAAATGGTTTTACACCCCCTCACTTTCAATCAGGAGGTGTCTTTGGGTCTAAAATGAGTCTTGTAGACAGCATATGGACAGGTCTTGTTTTTTTGTTTGTTTTTAGTTTTTTTGTTTTTTTATCCAATCTGATTCCTCCTTTTGACTGGAGCATTTAGTCCATTTACATTCAGAGTAATTATTGAAGATATGAATTTGGTGCCATTGTATTACCTGTAAAGTCACTGTTTCTGTATACTGTCTCTGTTCCTTTCTGGTCTATGTTACTTTTGGGCTTTCTCTTTGCTTAAAGGATCCCCTGTAATATTTCTTGCAGGGCTGGTTTAGTGATCACAAATTCTTTTAGTTTCTGTTTGTCCTGGAAGCTTTTTATCTCTCCTATTTTGAATGACCCTTTCTGGATAAAGTATTCTTGGCTGCATATTTTTCTCATTTAGTACCCTGAATATATCATGCCAGTCCTTTCTGGCCTGGCAGATCTCTGTGGATAGGTCTGCTGCCAGTCTGATGTTTCTACCCTTTTAGGTTATGGACCTCTTGTCCCAAGCTGCTTTCAGGATTTTCTCTTTGTCTCTGAGATTTGCAAGTTTCACTATTATATGTTGAGGTGTTGAGCTATTTTTATTAATTTTGAAGGGGATTCTCTGTGCCTCCTGGATTTTGATGCCTGTTTCCTTTCCCAGATTAGGAAGTTCTCCACTATAATTTGCTCCAATATACCTTCTGCCCCCCTCCTTTCCTCTTCTTGGATTCTAATTGTTCTAACATTGTTTCTCTTTATGGTATCACTTATCTCTCAAATTCTCCCCTCATGATCCAGTAGTTGTTTATCTCTTTTTCTCAGCTTCTTTATTCTCCATCATTTTGTCTTCTGTATCACTAATTCTTTCTTTTGCCTCATTTATCCTCGCAGTTAGAGCCTCCATTTTTTATTGCATCTCATTAATAGCTTTTTTGATTTTGACTTGATTAGATTTTAGTTCTTTTATGTCTCCAGAAAGGGATTCTCTAGTGTCTACTATGCTTTTTTTTCAAGCCCAGCTAGTATCTTTGTAACCACTATTCTGAACTCTAGTTCTGATATCTTATTTACATCCATACTGATTAGGTCCCTGGCAGTCAGTACTGCTCCTTGTTCTCTTTTTTTTTTTCTTGTTCTCTTTTTTGAGGTGAGTTTTTCTGTCTTGTCATTCTTGCAGAATGTGGTAGCTTTTCTATTTGTAGAGTTTCAGCTAATCTTTTCTCAGATCTCTGATTGAGTTCGCAGGTGTTCAGAATGATTTGATAGCTATCTAGCTGAATTCCTGGGACCAGACAATACTAAGATCTTCTACTCCTCTGTTATCTTGGACTATCTCCTCCATGTATTTTTTAATTTCTTATTTGATTTCTTCATTGACCCAGTGGCTGTTTAGTGCCATATTGTTTAGTCTCCACATGTTTGTGCTTTTTCTGTTTTTTTCCTTGTAATTGATGTCTAGCTTCATTCATACCAGTTGTAGTCAAAAAAGATGCTTGGTATGATTTTAATCTTCTGAAATTTATTTAGGCTTCTTTTGTGGCCCAACATGATGTATCCTGGAGAATGTTCCATGTGCACTTGAAAAGAATGTGTATTCTGTTGTTTTTGGATGGTATTTTCTGTATATGTCAAGTCCATCTGGTCTAATGTGTTGTTCAAAGACGCTGTTTCCTTACTCACTTTCTACCTGGATGATCTATTCATTGATATGAGTGGGGTGTTATAGTCCCCTACTATTTATCATATTGCTATCAAGTTTTCCCTTTGTGTCTATTAATATTTGCTTTATTTAGGTGCTCCTATGTTGGGTACATAGATAACTACAATTATATCCTCTTGTCTATTGATCTCTTTATCATTGCTGGTCCATTCTTCTGCATCCTCTAATCTACCTTCAATTCCCTCTAGTGTATTCTTTATTTCAATTATTGTATTTTTTTTCTAGTTTTTTTTTTTTTGTATTCTTCAACCCTGATTGGTTCTTTTTTTATATTTTCTTTGTTGAAGGTCTCACTGAGTTTATCCACTCTTTTCTCTAGTCTGGTAAACATCTTTATGACCATTACTTTAAACCCTTTATCAGGTAGGTTGGTTATCTGTTTTGTTTAGTTCTTTCTCTCTTTTAGGTTTTTGTCTTGTTCTTTCATATTCCTCTGTCTTCTCATTTTACTTGGTTCTCTGTGTTTGTTTTTATGAATTAGGGAGAACAGCTGCTTCTCCTAAACTTAAGGAAATGATCTTGTGTATGGTTGTCCCTTATGTAGACTATGTGTGCCTGGTCACTTTGGCTGCCTGGCTGGAGCTGTGCCTGGCGTGGGATGGGATTCCCAAGGCATTCTTTGCTAGAGCTACCCTGGTGGGATGGCCTGAGCTGAACTAGGCATGTAAGAGGATGTTCCTAAGTCTCTCTATGCTGAGGGTGTCCTGGAAGGACAGCTGAAGCTGAAGTGCGTATAAGCTGGCTGTCTTTGGGTACTCCACACAGGGAGCACCCTGGCAGGTAGCTGGTGCAAATGCAGGCTCAAGCTATAGGTTCCTAGGCTTTCTGTGTAGGGTGGTTGGAGCTGAGGTGTGTATGGCCCAAGGGGTTCTCAGGGCACTCTGCTCAGGGTATACCCTGGTGAGTGGTGCAGAACCAAACTGGTGTGGGCCAGGAGTGTTCTGGGGTGCTTTGCTCCTGTGTCACCTTGGTGTGATGGCTGGCATTGTAGTGAGTGCTGACCTGGGTTGTCCCGGTGTGTGCCATGCTGGAGCCACCTTGGTAGGACAGTTGGGCTGATGTGGGCTAGGGGCCTAGGGCTCACTGAGGTCGTAGACTGGCTAGGGCACCCAAAGTATTCTCCCATCTACACTATCAAGGTGGAAAGGGAACAAACTGTGGCACTCAGCAGTCCCTCCAACTTAGAGTTTTCTAGCAGCTCCCCACACTATTTGTCAGAGTTTTAGGGTTGGCTCTTTTATATTCTAGTTGCTCTTTTAAACTGTGGCTTTTTTTTTTCCCCACACAAACGATGGTATTCATTAGCCCTTCTAACTTGGAGAGAGTTCTAGGGGCTCCTCTGCTGTTTGGGAGGGTTCTGGGGCTGGTTCCTTTATATTCTAGTTACCTTTTTAGACTGTGGCTTTTTTCCTGCACCCCAGGGCAGATGAATCCACTCATGGTCCTTAAGTACTGCTGTTGCTCCCCACTGCCGTTTGCAGTGTCAGGGGTGGGGATTCTTTTTCGTACCGTGTCTCCATCTTTTGTGGTGCAGAAGCTATTCAGTCAGCCCTCCGGAGGAATTCCTATGTAAATAGGTGTAAATTTGGTGTGTCTATGAAGGAGGTCTGAGTTGAGAGTCTTCCTGTGTCACCGTCTTGGAACAGACCTTCCAAGTTTTCTCTTCTTCCTTCCACCCACCCCTAAAGTGCCACACCAAGACAGCTACTAATGCAGGAGATTGATTTGATTTGACCCAAGAGCAGCTTTGACTGTAGAGGGGGAGAAGGTATTCTGCCAGTGATGTGTGCCACCTTATACTTTTGCAGAATGAATCTTATTCCCAGAACTGTAAGTGGAAATTTTCCCATTTCTGCCCCATCTGCCTCCAGCCTTTCATATGTATTCTGCAGCAGTGGTCAAACAAATGTCTTTTACTCTGCTCTTTCTGGGTAATGAAGAAATTTCCCTTTTCAGAGTATATCAGTATAACATTCTACTCATAACCCGGATCATTTTATTCTCTGAAAAGTGTAAATTATTCACTTCCTTCTCCAAATTTCTTAATATTTTTAAGTCATCCCAAGAAATGGAACTCTGACCTTCAACCACTGCAAAGCTAAACACTGAGGCAATAGGAATGTTTTCTATAGTGACTCAAGTTTAATGTCAAGTTCTGGTTATAAACGAACAAAAACCTTTCTTTAATTCACTGAGCATCTTCTTCCCTATCCTGCTCTCTCATGATCCAAAATCTTAAGTGCTCTTTTTTTGAAAGTTTAAGGTTTTTCATATGTACTACCTGGTGCCACTTTGAAGTGAGTATTTAATTCCAGGAGTCATTAAATTACTGAATTACTTCATTTTGTGGAATAACTCTCCTGAACAGTCATTCAAAAAAATGTTCACTGAGCGAATACCATATTTTGGGCATGTTTCTGGGTGTTTAGGATTCATCAGTAAAGTCAACAATGAGACCTACTCTCTCAGAGCTTCCATTGTAGGAAACAAAAATATACAGTAGTGCCTGTCGTTTCTTAGAAGGTAATAACTGCTATGAAAGTATGTATGTAGATGAGGGTAAGGAGGTTCACAACACTGCAGAAGCTGCATGTAACCTTCATTTTTAATTTTAACTTTTTATTTATTATACGAAGTGGGGAACTGATTCCTGTAAGACTTTGTTACTTACACCTGATCACACATTAAAAAAAAAAAAGATGAGTGATTTAGCCTGAGTTCTTGTTTCTAATAGGATGTTCCTTTCATTAAATAAGTCTGTCCCATTACTATGATTAAAGTCCCAGATGTGCATCAGATTAAAAGTCTTGCATGTTCCAAGTGAAAATCTAAGCGGCATTTACTGGGCAAAAAAATATGTTAAAAAGATTTGTTTTAGTGATAAGAGAGGTGAATTTTATAAAGCTTTAAACAAATTTCTTTATAGAGAACTGCCATGTCAGGTTGTGAAACTGGTTTCACTCTTCTTCCTTCTGTGTTATATTTTCTAGAGTGGAAACTGAAATGTGAAATGCTGAGAAAATGACGTTTTGTGGGTTTTGTCACTAACTGGTAGGTCCCTTTGAACTTGCAAATGACTGTTGTTTCCTTCTTTTAGTTTAGCTACTTGGAGAAGCTTCTGTTGGTTCATGGAGCTTGGAATCATTTTCGAGTGACGAAATGCATATTGTATTGTTTCTACAAAAATGTAGTGTTATACATTATTGAGGTAAGAAAAGAGATACACCTTCTTTCATGGAAAAGTTAGGTCTTTCTTTGACATCAGGCTTGGTAGTTTAGGGTTTTTTTCCCCCATATTTGTATCACTTAAATTACCATTACCTAATTCTGTTTTAGGTTTTCACTCTAAGTTATTCAGTAAATTTGAATCTTCTAACCCCACCATCCTGACTTAAAAAATACTTGTTAAGCCTTTAATTTGGCTATGGAAATATATTTTTAAATATTTTATTTTGAAATAATTATAGATTCAAAGGAAGTTACAAAAATATTTTTAGGAGGTCCTGTGAAACATTCACCCAATTTTCCCTAAAGAACACCTTGAATAACTCCAGGACAATACCAAAACCAGGATATAACCAACAGAGTTTTTTCATATTTCACCAGCTTTACACATACTTGTGTGTGTGATTCTGTGTACTTTTATACACACGTAGACTGATGTAAACACCATAGAAATCAAGGCAGAGGCCTCTTGCCCTCCCCAACCCTCCCCCAATGATATAGACCTGTTCCCTCACCACAAGGATCCCCCTCATGCTATCCCTTTATAGCCACATCCATCCCTAACCCTGACAGTGACTAATCTGTTCCCTATCCTGGTAAGTTTGTTCTTTCAAGAATGTTATGAAAGTGGAATCATGTAGTATATAACCTTTTGAGATCGGATTTTTTCAGTCAGTATAATTCCCTTGAGATCGATACAAGTTATTCCCTGTATCATTTGTTCCCTTACCATAACATTTATCATCCACCTGTTGAAGAGCATTTGTGTGTAGGTTTTGTGCAAACACAAGTTTTCACTTACTTAGGACAAATATCCAAGAGTACAATTGCTGGTTCATATGGGAAGTGCATGTTTAGTTTTAAAAGAAACTCCCAACTATTTTCCAGAGGGACTTTACCATTTTCAGTTCCCACCAGCAAAGCATCTGTTATCTTGTTTCTCTGGATCTTTACCAGCACTTGATGTTATCACTATTTTTTTAGCCATTCTGATAGATGGGTAGTGATACGTCATTGTGGTTTTAAACTGCATTTCCGTAGGGGCTAATGATGTTGAACATCTTCTCATGTACTTATTTGCTATCTTCATATCTTCTTCTGTCGTCTCAATAGTCTTTCAGAGTACAAAAGTTTTTAATTTTGATGTGGTCTGATTTATATATTTTCCTTTTATGGATCATGCTTTTGGTTCTATGTCAAAAAACTCTTTGCCTAGCTCTAGATTCCAAAGATTTTCCTCTATGTAGTTCTCTAAAAGTGTTTTACACTTAATGTCATGGTTCATTTTCAGTTAATTTTTGTGTGCAGTGGAGGGTTTAGATTGTCTAGTTATTTTGCCTATGTAGATCCAATTACTTCAGTACTATTTAATGAAAAGGTTATCCTTCCATTAAATTGATTTTCCACCTTTGTCAAAAATCAGCTGGGCAAATAATGAAGAAATAGAAAATATGAACAGACTATAGTAAGGAGATGAGATCAGTAATCAAACACCTCCCTGGAAAATTATACCAATCATTCAAAGAAAAATTAACACCAATCTTCCTCAAACTCTTCCAAAAAGTAACACTTACAAACTCAAATCCATCCATGCTGTTGCAAATGGTGGAATCTCATACTTTCATTGGAGATATACATATATATATGTGAGTGTATGTAACCTCATTATCCATTCTTCTATTGATGAACACCTAGGTTGCTTCCATATTTTTGCTATTGTAAATAATGCTGCAATAAACATAGAGGGGCATAGATCTTTTTGAATTAGGAGGTCTCCTTTCTTTGGCTGGGCCATTTACAAATATTATTAGTTGCAGATGCTACAATTTGCTGAAGCCATAGACAAAATCATTCTGAACCTTTACAACTCAGTATCATTCTTTACTGAAGCAATGCATTATTGGACAATGAGATCTAAATATTTCATTGAAATTATTTTTTGATAGAGACAGTACAGTAACAAAGAATGAAATAAAAATTCTAAAATAAATGGACTGGCTTTCTGTTAGGCTCAAATACTCAAGCTTGATTTTGTTTACATTTTGGTAAAATCCCATTTGATGACATGGAAAAAAAATGATAAAGTACTTCAGTGAATGGAAACACTTAGGTCAATATAAAACTTCTTGAACTTTCTTCTCTTTCAGCTTTGGTTTGCCTTTGTTAATGGATTTTCTGGGCAGATTATATTTGAACATTGGTGCATAAGCTTGTACAATGTGGTAAGCATTCTCCATCTTTATTTGATAGCATGCTGTTTATGTCTGGGAAGTGTATCTAAGTCAATCATCTGCACATAGCAGGCAGCACAAATACATCTTTAGAGCCTTTGTTGCTACAACACATCTTGCAGAAGCCCATACTCTCCACACATGGTTTCAATCATAGGAGATCATTCTATAGCAACTACATTAAATTTCTATACAATGCATTTTGATAATATGTCCAAAACCTCCTTACTATATGCCTGTACAATGTTTTTAGGCTTTTAAGCCAAGTAATTATTATTGAACTCTACTTCTTTCCATTCTACTTAATACATATAATACATTTATTTATATCTGTGTATGTGGGTGTGTGTTTATAGTGTAGTTCCCCAGCCTTTTAAACCTCCTGGTAGAAAATTTGTCCTTTTGTAAATATTTTAACCCTGTGTTTGTAGGAAATGATGAATTTTGATATGAAGTCCTATAATAAATAAATGGAATCTTCTGAAACTAACAATCCCATACCATTACTTAACTCATTTTAAATTAAAAAACTAGAAATAAACAGTATGGTTAAATGGTTTTTTAATTCACCTTTAAATTTTTTGTTTGTTTATTATTCCAGTTTAAAGATTAGAGGTCAGGGAAACCTAGCATAAAAATTAGGCTCCCAGTGAATGTATCATGACCTTTCTTTTGTACTGCATTATCTTAACATATTAGAATCTGGATCCATAACATTCTGTCTTCTAGCAGCTTGAATTCTGAAACAGCACAGACAAGTCATTGAGTGTCCAATAATATAAAAATGTCTAGTGCTATGAATAGTTACAGTTGTGTACATGTCAATTCTAGACATATTTGCCTAGAGCACTATATCAGTGAACCTGAGGTCATACACATATTTGTCTCTACCAGGTGACAATACTCAATTTTTTTTTTTTTTAAGTTTCCTGGGCTGGCAGAATCTGTGTGTGAGAAAATTCACTATGAATGCATAGGCCACAGGTATTGGTCAATAGAATTTTATATATACATATATATATATATATATATATATATATGCAGTAAATGATGGCTTCAGTGGGAAACTTAAAATTGTGGACATTTTAGGATAATATGATGACTTAATATCCACTGACTTATTAAATCTTATCTCATTACATATATATTTTACAGATGGGAGAAAGATGAAGCCTCGGACATCAAATAGTTACTGGCCATAAGAGAGCTAGATTGCTTATTTAATAACTACATTTAAATAGGTATTCATACTGTTTCTGGAGGTCCTGCATTATTTCTGCTTCTGCCCATGCATGACTAACTGCTATAGGAATTACCCTCCTACCAGAAATAACCTACAGTGTCAGCCAAAATATATAAAACAATGGTTTTCAAAAATTAAACAAAAGGCTGCTCATGGCTGTGATCCTTGAGAGAAGGACTATTTCCAAGCCACAGTGCAAGAAGATGGATCCAAAAGAAAGCCCAGGTGTCTTAATGAGTTGAAGACACAGAGGTTGGAGCTCAGTGGGCCCAGGTAGCTAGAATGTCAAAGAGGAAACTGTACTGAGAGAGAGACAGAAAGAATGACTGAAGATCTATAGAGAGCCCCCTTGAGACTTTGGTTCTAGTTTGTGTATGCATGAGAAAAATCTACCCAAAGCTAGGGAAAGAACTACCAGAAAGCATTAGGATGAATTCTTGGAGTTAATTCAGGGCTAGGAATAACTAGTTACATATGATATTGGGAAAACTTAATCAAGTTACACTTTTAAAAATAAGGATAAATTAGACCTATAATAAACACTATTCTGGGCCCATCATAAGAAAACTTAAAAGCAACCTTAAAAAAACCATCAAACTAATTTGCAAGTCACTTACCTGCAAATCAGACACAGGCAAACAGTATTTAAAGAGCTGAGCTGTCCTTCAACAGGTGATGGATAAAGAAGATGTGGTTCATATATACAATGGAATATTACTCAGCCATCAGAAAGGATGAAAACCCACCATTTGCATCGACATGGATGGAACTGGAGGGGATGATGCTAAGTGAAATAAGTCAAGCAGAGGAAGTCAATTATCAGATGGTTTCACTCATATGTGGAACATAAGGAATAGCATGGAGGACCACAGGGGAAGGGAGGGAAAACTAAATGGGAAGGAATCAGAGAGGGAGATAAACCATGAGAGACTCTGGACTCCAGGAACCAAACTGAGGGTTACAGAAGGGAGCGGAGTGGGGGGATGGGGTAATCGGGTGATGGGTATTAAGGAGGGCACATGTGGTGATGAGCACTGGGTGTTATATGCAACTAATGAATTGTTGAACACTACATCAAAAACTAATGATGTACTATATGTTGGCTAATTGAACATAAAAAATAAAAATAAATAAAAAAGAAAAAAAAGAAATAGAGGCTAAGGGGGCTCCAAAGCCACAGAAAATATCTAATATATACAAATAAAGAACAAAATTAAGTACTCAAGAACACAGAATTCATAGTTGTGCATCCAATAAAAGATATCGGTCATGCAAGAAATAGGAAAATAAGATCCATAATGTGAAAAATAAGTCAATGAGAGCAGATACAAAAATTGTTGTTGGAAAGAGTAGGTAAGAACTTAAAACAGGTATTTTAAATCTTATAAACATGTGCAAGAATATAAAGGAAGAAATGAACATAATGAGAAAAACAGAAGATATAGAAAAGAACCAAATAGAACCTTATGATGAAAAATACAATAGAAAATGGACATTTTTCTGGATGGGATTAAGAGCAAATTAGAAACTTCAGAAATAGGATCAGTAAATATGAAGACATAGCAATTATAGAAGCACAGAGAGAAAAATCAGAAAAACACACAAATGTTCTTCTTAACCTAATTGTTGCAAATCTGTGACCAAGAGAATAATCTTTAAATCAACCAGGTAAATATTATGTATAGAAAATAAATGTAGGAGTAAAAGCAGATTTCTCATTGAAAACCATGCAGGGCAGAAGACAATGGAATATCTTTAAAGATCTTAAAGAAAGAAAAATCCATTAACCCCAAATTCTATATCCAGCTAAAATGTCTTTTGAAAATAAACCAAGAAAATGAAAATATATCACCAGAAGACCTATAATACTTGAAATGTTAAAGGAAGCTCTTCAAACAAAAGGAAAAGTATACCAGGATGAAATTTGGATCTATCCAAAGAAATAAAGAGGAACAGAAATGTTAATTATATGGGAATTAATAAAAGACTTACCCTTTTCCCCTCATTTTCAGTCATGATGACAGATAACTGTTAAAGCAAAATTCATTATGTATTCTGGGATTTGTCATTAATTTAGAATAAAAATGTCTGATAAGTATAGCACAAAGAATGGGAGGAGGGATTTGAGAATGTACTATTATTTGAATTTTGTGATACATTGCATATATATATACTGTAAACCTTAAAGAACTAAAACCCCCAAAAGTTATGGCTAATGAATAATGGAGATAAAATCTTAATATTTCAATTACTTCAAAAGAAGTCAGTAAATAAGGTAGAGAGGAAGATGAAATGCAACAAATAGAAAAAATAGGAAGATGGGAGATTTAAATCCAACCACATTTATAATTACACTGAAATGTAAGTGGTCTAAATATTTAATTAAAAGGCAGATATTGTCAGATTGGATTAACAAAATCAAAACCTACTTCAAATATAAAGGCACAGATAGGTAAAAAGGAAAAGGATGGGAAAAGATTTACTTTGTAAACAATAATTTAAAAAAAAAGCCAAAGTGGCTATATTAATAACAGAAATAATAGCCTTCAGAAAAATAAATATGGCTAGTGATGAAGATTGATATTTCTTAATTATAAAGTGTTAACTTGTTGATAACACAGAATTCTATGTAAGAATAACATAGCTTATTAGAAACTAATTAGAAATGAAGCAGATATTGATATAATTAAATGGCAAGTTAAGTAAATCAACACTTACATTCAGAGACTTAAACTCTCTTTAATGAACAGGGTCTGGGTGTCCTAGCCAACCTACCACCTCCACGAGCCCTGGGACCCCAATCTACACCAGCACCAGCCATTGGTTTCTGATGAGCACTAAGTGCTTCTATGAAAAACCTACAGCTAACATCATACCTAATGGCAAAGCCTGTTCCCTTAAGATGAAGAACAGGAGAAGAATGTATGTTCTTACCACTTCTATTCAACATCATCCTTAGGTCCTAGCCAGTGTAATAAGACCAAAAAAAAAAAAAAAAAAGGATTGACAAAGAATAATGCTTGCTTTAGTTGCTGTCAACATTCTGTATAAAATTCTAGAAAATCTACATAGGTCATATGTTGTGTTAGATTGTTATAATAAAGTCCCCCAATTTGTCCATGCCCTTCTGTATCCACATTTTTGGTGTACCCACTCACACTGACTCTGAGTTTGGTCATGTGATCGATTTAGCCAATGAGACAACAGCAGATACAAGAAGCCCAAAGATGTGAAAAATGCTTGCTCATTGAAGCTTGCACCATCTTGTTGCTCTTTGTGAAGAATCCCTGGTTAAACTGCCATAGAAACAGAAACAATATGGAGCAGAAATATGTCACTTCTATCTTCCTGCTATTTTCCTCTCATTTTCTCTCCCCTCTCCTCCTTTCCCCTTCTTTCTCCTTTTTTAACTTCTCCCTTACTTCACCATTTTTTTTCTATTATTATACCTACTATTACAAGGTTCCCTCCTTGACAAGGTCCAGAGGGAACTTGGATCTTAAAGGTTCATGTATTTTTCATTTAATATGGTTGCTAGCATAATGATTGTTAGTAAAATATTTGAAGAGTAAATGAGTAGGAAACATCCCTTTGTTTCTGATAATAATTATCAAGATAAAGAATTCTTGTGTATTTTTTTTTAATCTAACATTCACAACACTATTTACTGAGTAACTACTACCTGCCAAGACCTGGCAAGTGAACTAGCTTATAAAACCAACTGGTTCTTATGAGGGATACAGATATCATTATTGGTAGATATATTGGTCAGTACCATGCCTATTATTTAAATATCTAGATATTCAATTTATTTTTATGCTCATTAAATAGAAGAAATTTATTCATTTTATGCTCATAAAGCAACATTTACAGTTTCAAATCAGAAAATTTAAGTCATGATTTGTTAAATGTGTTTAAATCTATGTGACTCATTAATATCGTCTTTGTAAATAATTTTTGTTTTTAAATAGCATAAGACTTACCAGAATATGCAAAAACAGTTCTGTGTACCCTTCAACCAGTTTCCCCCATAATGATATCTTAATAGTTGTAATACATTATCAAAGTCAGGAAACTGACATTGCTACAATATTAACTCCATTACAGACTAAAAGTTCTTTTTACTAAATCCTTGTTTTCTATGTAGATTTTCACTTCATTACCCCCTTTTACTCTGGGGATCTTTGAACAGTGTTGCAGTCAGAAGAGCCTGCTTACACATCCACAGCTCTACAGGATTTCTCAGGCAGGGAATACTTTCAACACAAAGGTAAACAGAAGATTTATTGCAGGCCTTTCATCTCAACGCCAAAGTTACCTTTGGTCTTTTCCTTTTCTGATGCTTAAAAAAATAATTTACAAACCAAGGGATGCAGCCCTGTGCAATCATTTACCTTGTAGTTTAGTTTATCCAGGAAATTGAGGTTTAAATAATAATATGTGGGGAAGAGAAGCCTTAAAGAGAAAGAAGCAAGGCACCATGTATGGTCCCACAAATTGTGCACTGAGCAGCTTCAGGAGGCATGTTGTGCAATGGGGCAGTCCTGGAAAATACTTTTCTTCGTCTTTTTAGATGAGACAAGTGATTCTTTTGGAATGATTTCTTCCTGGGATCATGGAGTTGAGATTTAACAGGGGAATTAAAGGGATTTTATAGGCCATAAGAGTAAACCTAATTGCATCTCAATCATTAGTGAAGCTTTAAAAAAATATAGACACCTGCAAGTATCTTTTCAAATTAGTGTTTTTGTTTTCTTTGGCTAAATACCCAGTAGTGCCATACTAGATCACATGATCATTATATTTTTAACTTTTTGAGGAACTTCTATACTGTTTTCCATAGTGGGTGTAGCAATTTGCATTCCTACCAACAGTACACAAGGGTTCCTTTTTCTCTACATTCTTACCAACACTTGTTATTTCTTGTATTTTTTATTTCAGCCATTTTGACAGGTGTAAACTGATATTTCATTGTGGTTTTAATTTACATTTCCATGATGATTGATGTTGAGCATCTTTTGATGTGTCAGTTAATCATCTGTTAGGTCTTCTTTGGAAAAACGTCTATTCAGGTCCTCTGCCCATTTTAAATCACATTGTTTTGGGGTTTTTTTGGTTATTGTTTATTTTGTTCTTTATATATTTTGTTCTTTATATATTTTGCATATTAATCCCTATGCACTCCTGTATTTATTGCATCATCTGCAATAGCCAAAATATGGAAGTAACCCAAGTGTCCACCAATAGATGAATGGATAAAGAAGATGTGGTATATACATATATACAATGGAATATTACTCAGCAATAAAAGGAATGAAATCTTGCCATTTGCAATAACATGGATGGACTTAGAGGGTATAATGCTAATTGAAATAAGTTAGAGAAAGACAAGTACCATATGATTTCACTCATATGTGGAATTTAAGAAACAAACAAGTGAACAACAACAAAAAGAGTAAAAAAGTAGACTCTTAAAAACAGGGAACAAACTGGTGTTGCCAGATGAGAGCTGGATAGGAGGATGGGTGAAATAAAAGGAATCAAGAGCACACTTATCATGATGAGCACTGAGTAATGTTTAGAATTATTAAATCATTATATTGTGTGCCTGAAACTAATATAACACTGAATGTTAATTTTACTTTGATAAAAAAATATAGACACCTGGAAAAAACATGGGCCTTTTAAATATATTGCTTCATGGCTCAGAATATGGTCTATCTTATAAATATTTTATCTTTGTACAGAATGATTAAATTAGGTCAAATTCTTATTTTCTGTCCATTTATTCTATCAATTATGGAAAGGAACTAAAATCTCCCAACTGAAAGTATGGATTCATCTCTATCTCTTTGACGTTCTATCAGTTTTGCTTCACATACTTTGAAGTACTCTTATTAGGTGTATAGATGTTTAGGATTGTTACATTGTCTTGATTGATCGCTTTTTCACTAAGAAATTACCTTTTTAAAATCTGTTTTGTCTGATACTAGCATGACCGCTTCAGCTTTTTTAACTGTTTCTGTATCTTTTTCCATCCCTATAACCTATTTGTGTCTTCATATTTAAAGTGTATTTCTTGTAGGCAGTTTATAGTCTTGCTTTGTTATCCAATCTGATAATATCTGTCTTTATACTGAGTGTTTAAAGCATTTATATTTAATGTGTTTATTGATGTGTTTTGGTGTAAACTTACCATCTTTCTATATATTTTCCATTTTTCCTAATAAAATTTGTTTCCTTGTTTTCTGTTGTTCTGATTTCTTTTGGAATAATTTTTGTGAATTCTATTTCATCTCCTTGTTGGCTTCTTAGGTTTAATTCTTTTTTTTTTTAAGAATTTGTTTAGGTTTTATACATCTTCAGGTTAGTATAGTCGACCTTCAAGTGATATACTAATTCACACACAGTATAAAAAACTTAATGGTATACTTCCATATCTCTCCTTCTGACTTTTGGACTGTCATACATGTTACTTTTACACCCCATACTATATTCACATTTGTGTTTGAACATTTTTAAAAGTGATTTAAATAGCAAAATAAATACTTTTGGGGTTTTTTTTAAAGATTTTTGTTTATTTATTTGTCAGAGAGAGACTGAGCAAGCAGGTGGAGCGGCAGGCAGAGAGAGAAGCAGGTTCCCTGATGCAGGACTCGATCCCAGAACCCTGGGATCATGACCTGAGCCAAAGGCAGACGCTCAACCAACTGAGCCACCCAGGTGTCACAGCAAGAGAAACACTTAAATCTTTACCCATATATTTATTATTTCCAGTGATCTTCTATCCTTTGTGTAGATTCACATTATTATTTGTTGTAATTTCCTTTCTGCCTGAAGGACTTCCTTTAAAATTTCTTGTAGTGCTAATCTGCTGGTGATGAACTCTTTCAGCTTTTATATATCTCAAAAAAATCTTCATTTTACTTTTACTTTTTAAAAATTTTTTATTGTTATGTTAATCACCATACACCATTAGTTTTTGATGTAGTGTTCCATGATTCATTGTTTGTGCATAACACCCAGTGCTCCATGCAGAACGTGCCCTATTTAATACCCATCACCAGGCTAACCCATCCCCCCAAACCTGTTTGTTTTTCAGAGTCCATGGTCTCTCATGGTTCGTCTCCCCCTCCGACTTACTCCCCTTCATTCTTCCCCTCCTGCTATCTTTTTTTTTCTTAACATATATTGCATTATTTGTTTCAGAAGTACTGATCTGTGATTCAACAGTCTTGCACAATTCACAGCACTCACCATAGCACATACCCTCCCCAATGTCTATCACCCAGCCACCTCATCTTTCCAACCCTCCACCACTCCAGCAACCCTCAGTTTGTTTCCTGAGGTTAAAAATTCCTCATATCAGCGAGGTCATATGATACATGTCTTTCTCTGATTGACTTATTTCACTCAGCATAACACCCTCCAGTTCCATCCATGTCGTTGCAAATGGCAAGATCTCATTCCTTTTTATGGATGCATAATATTCCATCGTGTATATATACCACCTCTTCTTTATCCATTCATCTGTTGATGGACATCTTGGCTCTTTCCACAGTTTGGCTATTGTGGACATTGCTGCCATAAACATTGGGGTGCACGTACCCCTTCAGATCCCTACATTTGTACCTTTGGGGTAAATACCCAGTAGTGCAATTGCTAGATCAGATGGTAGCTCTATTTTCAACCTTTTGAGGAACCACCATACTGTTTTCCAGAGTAGTTGTACAAGCTTGCATTCCCACCAACAGTGTAGGAGGGTTCCCCTTTCTCCACATCCCTGCCAACATCTGTCATTTCCTGACTTGTTAATTCTAGCCATTCTGACTGGTGTGAGGTGGTATGTCATTGAGGTTTTGATTTGGATTTCCCTGATGCCGGGTGATGTTGAGCACTTTTTCATGTGCCTGTTGGCCATTTGGATGTCTTCTTTGGAAAAATGTCTGTTCATGTCTTCTGCCCATTTCTTGATTGCATTATTTGTTCTTTGGGTGTTGAGTTTGATAAGTTCTTTATAGATTTTGGATACTAGCCTTTTATCTGATATGTCATTTGCAAATATTTTCTCCCATTCTGTCTGTTGTCTTTTGGTTCTGTGGACTGTTTCTTTTGCTGTGCAAAAGCTTTTTATCTTGATGAAATCCCAATAGTTCATTTTTGCCCTTGCTTCCCTTGCCTTTGGCGATGTTTCTAGGAAGAAGTTGCTGTGGCTGAGGTCGAAGAGGTTGCTACCTGTGTTCTCCTTTAGGATTTTGATGGACTCCTGTCTCACGTTTAGGTTTTTCAACCATTTGGAGTCTATTTTTGTGTGTGGTGTAAGAAAATGGTCCGGTTTCATTCTTCTGCATGTGGCTGTCCAATTTTCCCAACACCATTTGTTGAAGAGACTGTCTTTATTCCACTGGACATTCTTTCCTGCTTTGTCGAAGATTAGTTGACCATAGAGTTGAGGTCCATTTCTGGGCTCCCTATTCTGTTCCATTGATCTATGTGTCTGTTTTTGTGCCAGTACCATACGGTCTTGATGATGACAGCTTTGTAATAGAGCTGGAAGTCCGGAATTGTGATGCCGCCAGCTTTGCTTTTCTTTTTCAATATTCCTCTGGCTATTTGGGGTCTCTTCCGGTTCCATACAAATTTTAGGATTATTTGTTCCATTTCTTTGAAAAAAGTGGATGGTATTTTGATGGGGATTGCACTGAATGTGTAGATTGCTCTAGGTAGCATTGACATCTTCACAATGTTTGTTCTTCCAATCCATGAGCATGGAAAGTTTTTCCATTTCTTTGTGGCTTCTTCAATTTCTTTCATGAGTATTTTATAGTTTTCTGAGTACAGATCCTTTGCCTCTTTGGTTAAATTTATTCCTAGGTATCTTATGGTTTTGGGTGCAATTGTGAATGGGATCGACCCCTTGATTTGTCTCTCTTCTGTCTTGTTGTTGGTGTATAGGAATGCCACTGATTTCTGTGCATTGATTTTATATCCTTCTACTTTACTGAATTCCTGTATGAGTTCTAGCAGTTTTGGGATGGAGTCTTTTGGGTTTTCACATACAGAATCATATCATCTGCAAAGAGTGAGAGTTTGACTTCTTCTTTGCTGATTTGGATGCCTTTGATTTCTTTTTGTTGTCTGATTGCTGTGGCTAGGACTTCTAATACTATGTTGAATAGCAGTGGTGAGAGTGGATATCCCTGCCGCGTTCCTGACCTTAGGGAAAAAGCTCTCAGCTTTTCCCCATTGAGAATGATATTTGCTGTAGGTTTTTCATAGATTGGCTTTTATGATATTGAGGTATGTACCCTCTATCCCTATACTCTGAAGAGTTTTGATCAAGAAAGGATGCTGTGCTTTGTCAAATGCTTTTTCTGCATCTATTGAGAGGATCATATGACTTTTTCTTTCTTTTGTTAATGTATTGTATCACGTTGATTGATTTGCGGATGTTGAACCAACCTTGCAGCCCAGGGATAAATCCCACTTGATCATGGTGAATAATTCTTTGAATGTACCGTTGGATCCTATTGGCTAGTATTTTGGTGAGAATTTTTGCATCCATGTTCATCAAGGATATTGGATTGTAATTCTCCTTTTTGATGGGGTCCTTGTCTGGTTTGGAGATCAAGGTAATGGTGGCCTCATAAAATGAGTTTGGAAGTTTTCCTTCCATTTCTATTTTTTGGAACAGTTTCAGGAGAATAGGTATTAGTTCTTTAAATGTTTGATAGAATTCCCCTGGGAAGCCATCTGGCCTTGGGCTTTTGTTTGTTGGGAGATTTTTGATGACTGCTTCAATTTCCTTAGTAGTTATAGGTCTGTTCAGGTTTTCTATTTCTTCCTGGTTCAGTTTTGGTAGTTGATACCTCTCTAGGAATGCACCCATTTCTTCCAGGTTATCTAATTTGCTAGCATAGAGTTGCTCATAATATGTTCTTATAATTGTTTGTATTTCTTTGGTGTTGGTTGTGATCTCTCCTCTTTCATTCATGATTTTGTTGATTTGGGTCATTTCTCTTTTCTTTTTGATAAGTCTGGCCAGCGGTTTATCAATCTTGTTAATTCTTTCAAAAAACCAGCTCCTAGTTTCGTTGATCTGTTCTACTGTTCTTTTGGTTTCTAGTTCATTGATTTCTGCTCTGATCTTTATTATTTCTCTTCTCCTGCTGGGTTTAGGCTTTATTTGCTGTTCTTTCTCTAGCTCCTTTAGGTGTAGGGTTAGGTTGTGTATTTGAGACCTTTCTTGTTTCTTGAGAAAGGCTTGTTTGTATTGCTATATACTTTCCTCTCAGGACTGCCTTTGCTGTATCCCAAAGATTTTGAACAGTTGTGTTTTCATTTTCATTGGTTTCCATGAATTTTTTTAATTCTTCTTTAATTTCCTGGTTGACCCATTCATTCTTCAGTAGGATGCTCTTTAGCCTCCATGTATTTGAGTTCTTTCCGACTTTCCTCTTGTGATTCAGTTCTACTTTCAAAGCACTGTGGTCTGAAAATATGCAAGGAATAATCCCAATCTTTTGGTATCGGTTGAGACCTGATTTGTGACCTAGGATGTGATCAATTCTGGAGAATGTTCCATGGGCACTAGAGAAGAATGTGTATTCCATTGCTTTGGGATGAAATGTTCTGAATATGTCTGTGAAGTCCATTTGGTCCAGTGTGTCATTTAAAGTCTTTATATCCTTGTTGATCTTTGGCTTAGATGATCTGTCCATTTCAGTTAGGGGGGTGTTAAAGTCCCCCACTATTATTGTATTGTTGTCAATGGGTTTCTTTGCTTTTGTTATTAATTGCCTTATAAAAGTGGCTGCTCCCATGTTAGGGGCATAGATATTTACTATTGTTAGATCTTCTTGTTGGATAGACCCTTTAAGTAAGATATAGTGTCCTTCTTCATCTCTTATTACAGTCTTTGTTTTAAAATCTAATTTGTCTGATATAAGAATTGCCACCCCAGCTTTCTTTTGGTGTCCATTAGCATGGTAAATGGTTTTCCATCCCCTCACTTTCAATCTGGGGGTGTCTTTGGGTCTAAAATGAGTCTCTTGCAGACAGCATATTGATGGGTCTTGTTTTTTAATCCAATTTGATAGCCTGTGTCTTTTGATTGGGGCATTTAGCCATTTACATTCAGGGTAACTATTGAAAGGTATGAATTTAGTGCCATTGTATTGCCTGTAAGGTGACTGTGACTGTATATCGTCTGTGTTCCTTTCTGATCTATGCTGCTTTTAGGCTCTCTCTTTACTTAGAGGACCCCTTTCAATATTTCTTTTAGGGCTGGTTTTGTGTTTGCAAATTCCTTTAGTTTTGTTTGTCCTGGAAGCTTTTTACCTCTCCTTCTATTTTCAATGACAGCCTTGCTGGATATAGTATTCTTGGCTGCATATTTTTCTCATTTAGTGCTCTAAAGATATCATGCCAGTCCTTTCTGGCCTGCCAGGTCTCTGTGGATAGGTCTGTTGCCAATCTAATGTTTCTACCATTGTAGGTTACATATCTCTTCTCCCGAGCTGCTTTCAGGATTTTCTCTTTGTCTCTGAGACTCGTAAGTTTTACTATTAGATGTCAGGATGTTGACCTCTTTTTATTGATTTTGAGAGGGGTTCTCTGTGCCTCCTGGATTTTGATGCCTGTTTCCTTCCCCAAATTAGGGAAGTTCTCTGCTATAATTTGCTCCAATATTCCTTCTGCCCCCCTCTCTCTTCTTCTTCTGGAATCCCAATTATTCTAATGTTGTTTCGTCTTATGGTATCACTTATCTCTCGAATTCTGCCCTCGTGATCCTGTAGTTGTTTCTCTCTCTTTTTCTCAGCCTCTTTATTTTCCATCATTTGGTCTTCTATATCACTGATTCTCTCTTCTGCCTCATTTATCCTAGCAGTTAGTGCCCCCATTTTTGATTGCACCTAATAGCCTTTTTGATTTCGTCTTGGTTAGATTCTAGTTCTTTTATTTCTCCAGAAAGGTTTCTCTAATAATTTCCACGCTTTTTTCAAGCCCAGCTAGTATCTTAAAGTCATGATTCTGAACTCTAGGTCCGACATCGTACTAATGTCAGTATTGAGTAGGTCCCTGGTTAACAATGTCCCCAGCAAATATACTCTATACAAATCAGAAAAGACCTGAAACCAGGGGAAAAGAAAGGGAAAGAAAGGAAAAAGAAAGAAAAAAAAAACAGAACAAAACAAAAAAACAGAATATGATCAAATATGATCAGGCTAGTGCATAGATCAGTGCCACACACTAGATTTTGGGTGTATTTTGGTCTGTTAGAAGAAAGTGCCTCCTAAAATTTTAAAGGAAGAAAGACTTATATATGTACAAAATAAGGGTTGATACAATGAAGGGATGGAAGATGACTGTAAAGATGAAACTTATAAAAGGTTTTATAAACGGAATTGATAAGAAGTTGAAAGAAGAAAGAAGATTTAAAAAAAAGAAAAAAATGGGAGAGACTGTGATCAGGAAGGAGACTAGAACAAAGCCATACACTAGTGATTTAGGGTATATTTTGATCTGTTAGAGGAAACTGTATATCAAAATTTTAAAGAGAGAACAACTTATATATATATGCCAAAAATAAGGGTAACTACTATGAAGGGATAAAATATGACTCTAAAAATGAAAAATAAAAAAATTTTTTTAAAAAAGGGATTGATAAGATGTTGGTTGAAAAAGGGAAAAAGAAAAATTCAAAAAAAAAAACAGTTAAAAAATTAACTTTGAAAAACTAATGAATCATGGTAAAAAAGCCATGAATTCTATGTGCAGTATTCCCCTAGCGCTGGAGTTCTCCCGTTCTCCTTGATGGGTAAACTTGGTCTTGGCTTGCTGGCTGTTCGTGCTGATTTTCTGGGGGAGGGGTCTGTTGCCGTGGTTCCCAAATGTCTTTGCTGGAGGCTGAATTGCCCTGCCCTTTTCGGTCTGGGCTAAGCAAGCTGCTTGGGTTTGCTCTCAGGAGATTTTGTTCCCTGCAAGCTCTCGGTACAGCTTTGGAGGACCAGGGTGAAAATGGTGGCCTCCCACTCTCTGCCCGGAGGAGCTGAGAACTCAGGGCCCCGCTCCTCAGTGCGCCCCAGAGAAAAGCAGTCAATCACTCCCATCTCCTCGGTCTCCGGCCACACTCCGCACTCACCCAGCCTGTGACCGAGCGTTTCTATCTCTGGCACCCGACCCCGTGTGGAGTCTCCAAACCCAGCAGATCCCTGCGGTGCACTCCTGCGCCGCTCCTCCTGGGGGAGGGAGGGGAGTCTCCCTGCTCTGCTGCTTGTTGGGTCCCTGCTGGAGGCGCAATGGCCCAAGTGGGCCGGGGATCACAGTTTATGGCAACCCCGAGCTGCAAGCCCGCGCCTCGGCTCCGTCTCTGCAGCCGGCTTCCCCGCTCCGATACCTGGGAGCTCTGCTGCACTCAGGCACCCCCCGTCTTTCTGTGACCCTGAGGGTCCTGAGTCCACACTGTACCGCGAGGTTTCCACCCCCCCGCTTAGCCACTGGAGTGACGTCCCTCAGCGGAGCCGACTTCTAAAAGTTCCGATTTTGTGCTCCGTGTCTCTATCACTTGCCGGTAGTGGCCGACGGAGGCCCCCTCCCCTGCCATCTATCCTCCCGAATATCGCCTCGGATTCACTTCTCCGCACGTCCTACCTTCCAGTGAGTGGTCGCTTCTCTGTTCAGAGAGTTGTTGCTACTCTCCTCTTTGATCTCCTGTTGAGTTCGTAGGCGTTCAGAATGGTTTGATCCCTATTCAACTGAATTTCTGAGACCAGACGAAATCCAGGTCTCCTACTCCTCCGCCATCTTGCTCCGCCACCCATTTTACCTTTACTTTTGAAAGTTATTTTTGCTTGGCATAAAATTTTAGGTTGATAGTTTATTTCAGCAATTTCCATTATCTTCTTACTTGCCTTGTTTTAATGTAGAATTACTGTTATCTTCATCTTTATGACTTTAATATGTCTTTTTTCATCTGGCTGCTTTGAAGATCTTTTTCTTTATTACCAAATTTGAGCAATTTGATTGTGATGTCTCATTTCTTCATGGTTCTTGTGCTTGGGGTACTTTGAGCTTCTTGGATCTGTAGGTTGATAGTAAGAAGATCAGCAAACTATGGTCTATAGGCCAAATCTAGTCCTCTGCCTGCTTTTATAAACTTTTATTGGGAAGTAGCCATGCCCATTCACTTAAAAATTCCCTGTGATTACCTTAAAGTTACAAGAGCAGAATTGAATAGTTGCAATGGAGATCAATGTGGACCCCAAAGAATATAAAATATTTTCCATTTTGTCCCTTACAAGAAAAGTTTCCTGGTTTATAGTCTACATCAAATATAGAAAATTTTTAGCCATTGTTTTTTCAAATATTTTTTTCTGGTTGACCTCCCCTCCTTCTGTTGCTTCCAATTATACATATATTAGATCACTTGAAGTTATCCAAAACCTCAATGAATCTATATTTTTGTTTCATACATTTTCTTCTCTGTTAAATTTTGGGTATTTTTAGAAATTATTTTGTCTTCAATTTAATTCTGCATATCTATGTCATTAATTTTTCCTTTTGCAGTGTTGAATCTGCATTACTGCCATCTAGTAAATTTATTATCTCAAAAATTGTAGCTTTTAATCCATAGAATTTCTATTTGGAAATTTTTTATATCTTCTATTTACCTACTTACCATTTGAACATAAAGAATAGAGTTATACTTTTCAACATCCTTATCTGCAAATTCTAACATTTATGTTGGTTGTGGGTTGGATTTAATTGATTTATTTACTTCCTTATTTTGGGTAGTATTTTTCTGTTTTTGCATGCCTGGTAATTCTGGATTGGATGTCCAATATCATGAAATTTACCTAGGTGATGGATATTTTTATAACTATGAATATTTTTTCTTTACATTTACTTTTAAAAAACTTTTTAGTGAAGTAGTTGACACACAATGCTACATTATTTCAAGTGTAAAACATAGTGATTCAACAAATTTATACATTATGCTATGCTCACAAGTGTAGCTACCATTAGTCACCATACAACACTATTACAATACCATTGACTATATTCCCTATGCTGTACCTTTTATCCCCATGACTTATTCATTCCACAACTGGAAGCCTGTATCTCTCATACCCCTTCACCCACTTTGCCCATCCCCCTACCCCCCACCCCTCTGGAAAACTTCAGTGTGTTCTCCGTATTGATGGGTCTGTTTCTGCTTTTTGTTCATCTATTTTTTAGATTCCACATATAAGTGAAATCATATGGTATTTGTCATTCTCTGCCTGACCTATTTCACTTAGCATAATACCCTCTCAGTCCATCCATATTGTTGTCAATGGTGGATCACATACTTTTGTTTATAGCTGAGTAATATTTCATTGTGTGTGTGTGTGTGACACACACACACACACACCTTTTTTATCCATTTTTCTATGGATGGACAGTTGGATTGCTTCCATGTCTTGGCTGTTGTAAATAATGCTGCAGTAAACATAGGGGTGAATATATCTGTTTGAATTAGTGTTTTTGTTTTCTTTGGGTAAATACCCAGTAGTGGAATTATTAGATTATACGGTATTTCTATGCTTAATTTTTTGAGAAACCTCCATACTGTTTTCTACAGTGGCTGCACCACTTTGCATTGCCACCAACAGTGCACAAGTTTCCTTTTTCTTCATATCCTCTTCTACACTTGTTTTTGTGTGTGTGTGTTTATGATTTTAGCCATTCTGATAGATATAAAACGATATTGTGATTTTGATTTGCATTTCCATGATGATTAGTGATATTGAGCACCTTTTCGTGTGTTAGTTGGCCATTTGTATGTCTTCCCATTTCTAATCAGATTATTTTTTTGGTGTTGAGTTGTAGAAGTTTTTAAATGTATTTTGGATATTTACTCCTTATTGGATGTATCATTTGCAAATATCTTCTCCCATTCAGTAGGTTGCTTTTATGTTTTGTTGATGGCTTCCTTTGCTGTGCTTAAAAGCTTTTTACTTTGTATTACCATGACTGTTCTTGAATTTTGTTCTGGAAAACAAGCAAGTTAACTGGAAACAATTTAATCCTCGTGGATCTTCATCTTAATATTAGGAAGAACAGGAGTTGTGCTAAGTCCAAGGATAATTTTTCTCCAGTACCAAGACAAAAACTTCTATGTATTCTACCCAGTGTTCCATGAGTCTTGAGGTTTTCCAATTTGGCATTAGCTGCGTTTTTAAACCAGTTTCTTACATTCTTTCCTAAAAACAGCTTTACTCCAGGAAATTTAGGTCACAGGACAAAATATGCTTTTTCCACATTTTTTTCTTCTCTAGTCCTTTATCTGTAAGTCTTCCTGGCAAGCATAAAAATAACTGATATATTTAGAACCAAAAGAACAAAGATTTGTTTTTGTTGTTCAACCATCTCCTAACCCCAAGGTGTACCTTTTTTTGACCCTAGGGATTTTATATTATTAAGATTTCCTCTAAGAAAATTGTATGTGGTTTATTAAAATTTATTTTGACTAGAGTCTGGGTGGAGATGTAAAGATGCAGAGTTTATCATATGAAATAAGGTATGAAATTATATTTAAAATACTACAACCTAAGTATTGAAAATATTTTTATTTCTTTTAAAAATTGCTTCTGGTTCTTTTTCATTGGATAATTTTGGTCTTTATAATTTTTTATAACAAATATTCTATATTTGAGTTCTACACATTTATATTTAATGAGTTTTCTTTTCAAATAATATCCCATACTTTCACAGTCATTTCTTTTAGAAGTAGAAGAAATGGAATTTTTCCATCTCTAGGAAAACATTTTGGCTTTATAACTGTTTCAAACTACAAGCATATTTCATAATGTCACGTTTTTAGGTTTAGAACAATGTACTATCATAACTTTCTTGCCTTGCTTTCTTCTAGGTGTTTTGGTTTCAATGTTTAAATGCTTTGATCCATTCCTTCATTCTCTTCTGGATGCCCATGAAAATGCTGGAGCATGGTAATGGCTTCATTGTTTCATATATTCAACAAAGAGCATGTTTTTCTCACTGGGGCCAATATTTCTGTGTTTGTGTGTGTGTGTGTGTTTATGTGTTTGTCTCCACAGAAAGAACTCAAGGCAAAAAAAAAAAAAAAAAAAAAAGGAATTTAAAAATATTTACCTATATGTAATATTACAATTTAGTTGAGATTTAACGGTTAATCTTTAGAACACATTTTCTTTGTCTTTGACATATATAAATTGAAAATTAGTGCTTTTGTTGTTAATTTGTAATAAATATTTGAGTCAGAAGGTTTGATGGAAAACACAACAGTTCTAATGAATTATAGATACCTTCTGTAAGTTTGAAATTTATGTCTATTTCTTGTTTCACTTCCCAAACTTAACACTTCAATTTAGACTATTACACAAGTTCAGTATACTTTATTATTAGACCAAGTCTCCTTTTCCTGATGTACAATTAAAAAAAAAACAAACATTATGTGTGAAGTTTTTCTACAGACTGATCTGGGTCTAACACATCTAAATGTAGGAGACATACTTCTGAAGTATGCTATTGCTGTATAATGGGTTCACAGCCACAAATTAAGGTATAAAGTGTAATTATTTTTCTTTAATCAGATTTAATTTTCATTGGGTATTACTAGCGATATGTCCTTTATTGTGGACATATTTTTTTAAACATTGAGTTTGAGTTGCATGTGTTTGTGTTTGTTGGTATTTAAAAGAATGGATCTGCCATTAATATAGCTAAAGCCCTTCCTTGTAAAGAAAACGGGCAAAACTTTCAAATGATGACAAATACAGCAAATCACAAGCTTACAAAAAGTTCCTTTTGGTATGGAAGTGTGTGGGGCTCTTTGGATCTGCTCTCCACCCAAATAAGCCAAACTGGTCAAAACTACAAAAGCACAACTCTGGATATTGTCCTAAAGACAAATGAAGAAACATTTATTCAAGCGAATCTACTGCAACTCAGTAAGAATGTCAAAAGCCTGTGGCATTGTAGCCATGACCTACTCCTTCTCTCTCTTACTCACAACCTGCTTGATGGAAACTCCACTGCAGGCAGATGTGGTAAGGGTGTAGGACTACTAGTCTTCTCAATTATCAATCAGGGTTACCATATCTCACAGGAGGGGCAGGCTACCAGCATTTCTCATACCCCCAAATCTGAGGTAAAGAGGCAAAATTCCTGATGAGTGTGTCCAGGAGGTTAGAACTCCCCTTTGCCAATCAACTTATATCCATCTCTACCACAGGCATTACAGGCTAAGAATATTGGGTTCCTGATCACTTTCACCACAGCTTGCTTGTAAGGCAGAGAATCTCTAAGAGATTGTTGGGAAGGCAAGCCAAGAAGACCAGTGACTACAACTTCACTATCACCAAGAGTAGTGGCAGTAAGATTTTGCCTATGGTGAGAGGTAGTACATAAGAAGAGAGAGCTCCAAAACTCTTCCCAAAGGAAGTGACTATTTGAAACAGACTAGGGGGAGAGTTCAAGTCTAGGGATGTTCTCAAAAATACCAACTCTTCCTCGTTGAGACTGATAAGCTAAATCATAGGCCTACTAATTTACTAGAATGAAACAGAGACAGAGACATAAAAATAGCTCTCCTGAGGTGGGAACAAACCTCAAAGACTTGTGTCAAAATTATCCAAGCCTGAATTTAATTGTCTCAGCCTGATGTACAATTTATGCCCCAGAACACTGTCAAAAACCATAGACTAACCCCTGGGTAATTAGTGGACCTTAACAACTGGTGTAATGCCAAATGAGTCAGATAGCTTAATGGAGAAATCAGCAAAAAACAGTCAGGACAGACCAGATAACGCCAAGGGGGCTTTGCTTGCCCAGCACTGCACCTTCCAAGGTGCAGTACCAAGGTTTAGCCCTGGGGAAACAGACTTCACTAAAATAGCCAGCCGAATCACAAAACAAATAAACAAGCATCAAAGCAAATATACGCCTTAAAGGGAGGGGGGGATTAGTATCCAGAGTAGCTATAATATATTGTGTAAAATTTCCAGTTTTCAACAACAACCAAAAAGTACAAGACACACAAAGAGACAGGACTGCATGAGCCACACACCAAGAAGCAGGTAAAAGAAACTACTTGTGAGAGGCTCTACATGTCAGATTTAACAAAGAGTTTAAATTAGCCAATATAAACATGTTCAAAGAGCCAAAAGAAATGCATAAAGGTATGAAGGCATGGAGGCACATCAAAGATTGCCAATTAAGAGAGAGAAATTTAATAACCAAATGAAAATTCTGGGGTTGAAAATTTTAATTAAAAAAATTCATTAGAGTGACTCAATGGTAGATTTGAACTGGAAGAAGAAATTATGAAACCTGATCTTACATTAATAGAAAGTATTCAATTTGAAGACCAGAGAGAAAGCAGAATGAAGAAACATGAACACAGACTCAAAAAATGTGAGAAGCCTTTAAACACACCAATCTAGGCATATGGGAGTATAAGAACAAGAGCAGAAAAAGAATGAAATAGAAAAAATATTCATGGAAATGGTAGCTAAAGAGCTTCAAATTAGCTTAACAACATTAATGTGTACATCCAAGGGGGCTCAGTGAACTTTAAATGAGATAATTGCAAAGAGATCTATATCCAGACACATTGTAGCAAAAATGTTGAAAGCCAGAAACAATGGGATAATAGTGAAAGCAGCAAAAGAAAAATGACTCAGGTACAAAGGAGCTCCAAAAAGATTTTCAGATGACTTCTCATTACACACACAAAAAATGGAGGCCAGAAGGCAGTGGGATGACAAATTCAAAGTGCTTAGAGAAAAAAATACCTGTCAACCAAGAAACTTAAGCCCAGCAAAATAATCTTTCAAAAATGAAGGCAAAATAAAGACATTTCCATATAAACAGAAAAATGAGAGGATTTCTTACTATAATACAAACTTTTCAGGAAATATTAAAAGGAAGTTCTTCAGATTAAAAATAAGTAAACCAGTCCACAAAGAGCCTTGGCAAAAATCTTCATCAAAATATCAACATACCAAAACTAGAAATATATATAAGGTTATATATAAACACCAGATGGCATTATGCCAAGAATGCAAAATTGGCTTAACATCCAAAAATAATGTAATACATCATAACAGTAAAGGATAGAAACTACATGATCATCTCTATAAATTCAGAAAAAGCATTTGACAAAAGCCAACACATCTTCAGGATAAAAGCAGTCAACACCATAGGAATAGAATGGATCTTCCTCAACTGATTAAAAAAAATCTACAAAAAACACAGTTAACATTTTGCTTAGTGGTGAAAGACTGAATGCTTTCCCCTAAAATCAGGAACAGGACAAAAATATCATTTCCAACATTCCTATTCACTATTGTACTGGAAATTTTAGACAGTGCAGTTGGGCATGAAAATGCAATAAAAATCATCCAGATTAGAAAAGTAAAAGTAAAATGATCTCTATTTGCATATGACATGATATATATATATATATATATATATAAAATGCTGAAATTATATGTTATATATATAAAATGCTAAAATTAAAATACTATTAGAAGTAATAAATTAAGGTTTCAGGGTACAAGATTAATATACAAAAATCCATTTTATTTCTTTTTTTTAAGATTTTTATTTATTGAGAGAGAGAATGGTAGAGAGAGAGCAGGAGAGGGAGGAAGGTCAGAGGGAGAAGCAGACTCCCTGCTGAGCAGGGAGCCCGATGTGGGACTCGATCCCGGGACTCCAGGATCATGACCTGAGCTGAAGGCAGTCGCCCAACCAACTGAGCCACCCAGGTGCCCTTAAAATCCATTTTATTTCTATACAACAGAAATAAGACAGAAAATGACATTAAGAAAACAATTATATTAACTACTGAAGAAAAATGAAGAAAATACTTAGAAATAAATTTAACAAAAGTGCAAAATGTATACTTTGAAAATTGCAAAACATTGTTGGAAGACGAAAGAAGGCTTAAATGAATGTAAAGATAGCCCATGTTTGTGGATTGGATGATGTGATAATGATAAGCTGGCAATACTTCTCAAATCAATCTAGAGGCCCAATTAAATTCTTTTCAAAGTTCCAGCTGACTTTTTAGAAAGGAACAAGCTGATTCTAAAATTTGTATGAAAACATAAGTGACTCAGAATAGCTAAACAACCTTTAAAAAGAAAAACAAAGTTGTAGAACTCACACTTCTTGATTTCAAAACTTACTCCAAAGCTGCAATAATCAAGACAATGCAATATTGGTATAAATGTGGGTATATTTTATATATATATATATATCTCCCAATGAATAAAATTGAGAAATAAACCCTCGTATTTATTAAGTGATATTTAGCAAGTACAACAGTGCAATTCAATGGAGGGTGGGAAAGAATAGTCTTTTTGAAAAATTGTTCTGAGATAAGTGGATATTCATTTACAAAAGAATAAATCTGGATGTGTACCAGACACAAAACACAAAAGTAAACTCAAAATAGATTATAGAACTAAATGTAAGAGCTAAAAGTATAAATATATCTTAGAAGAATGTATAGGGATGAACATTTTTTACTTTGGTTAGATGAAGATGCTTAGATGTATGACACCACAACACAAACAACACAAAAATAAGTAAATGGGACTTAAAACAAAACAAAACAAACGTGCATCAGAAGACACCATTAAGAAAGTAAAAATATAGACAAAATCAATGAAATCAAGAGCTGGTTCTTTGAAAAGATAAACAAAATGGATAAACCTTTAGCCACTCTTTAAGAAAAAAAATGAGAGCACTCAAAGTCCAAAATGGAGAAATACCACCACCACCACACAAATACAAAAATGTGAGATTATGAAATATTATATACCAACAAATTGGACAACCTAGAATAAATGGATAAAGTCCTAGAAATATACAGTCTTCCAAACTGAATCTAGAATAGAAAATTTAAACAGACCCATTACTTGTAAAGAAATTAAATCAATAATCAAAAATCTCTCAACAAAAAAAAAGTCCAGGACCAGACAGCTTCACAAGAGAATTGTACCCAATAAAGAAGAGTTAATACCTATTTTTTAAAAAGATTTTATTTCTTTATTTGACAGAGAGAGAGAACACAAGCAGGGGGAGTGGCAGGCAGAGGCAGAGAGAGAAGCAGGCTACCTGCTGAGCAGGGAGTCCAATGTGGGACTCGATCCCAGGACCCCAGGATCATGACCTGAGCCGAAGGCAGTCGTTTAACCAACTGAGCCACCCAGGGGCCCTAATACCTATTTTTGTACCCAATATTTAAAGAAGAGTTAATACCTATTTCTCAAAATAGTCCAAAAAAATAGAGGAATAAAACTTCCAAATTCATTCTATGAAGTCAGTATTGCCCTGATACCAAAACCAGAAAAACACACTACAAAAAAAGAAAACTACATAACAATAGTAACCATCAACAAAAGGCAACCTAGTAAATGGGAGAAGGTATTTGCAAATGATGTATCTGAAAAGTAGTTAATATCCAAAAAATATAAAGAATTTATGCAACTCAACATAAAAAAAAGCAATCTGATTAAAAACAGGCAGAAGACCTAAATAGACATTTTTCCAAAGAAGACATACAAATGGCCGACTGACACATTAAAAGATGCTCAACATCACTAATCATCAGGGAAATGTAAATCAAAACCACAATGAGCTATCGCTTCATACCAATCAGAATGGCTAATCCCCAAAAGACAAAATATAAGTGTTGGTGAGGATATGGTAAAAAGGGAGCCCTATGCACTGTTGATGGGAATGTAAATTGGTGCCAGTGTGGAAAGCAGTATGGAGGTTCCTCAAAAACTAAACATATAAATACCATATGACACAGTTTTTCCACTACTGGGTATTTACCCAAAGAAAACAAAAACACTAATTTGAAAAGATATATGCACCTTTATGATTATTGCAGCATTACTTATAATAGCCAAGATGTAGAAGCAACCCAAGTGTCCATTCATAGGTGACTAAAGAAGATGTGGTACACTTACGTACACACAATGGAATATAACTCAACCATAAAAAAAGAACAAAATCTTGCCATTTGTGACATCTGGATGGACATAGAGGGTGTTATGCTAAATGAAATAAGTCAGAGAAAGACAAATACTAGACGATTTCACTTACATGTGGAATCTAAAAACAAAACAACTGGACAAAGAAACAAAAAAGCAGACAAATACAGAAAATAAATTCGTGGTTGCCAGATGGGAGGAAGATGGGGGATGGGTGAAATAGATGAAAGGTGTTTAAAAGGTTCAAACTTCCATTTATAAAATAAGTCATAAAGGTGAAATATACAGCATAAAGAATATAGTCAATAATACTGTAATAACCTTGTATTGTGACAGATGGTGACTAACCCTTATCATGGTGAGCAGTGAGTAATGGACAGATTTGTCTAATGTTTTATACCTGAAACTAATAAAACATTGTATGTTAATTATATTTCAATTAAAAATGAAAATACAACCCACGGAATGGAACAAAGCATTTGCTCATTATATTTATAACAAAGATTTCTATCTGGGATATATAAAGAATGCTTACAACTTAACAGTAAAAAGACAAAAAGACCCAATTTTTTAAAACATACAAAAGATTTGAATAGACATTTCCCCCCAAAGGATATACAAATAACTAATAAATACATGAAAAGATGCTCATCATTAATCATTAAACAAATGTAAATTAAAACCACAATGAGGTACTACTTCCTGTCCATTAGGATGGCTATAATCAAAATGACACATAGCAATAAGTACTGGCAAGGATGTGGGGACTGGAACCCTCATACACAGCTGGCAGGAACGTGTGGCCGCTTTGGGAAACAGTCTGGCACTTCCTGTAATGGGTAAGCATTGAGTTACCATATTATCCATCAATTACACTAAGTACATGCCCAAGAAAAATTAAAATCTATGCCCACAGAAAAATTTGTAAACATAGCAGCATTAATCATAACAGCCCAGATGTTCATTAATCAATGAATGGATATACAGTTGATGTGTGCTACATCCATACAATGGAATAGTGTTAGTTAATAAAAAGGAATGAAGTACCGATCATGCTACAACAGTGATGAATCTTGAAAACATTACACTAAATGAAAGAAGCCAGTCACAAGGACCACGTAATGTGTGAGTCTATTTACAGGAAATGTCCAGAACAGGCAAATATATAGAGACAGAAAATAGATTAGTGTTCACCTAAGGCTGGGGGGATGGAGGGATGGGCAGTGACAGCTGAGGGGTCTGGGGTTTCTTTCTGTGGGGGAATGAAAGTGTTCCAAAATTGATTATGCTGATAGTTGCAAGACTCTGTTAATATACTAAAAGCCATTGACCTGTACATTTTAAGTGTGTGGATTTATGGTATGTAAATTATATCTCAATAAATCTGGTAAAAAAAAATGAAGACTTAACTTCATACTATATCAAAGAGTCCAGAGAAAAGAATGCTCACTATACAATAAATAAAATATATTTGGGGGATCATAGATCATCCTCAAAATATAGAATGGGATCTGAACCACTGTAGTAATAATGAATGCAAATCCAGAACCAGAAATACCATGGTTTTACTAAATTAGTATTTTACAGAAATTGTTGTTAATGTCAAGTATTAAACAAGCTAATTCTTTTTAAGACATTCATTTTTTAGCATTTTTCTCTGAGATTCATGAAAATTTTCCATCTCATGACACTTAACATGTTCCCCAGTGCACACACACACATGCGACACCCTCATATTCTCTATAAGGAATAAACAATTACTGATTATTTGTGCTTTCTGGGTGGGACAGAGAACTAATTTAAATAATCTTTGCCAATTTCCTTAAAAGTTAATGGGACTGAATTATTTAACTGCTCACAACACCTGGTGCAGTTTTTTTTGGCACTAACAGGTTTAACACATGTTCAAATTTAAAGGTATTTTCTACACAACAGGCAAGCAAACTACATAATCACAAACTCTCAGTCACCATTGTGAAGTTATGTGAAGTGACAACCAGTGTTTCCAGGTTCCTACTTTGTAAATTCAGCCTAAATGTGTCATACTAAATGTGACTGACCAGGTATACGTTATCTACATAGTGTTCTTTATGTTATAACTTGTATCACATGAAATCTGTTAATACAAGACATTAATAATGAGAGAGAGAGAGAGAGAAAATCCATCTTCCTTACCATTTTCTACTAATTACAGCAGTTCCCAAACTTATCTGTATGTTAGAATGGGTGGAAGATTTTTTTTTTTTTTTTTTAATTCCAAAGCTCAGACCATCCCCAAACCAACTGAATCACAATCTCTGTGGTTAGGCCACAGGCATCAGTAGCTTATGAAGCTCACCAGAATATTCCAAAGTACAGACAAGTTTGGGAATTACTGCTCTAGTACAAGTGCAAACAGGCAAGGAATGATGATTTTCCATATTTCAAAAATGTTCATTTTTTTAATGCTTTACTATGCTTTGTATTCTATAGTATTAATTATATTTCTGGTGATTTATAGCTAATGAAAATTTTATTCTAAAAGGTCATTACAATTATTTAAAATTTAGGATGTATTTTCCATTTTTAATTTACTTATAACGGTGTCACTGACCTGTTCAATATCACATTTTTTTTTTTTTTTTTTTTTTTTACCCTCTTTGAGTTCTCAGAGATTGAGGTGGTCTTATGCAAGTTGCAGCTGGGTATCTTCTCCAGCAGCTGTGGTAGTATAGGCTCTTAGGGCAGGAAAATAGGAGTGGTGATGGGGGCAGGGATCAAGACCCAGGCACGAGATCCTCACAGAAGTGTCTTGGAAAAAGGTTCTGTTGCCATAGAAGCCCATTATATAGGGAGGCCATTTGCAACTTGGGTATATATAAATCAGGGCCTGTAATTTTACTTGTACGATGGTTTCTTATCAAATAATCTAAAATTAGAAATTCAGTGTGAATAAGTTTACCCCATTTTATCCTGTATCACTGTTTACATCACTAAAATATTTATACACTAGCTCTTTATTTTATTTTGCATTCTTCTGATGACTAATGATATAGACCCTCTCTCATGTGATCGTTTGTCATTTGTATACCCTCTCTGAAGGAGTTTTTTTAATTCCTTTGCCCCCTTCTTAATTGAATTATTTTCTTAGGGAGTTGCAAGAGTTCTTTCTAAATAAGAGTCCTTTTTCATGTGTACATTGTAAGTTTTTCCCTTAATCTATGCCTTGACTAATATTATTAAAATCAGAAGTATTAAATTTTGAGTACAATTTACTGAAACATTTTTATGGTCTGTGCTTTTCTTTTTGTCCTAAGAAATCTTTGCCCACCCCAAGGTTACAAAGACTAATGCTGTTTTCTTTTAGAAGTTTTCTCTTTTTAGGTTTTATGTTTAGTTTTCTAATCTATTTTAATTTTTGTTTATGGTTTGATGTCAAAGTTGAGATTTATTTGTTGCATATTGATGTCCAGTTGTTACAGTACCTTTTGTTGAAAAGATTATGCTTTTCTCATGAAATTATGTTGGCATCTTTGAAACTGTATGTATGGATCTATATCTGAAATCTGTTTCACTGATCTAGATGTCTATTTCATTGATCAACATGTCTATTTTTGGACCATACTGTCTTGATAACTGCACTTTATATTTAAATCCTGAACCAGGTAGTATAACTTCTCTGAAAAAAATTTGGCTATTCCATGTCCTTTGAATTTCAATATAAATTATTAAAAATCAGCTTTTCAAATTCTAATTAAAAATACTGGGATTTGGATTGCAATTGCATTTAATCTATAGTTTAACATCAGGAGAATTGGAAAATTGACATTTCTAACATTATTGAGTCTTCCAGTTCATAAATATAGTATATCTCTCCAATGATTTAAGTTGTCTTTCATTTCTCTCAGGAATGTTTTGGAGTTTTTAATGTACAGTCTTGGCACATCTTTTGTTAAACTTATCCATCAGTATTCAAGTTTTGAATGCTACTATAAATGGCATTTTTAGATCTTATTTTCCAATTTTTCAATGTTACTATATAGAAATACCTTTTATTTCTTACAATAACTTGCATCCTGTGTCCTTGCTAAATTCACTATTTGTTCTAGTAGCTATTTTTTTTTGCTTTATTGGGATTTTCTATATATAAAACCATGTTGTCTGTGAATAAAGAGAGGTTTACTTCCTTTCCTTTCATTTATTTTTCTTGCACTGATGCAGAATCTACAACCTCCAGAACAATGTCAAATCAAAGTAGTGAGTGTGGACATGTTTGCTTTTTTCCTCTTAGGAGAAAAAAAAAATTTTTTACCATTAATCATGATGTTAGCTTTTTCATAAATGTCTTTTTCCTCTCTTCTGGGACTCCAACTACACATCTGTTGACACTTTTGATATTTTCCCACCTCTCTGTTCATTTATACCATCTTTGTTTTCTCTTTTGGTTCATTTTTAGTTTCTTTTGCCATGTCTTTAAGTTCACTGATCTTTTATTTAACAGTCTCTCTGAAGGTAATATCAAACCAGTGACATTTTCCTTCCATATGTTAATACTCTTCATCTCTAGAAATTCTAATTAGTTCTTCTTTACCTCTTTCCTTTCTCTTTTTTTTTCAAATGCCTGAGTGTAATTGTGATACTTATAATAGCTATCTTAGAGATTTTTCTGCTAATTCCAACATGTCTGTTATTTCTGTGTTGGTTCTATTACCAATTTTCCCCTGCTATGGGTCAAAATTTTGCTTCTTCATATATCATAATTTTATAATGGAGACTGGGCATTGTGAATTTTATGCTGCTGAATGTTTTTTTGTGGTATACATTTAAATATTGACTTTGTTTTGGCCAGCAGTTACATTCCCTATGAACAGTTTGATCCTTCTAAGATCTGTTTTTCTTGAGTCTTGTAGAGTATCTTTTACTATAGAAGTAATTTAGTTCCTCTACAAAGGTTCTCTCTTCTTGGGTGTCTACTGAATGCTTCATATATTAATGATGTCTCTTTATTTTGGCCCATGGAAATTTGAGTAAACCCTAGCTTTATATTAGATCTGGCAATTTTCAACTTGCAGTTCTGTGGTAATTTGGTTTTCCACAGTAATTGCTTGTTGGTGACCTTGTGAAATTTCTCAGTACACGTATGCAGATTGGCATTCAGCCACTTATGAAGATCCCATGTGACTTTCTGGAGCTCATTCTCAGCATTGTTCTCTCATTTCCAGTGTTCACTTCTGCAAATTCCAGCCATCTTGGCCTGTCTAAAGTCCAATCTCTTTCTCATCACCAGAAATTGCCTCCAAGTATGAAGCAAGGGCAGTGGTAGGTCTCACCTAATTGTTTACCCTTCTCTCAGGGATCACAACCCTGTGCTTTTTAGCCAGTGTCTGAAAAAAATATTTCATATGTTTTGTTCAACTTTCTAATTGATTATAGCAAGAGGAAAATTACTGTTGCTTCTTCATAGGTAAAAGAAAAAGTCCTGATCTTTCTAATTTTTTTTCTTTTGTCACTAGTCTGTCATGTACTGAGAAAGGTAAGGTAAAGTCTACTACTACTAACATATTTGTTTCCCTTTTAATTTCTCATAATTTATAGTTTAGAAATGTATGTTATTTGTTGCACCAGTATTTCTAGTTGTTTCATATTCATTGCAACCTGTACCATTTGGCATTACAAAGTTCTCTTCTTTGTCTGGCTTCGTTCTTTTCAGCCTCAATTTCTTAATATTAATATCATTTTTGTGCTTTGAATTTGTATTTTTCATGCCTGTAATTTACTTTTCAAACTTTATGAATTACTTTTTTTAGGTCTGTTGCTTGTATACAGCATAGAATTGGGTTTTGTTTTTGAGACACAATTGGAGAGTCATTTTTTAAAAAATGGGTTTTTGTTTGCAATATCTCATTTGACTTTGCATTTCCTGTTTTAATATACTTTTCTAATCTTTATGTGCCTGGCTTTCTTTGTGGGTTTTTTGTGTGTTGTCTTGTGGTATCCAGGAAGGTTTGAATTTTTTTCCTTATGCTTATTTTTATTATAAGTTTATATAGACAGTGCTGTTTCTTTGGACAAATCCATTGGTTTCCAAGTATGATAAAATTATGTTTCCCATCTTTCCATCTCCCTTCCCTCTAGCAACCCATTATCTTGAACATGGCATACTTGTATACTTTATATAAACTTATAATTCCATTACTTGTTAGCTTTGAATATTTTTTAGACTCCCAATTATAGATGAGAAAATCTGCAAACTTACTCTACTTCCCATCTAAATAACCTGTATCCCTGGATCTTATAAAAATTGCATCATTCCCACAGTGTCTGGCATTGAATAATTATAATCAGATTGATCGTTTTAGCACCGTATTTTTTGTTTTTGCTTTATTTTAATTCTATAGTTAAATATATAAAATGCTCACAATAAGTCTTTTTGCTCTGACTTCTCCAATCATTTCTTTGTTGGCTAGTTGTAATAGTTTTTTTTTTTAATCCCTTGGTGAGTATACTTTATCTAATAAGTTTTGGTGCTCTTCTTTTAATTTGCTTTCAAACAATTTTTTTTCAGTTTAAAGATTTTATTTATTTATTTATTTATAGCATGGATGGGGGAGGGGCAGGGGGAGAGGGAGAGAGAGAATCTCAGGCAGACTCTGTGCTGAGTGCAAAGCCCAATGTGGGGCTCCATCTCACGACCCTGAGATCATAACCTGAGCTGAAATCAACAGTGGGATGCTAAACTGACTGGGCCACCCAGGAGCCCCTGATTTCAAACCAATTTCAAACACATACATTAGGCAAATTTATAGTGTAGTGAACAGTAACCACACAAATCACATAGAATAGAATACCCTGCCTTTTTTCCTATAGTCTCTTTTTATGGATGCTGTGCCTACTTTTATATTATTCCTCAAGAAATTAGATTTTTATTTCCCAGCTACTGGAGGAAGGTTCTTTCAAGGAGAGTATTTTTGCTGATATTTCTGAGGTCTGCTACCATCAGCCAGCTTGGTATTTGCTTTGCCCTGGTGCTTTTATCATCACCAAGCATAGTTTCTGCTCACCTTAGCTGCTTGGAAGCCCTCATTAGCTTTCTGAGACTGTGGATTTTTTGTCTCATAGTTTCCCTGACACAGATTCTGTGGAGGTTTTCTCTGTTTGCATCATTGATTTTGCACAATATCCGGAAGGAAAAGAATTTGTTTCACATCACCATGTGTAAACTGGAAGTTTCCCTTTTGTCCCAACAAAGCTTATAATTTCTCTCTTCCCTTTGAGAATATGCATCTGGACAACATAACTCACTACTATGGGCTTTCTATGCAGTTTTCTCCCTGTTTCTAGTCAATTGCAAGATTGTTCTCATCTATACTATCACTCTGTTCCCATTAAAACTCAGCAAGTTAAGTCTGTACACAATTCAGGCTCTTGATTGTCACTTCCCTAGCTGGTCTAACCTGGCCCACATATTTACCTATAGTTTCTGGCAATGAGATGCCTTAATATTCCACTGCAGATAAGTTTAAGAAAGAGTATGAGCTTTGTGTATTTTAGTGGGCTCTAAATCAAGAGAAAATGGAATATGTGAGCTTCTGAATTGGTATTAGGATCAGGAATTTGCACCCCCACATTTCCATATCAACCAGGACCAGAAGCACAAGTATATATTTGAGAATTTTAAAAAGTGAAAATAAGTGAAAAAATCATCCTAATCTTGAGATAGTTTTCACCCTTTATACAGAATGAAATTCATAAGTTATAGCAGACTTAGCAATAATAGAATATGAAATTCCATTGTAAATTTAAATTATCTGTTAGGTTGATTATTTTAGTAATCCTGGAAAAGAAAAAGAGTGAAAAGTGTGATTTTAAAATGCTTAGAATCCTAACCTTGTTTCCTAGCATCACTCACGAGATTGTTTGGGCTTTCAATTTGCCAGATGGTTTATATGCATGTAAAACTAGGTTTCATAATCACATTCATGTACTCCTTGTAATTTATTTACTCATTTTTTGCTCAGTATGTCTTTGGAGAGAGTAAGAAATAGAAAAATGTCACAATTGTGACAGGCAAAGCAAGCATTGTTGTCACTTTAGAAATATGACCAATTATTGAGAAACATTTTTGGTGGCCAGTATGGGTTCCTTTGATAAAAATAAATTCAAATCTATGTTTCAGACTCTATAAAGACAAAAAAATGACTTTTTCCATTTTTCAGATATGGTCTTACAAGGGGGTCACACTACAGACTATTTGTTTCTTGGAAATTTTATTTATACGGTAAGATCACCCATATGATTCAATCACTTTTTCTAGTTTTTAATTGAAAAATTCAAGCATTATAAGAATTTCATAAATTTTAATTCTGCCTCATGCTCCAATACCTTTTCCAAGAAGGAACTATTACAGTGGTTGTATATGCATGTGTGTATATGTGTGGGAGTATATGTATAATTTCTAGAAATATGAAATACATTTAACAAATGTATATGTCCTCCCTTTTTTGTACAGGTAGGGAGGTGCCTTCTATATCTTGTTTTTTCACTATACAATATGCCTTGGTGATGGCTTCAAGCCAGCCCATAAATATCTATTTCATTCTTTCAGGTCTGCTTATATGACTAACTCACCACTATTTATTTAGCCAGTCTCCTATTAGTGGACCTTGAGATTGTTTGGGGTCCTTTGCCATTGCCAACAATGCTGCAAAGATTATCCTTTATGCCCATGAGTAAGTATATCTGTAGGATAAATTTCTAGAAGTGTAATTGCTGGATCAGAGAGTATTGTGAATTTTGAAAATCATTACTAAATTATCCCCTAGAGAGGTTCTTCTTATAACAACTAGTTATAAGAATATCAGTTTCCCTAAGCCCCTATGGGTGTAGTCTTATCACACTTTTTGATCTAGTAGGTAAAATGGTATTCTATCACAGTTTTTGCCTTGAAGAAAAGCATATTTTCATGAAAAACCACTTTCATTTCTTCTTTTGTGAAGGCTTATTGAATTACTTTAGCAGTCCTATTATTTTGTTGGTCTTTTTATTATTATTAGTAGATATTTATACGTTAAGGATGTTAATTTTTTTCCTCACATTTGTTACAAAAATATATTCTGTTTTACATTTTCACTTTTCATGGCATTTTTGTCACACATATATTCTTCCGATTAGTTTTCTGTAGTTAAATTTATTGATATTTTGCTTTATGGCTTCTGAGTTTTGTGTCTGCCACTAATTTTTTAACTCATAATTCCTAAAATTATAGATGTGTATTTAACTGTATGTTATCCCTTTTGTATGCAAGTAGAAACATATTCCTCTGCATGTTATTCCTTTTCATTTAACAACATATGTTGGAACAAGAAAACTACAAACCATTTTTCCTCATGTTTTCTTCTATGTAAGAAGCAATTTATTGGCATATTGCCTCTTTTCACTTTAGCTGGTTGTCTTTATTATTTCATGTCATTGGGTGTGGCTTTTAACTCTATATTATATAGTCCTAAACATCAAATGTGGTTAGATAGTAGTGTCTTATTTATTTGGACATACTCATACAGCAAATTTCTTTCTTTTCGGACCTCCTCACATACAGACATGCATGCATATATACAAATGTACAAGATAGTCAAGATGCCAGAGTAAATTGATCTCATGGAATCTCTATCTCCCAAGGCAAAAAAAAAAGTATAGATAGTAAAACCACCACCAACAAATTACAGCAAAATAAATTTAGCGTAGCAATTAAAGAAGGAAAGGGGACTAGACCAATGCTAAATATGAGATGCCAAAGGAGAGATGGTAGAGTTGGCAGGGTCAGCATGGTGAGGTCATTAACTCAGCCTTCATGATACACTGTTCCCAGTGCCAGTGGGTTTGAGGAAGTACTAGGCCCAAAGATAGTGCCTGGAGGAATACAGTAAACCTCCAGGGAGGTAGAGTCCACCCTAATGCTTTCAGAGAATTAAAGAAGGCCAATGGAACTAGAGCACAGTGTGAACGTGTGTTGGGCAAGGGAGGTTCAGGATAATGGCGAAGATGAACTTGGAGCAGTAGGTAGAGGCCAGTGCTTGGGCACCTTTAAGGTTTTGGAATAGTTTAGATGAGATGATGGAGGCTAGCTGGGATGCTGAATCTAGAGCTAGGGAGTGGACATAAAGTCTGCTTCAAAAGTAGGACTTTAAACACTCAGTGTATGTCACACATCTGTTGCACAGGAACCCACACTGTGACAAAATCATACTTAATGAAACACTTAGAGCTTTTTTTTTTTTTTTGAGATTAAGAAAGTTGCTCAGTATTACCGCCTCTCTCCAACACTGTGGAGGAGTTACTAACCAACACAATAAGAAGATGAGAAAAGGAGCACAAGTCTTAGCAAGGGGAAAAATTGGTTTTAAATCAGAGGTGATACAAGTGTACACAAAAAATACAAAAAATTCTACAAATAAAATATCACAATTAATAAAAGAGGTTGGCAATTTGCTGGATATTGGCCAATGTTTTAAAAAACCAATTATATTTCAACATACCAGCAGCAAATATTTAGAAAATAAAAAAATTTATATACTATTTTACCATAGTATCCAACAAAGGAAAAACATAAACAAATTTAACAAATGATGTCCAAGACCTCTGAGGAAAATTAGAAGACTTTATTGGAGACATTAAGAACATCTAAATGGAGAAATATACCATGCTCATTAGTTGGAATACTCAATACTATGAGGAAGTCAGCTCTCCTCAAATTGATTTATAGATTCATTATAATCCCAGTCAAAAGCCCCAAGTGCCTGACGGGCTATTTCTAAAATATGTATATATGAAATGCAAAAGGCCAAGAATAGCCAAAATGTTCTTTATGATGATTTCAATCTACCCTGTTCAACTGTGCTTTTTATCAATAGCACTTGGATTTCTAATGAGAAAGAAATCTTCCGTGCTATTTATAAAAAATATAAATATATATATGATATAAACATGATTTTTGTCATATGTTAAAAGGGCTTCTAAATATGAAACATTTATTGAAAAGTACTACATTCTGTCCTCAATTAAAACCTAGCAAAACCTATGAAACCGGAATTCACTGGACATGGAGAACAGGGATGGATGGGAGGAATCAGGAAGGGAGTGAGGTAACATGGATTCTAGTGGAAATTTTAACACATTTTTCCAATCTGTTTCCCCTTCTCATCTCCGTGCACAGTATGTAATTGTTACTGTCTGTCTGAAAGCTGGTTTGGAGACACTATCTTGGAATAAAGTGAGTATTCTTGAGGGTATTTCCTTAATCCAGTATAGTTGTTTGCATGTTGATTTACTTTTAAGGTTTAGAAAAGTAGTAAGCATTTTTTTTCCTGGTCTTCATATTTTACCTTCTTTTGTTTTGCATATTCAAGTGATTTAAACTGGATGGTGGCATATTAGCAATCTAATGTCTTTAAAATATTCATTTCCCTGCCTTACATCTTAGAAATAGATTCAATTTATCATGACATTAGAGATTCTTACGTTATCATTACATGAGATCCTTAATTCATTGTTATTATCAAGGAACAAAATTATAATGGAAAATTTAGCAAAAACAGAAAAAGAAAGAAATACAAATTACCCATACCTTTCTGTATCAGTGACATGGACATTTTAGTTTTTGTTCTATTCTTTCAGCCTTTGTTTTACATGTGCTTGGTTTGGTTTTCTTTTCATAAAAAGAGAATTCTAAGGTACCTAATATTTTGTAATTTGCTTTTTTCACTTAATACTAGATCTTTAACATTTTTCTATATCTTTAATATTTATATCTCACTATATAATATTTTATCACCTGGATGCTTATTATTTACATTACTTTTAGAATAATTGTTTTAATTTCTGTTACTATAAATAATATATAATCAGTACTGTTATGAACACAAATATGCGTGTACTTACAGACATGAGTAATAATTTCCCTAGGATACTATTAAAAGTAGAACTTCTGATAAGTAGAATGTTTTTATGAACTGCTGAATAATTTAAGTGAATCTGTATGTAAGTACATATACACACATATACCCATAAAAATAAGTTGTTTTCCAAGTTGTACTCAAAAGTTTATGAGACAAAATGAATTTTTATCAGCCTGTCACCTTTGGAGAGCTTAGATTACGTAGCATATCGTGTATTTCTTCTCCAATGAATAGAGTTCTCACTGTCCCTCTCCCTAATGCAACATCAACACAATGTTGGGACTGAAGCATTCTGAACAAAAACATTTTATTAGCAATACATAAGACACACCAGTTGTGTGTATTATACTGCCTTAAGGTAACATAAACGATGATTTTCTATTCCTTTTAATTATTGTTAAATTCTCTTCGGTAAGAGTGTTTGATCCATGATCACCTACACAATCTGCATATGGTGAATCTCATTTATGAATAAGGTAGTATTTTAAGGCCAAAACAGACTTAACAAAACTCTTCTGGCCTATGAGCTACCAGGCTCCTGCCCTCCAGCTCACATGCTGGTTAGGAAGGAACCTGGGAACTGGGGCAGGAAAGAAAAGGGACTGGTTTTCAATTTTGGTCATAGGCTACTCTACCCCATGGGGAAGGTCAAGGAGGGAGCCCGTACTTCTTCACTGGAGAAGAGTGCTGGCAGCCACTGTTTAGTTCAGAGAATGAGCCAGGGCAGAGAGAGATAACAAAATATATCTCAGAGCAGCAATGGTGGCTTGCTGCTGCCCCCAAGGTGATGGTCCTGACGGAAACCGACCTGAAAATTCTTTTTAAGCCGCAAAAAATGCCTTGCATTGCAGCCCATGTGTTAATACCAACAATAAGGGAATGGTTACATGAAAATACACTGAAGTGCTTGAAAAATTTAAAGCTCACAGTCTTGAGCTGATTCTCTTCTCCATCATCTCCTGCATGATCACAAGAAAGAGCCCTCAGGAGACCAGTTCTATTTAATGAGAGAGAAATCCTCTAAGAGATTCTTTTTTTATTATTATGTTATGTTAATCACCATACATTACATCATTAGTTTTTGATGTAGTGTTCCATGATTAAGAGATTATTTCTAAAGAGTATAAAAAACTGCCTTTGAAAATGACTCATAAAGAAGTAAAAATAAATACTCTGAGAAAATAGCAGATCGCGTTTTTTTCCTCCATATTTTTGTTTTTCAGATAGGATTAAGTAATGAGCAGTACCTAACAGGATGAGAGCACTTGAGCTCTTAAGAAATCATCTTGTCTCTCAAATCACTGATTTATACACAGATGGTAACAATGAGGTGCCCAGCACAGCCAGGTTTAGAACAGAGGTCTCCTATTCATTTTCCTTATGATTCCTCTGCTAACACAAATCGTACAAGGCAACAGATCAGATCAACAGAAGGACCTACCTCCTTAGCATTAACCATTAAGAATTTGTCACAGTTCCCAGCCCCAGGCACAGACAGTGATCCTTCAGCCAACACCCTCAATCTGAATGATATACACACTTGATATGCACAGAAAACCTTCCAGTTTCAAACTAAGAGTCACAACTTCTGCCATTGTCCCAGAATTATTCATGCAGAACAGATACGATAGGGTTAAATTTTTAGCCCTCTTAATGATTTCTGTTCAAACTTTTTTTTCTGAAGAGATCTTTGTTTTAATAAGTGGGCAGAAGCAGAAGTCTCTTTGAATAACCTATCAATTGTATGAACCAATTCTGATTGAGAGTTGACAGTTTCACTGAAGACACTAAATATCACTTGGCTTAGGTGACAAGGTACAGTTGTTTTAGATACTTTAAACAATGGCTCCTTGAATCCACAGCAAAATATTCTGAGAAGGATGTTAGAAAGGAAGTCTCAAGTATCAAGAAATCAAAAGATTATAATTTTCTTCATCTGAATACATATGGCCTAGACAAATGATTTTGTCAGTTGATAGTTATTTTTTTCTTTTAAATGGAAAAGCTTGAAGTGTTTCTGTAATATTTTTCTTTCTGCAGTTTAGTCACTTGGCCATTTGGGGAAGCATACTTATATGGCTGGTGTTTTTGGCAATTTACTCTTTCGTATGGCCCACCATTCCTATTGCTCCTGAAATGAGAGGACAGGTTAGTTTTATTAATTGTCAGTGGTGAGTATACTATACATCCCTTTTGAAAACTTACGTTTGTTAATAGTAAAAGCTTATGTTATCTGCTCTCAGAGTGATTTGGAAAGAGAAGAAAAAAATCAACGCAATTAGAAATAGTTGGTGATCCAGCTAAATTCTGGTTGATGTTTTAAGTATTATTTTATCTAAAATCTCATTACCTCAAACTATATATGTTAACCATGGTTTCCAAACTTTTTATCTTTTGTGCATAACTGATAAAAGCTATAATCACTTCAGGATCATCCAAAATAGCTAATACTGTAATTATATTTTTTATGTAATGTGCTATGTGCTATTTGGTACTTGGAAAGGACACATGACAAATAAGAAAACATTTTTTTTAAGATTTTATTTGTTTGTTTGACAGAGAGATAGAGAGCACAAGTAGGCAGAGCGGCAGGCAGAGGGAGAGAGAGAAGGGAGCAGGGAGCCCAATGCAGGACTCATTCCCAGGACCCCGGGATCATAACCTGAGCCAAAGGCAGACGCTTAACTGACTGAGCCACCCAGGCACCCATGAAAACATTTTTATTTGAAATGTTTAACCAGAATTCACATTCCTTGGAGCTCCAGAAGCTCCAGCTTCTAAATATTTAGTTTCATGAAACTGTTACTTTGCTTATATCAAACCTCAGAAGTGATATAGTTTTTAGACTTTTACAATTTTTTACATATTTCTAAATTCTACTTTGTCTATACTTATAATGGAGGATTAGGCCTGTGATGCTTAGATATGAATCACAGAATCACATGATTGTAGGACTAGAAATAACCTTGGTCCAAAGTCAGTCAGTTACTAACTAGAGAAACGTAGGTCCAGAGTTGCCCAGTTCAATCCCTGTCTGTCTGCCTATCTGTCATACTGTCTTTCTCTGTGGAAATAAGAGATGATCCTTGTACCCCTGGCCTGTGTCAGCCCAATTCTCAGGAAATAAGAATTTTAAGAGACTTCCTGTTTCAGCCACGACTAAGTGTCTAGTATTGGAAAATCCTGACAAAAACAGCTCTAAAAACTAGAATATTTCTTCAAATAAGAATTATTTGAAGACATTGGCTAGCAACCAACAGAGGTAATACTTGAGGATATGATTCTTGAATGAAGGGAAGCCTTTCCCTTCCTTATCTTGGCATCTTCCCTATGAGTATTTCTCAACTTGCAGTACAAGAAAAGGAGCCCAAAGTTAATGCAGTGATCTTACTGGGAGGAGGAGGTAGAATTTAGAGTTTCAGGCTGCTGAAATGCCTGTACTTGAGGGACAAAACCCTCAAGAAGATGTAGCCATAGAGAAGTGAGAGGCGTAGGCACAGAACCAGGGAAAGACTTTGATAGGGCCAAGGGTAGTTTGAAGCTTGGTTTTGCCCTTAACTATCATGGCCTTATTCCAGGGTGTAGTACTTTCTTCTAATTTGAGGCATTTAGTTCTAGGGCATGGCTTTTCTGGGATCTCAAGTAGACTGGATATTTACCAAGAGCATTCCCACCTGACAAGATTTAAACTACAATCTCTATCTCCCCAACATTGGGTGGGCACCAAATCTTGCTTGGTTTTTCAACCTGCTATCTGTTTTCTGCTGAGTCTCTGAAAGTCTCAACATACTCATGCACTGCTTAAAAGTCAGTCCAGGGGTGCCTGGGTGGTTCAGTCAGTTAAGCATCTGCCTTCAGCTCAGGTTATAATTCCAGGGTCCTGGGATCAAGCCCCATGTTGGGCTCCCTGCTCAGCAGGGAGCCTGCTTCTTCCTCTTCCTCTGCCTGTTGCTCCCCCTGCTTCTGCGCGCGCTCTCCCTCTCTCTTTCAAATAAAGAAAATCCTTTAAAAAATTTAAAAGTCAGTCCAGGAGTTAAGGGCAATTGCCATACTTCATTTATATGTCAGAGAGGAAATTGGACATTATGAACTAAATGAAAATGAAAACATGATGTATCAAAATTTATAAGATGCAGCTGATGTACTTAGAGGGAAATTTTTAGCACTATATCTGTAAAAAAGAATGTTTTCAAATAAACAGCTCTAGCTTCCACATTAAGGAACTAGAAAAAGGACAAATGAAACCCAACTGAGAAGAAGAAAGTAAATAATAAAGATAAAATGACCAAAGTATACAATGGGCAAAATATTCAAATAGATACTTCACCAAAGAATATATATGAATAACAAAGCAAATGAAAAGATGCTCAACATCATTAGTTATGAGGTAAATACAAATTAAAACCAAAATGAGATAACAACATGCAACTATTAGCATGGCTAAAATTATAAAAATGTCAACACCAAATGTTGCTGAGGATGTGGAGCAATCGCAACTCTCATATGCTGCTCATAAGAATGTAAAATGGTACAACTGATTTGGAAAGCAGTTCGGCAGTTTCATAAAGGTGTAACGTACATGTACATAAGACCCTGTCATTCCACTTCCTGTGAAGGCATATGTCCACACAAAGACTTGAACATGAATATTCATAGCAACTTTGTTTGCAATGGCCAAAACTAGAAACAACCCAAAAGTGCATTGACAGGTGAATGAAAAGACAAATCACCATACAATAGACTATTATTCAGCAATAAAAAGGAAACAAAAAAAACTATTGACCCATACAACGACATGGATGGCTCTCAAAATAATTATGTTAAGAGAAATAAACCAGGCCAAAAAGTTTGCAAACTGTATGGATCTGTTTATAAAAATTCCCAACAAATTTATAGTGGCACAAAGCAGACCAGTGGTTAACTGGAGACAGGGTGGTGGGTGGTATGTGGCAGGGAAGGGCAGGAAGGAATGCTCACATTGCAGGATAAGGAGACTCCTGGGGTGCTAGATATATTCTTGATTGTGGTAATGATCTTATTAGCATAATGTATGTCAAACATGTCAAATTGTTCACTTTAATTTGACATGTTTGTCAAATTTTATGTTCAGTATATTGTAAGCCAATTATGCCTTGCTAAGCTTCTTTAAATAATATTTAAATGAGCCCTAATTCATAAATGTGGTGAAGTAAGTACTCTAGTAAGGGAATGGTGATAAGCTCATTTTGTTCCTATTTTAGGAGAGAATATTTATATTGTCATAAATTCTGCATTAAAATTGAGAATTTTAGTGAAAAACAGAGCTTTTTCCCTAAGATCAGGAATAAGACAAGCATATCCACTCTCACCACTTCTATTCAACATAGTACTGGAAGGCCTAGCCACAGCAATCAGACAAGAAAAATAAAAGACACACAAATTGGTAAGGAAGAAGTAAAACTGTCACTATTTGCAAATGACATGATACTATATATAGAATACCCTGAGGACTCCACCAAAAAAAACTACTGGAACAGGTAAATGAATTCAGTAAGGTCACAGGATACAAAATTAATATACAGAAATCAGTTGCATTTCTATATGCTAATAATGAAGTAGCAGAAAGAGAAATTAAGAAAACAATCCATTTACAATTGCACCAAAAATAATACCTAGGAATAAACTTAACCAAGGAGGTGACAGGTCTGTACTCTGAAAACTATATAACATTGATGAAAGAAATTGAAGATGACAAACAAATGGGAAGATATTCCGTGCTCATGGATTGGGAGAACAAATACTGTTAAAATGTATCACCCAAAACAATCAGCACATTTAGTGCAATCCCTAACAAAATAGCAACAGTATTTTTCACAGAACTACAACAAATAATCCTAAAATTTGTATGGAACCAGGAAAGACTCTGAATAGCCAAAGCAATATTGAAAAGGAAGAACAGGGCTACCTGGGTGGCTCAGTTCGTTAAGCGTCTGGCTCTTGATTTCATCTCAGGTCATGATCTCACAGTTGTGAAATCAAGCCCCATGTCGGGCTCCACACTTGGTTGTGGAACCTGCTTAAGATTTTCTCACTCCCTCTCCCTCCCCCCCAGCTCTCTGTCTTTCTCTCTCAAGAAAAAGAAGAACAAACCCAGAAGTATCACAATCCCAGATTTCAAGATACTACAAATCTATAGTAATCACAGCAGTACGGTACTGGCACAAAAATAGACACATATATCAATGGAACAGAACAGAGAACCCAGAAATAAACTCATGATTACCTGGTCAATTATTAATCTTCAACAAAGGAGGCAAGAATATGCAATGTGAAAAAAGACACTCACTTCAACAAATGTTGTTGGGAAAATTGGATGGCTACATGCAAAAGAATGAAACTGGACCACTTTTTACACCATACACAAAAATAAACTAAAATTGACTAATTTATTTATTTATTTATTTATTTTTAAAGGTTATTTTTTCTTTTGAATGGGCCACACTTTCCTATTTCTTTGTATGTCTTATGAATTTTTTGTTGAACACTGAAAATTTAAATCTAATAATGTGGTAACTCTGGAAATAAAATTTTCCCTTCTCCCCAAGTTTTGCTGGGTTTTGTTATTTTTGTTTGTTTATTGTAGGCTGCCTCTGTGCTGAGGATCAACTTGAGGCATACATTTACTGTCCTCTTAGGTCTTTTCTAGACTTCTCCCTGGGCATAAGTGGTCACTTTTTAATTTTACTTGTATATATAGCTATTTTTGAATGTCCTAGTTTTAAATATGTCTGGCTCCTAAAAGGGGAAAAATGAAAAAAATGGAGTGGAAAAAGAGTTCTGGTGCTTTAAGGCCCTCTGAAGTCACTTCAGCCAGAGGGGAGGGGCTTGGAACAATGCAGGGATGTACAACACTTGCTGTCTGCCTCTTTGCACCTCTGTGATCAGAAGCAGCAATCAGTGATCAAAGACCTCCAATATTTGGATAACAGCTTCCTTTCCCCCAGCCAGCTTCCCCTAACCTGTATGCAAGATGCTCCAGAAATATGTGACTGGGAGTATATGATGGGTAGCTGCTACTACTGGGTAGTGCTAAGAGCTGAAATTGACCAAAGCTAAACACAATTTACCATGCAAGTCACCCCCTGGAATATGCCAGCCTTCAACGGATTTCAGAGTCCAAAAACAGACACATTCTAGGAGTGCAGTTTTGTTGTCTAGGGGGGAGACAGATCCCTGTTGCTGCTTATTCTGCCATCATCCTAGAATACTGTTACATTTATTTCTGCTCTGGTATTTATTATTGCCTTCCTTTTGGCTGTGGGCTTAGTTGTTCTTGTTTTTCTAGTTCCTTAAGTTGTTAAGTTAGATTGTTTGAGATCTCTTTTTTCTTGATATAAACATTTATTGCTATAAACTTCTTTCTTAAAATTGCTTTTATCATATCCCAATTTTGATACATTGTGTTCTCATTTTTGTTTGTCTAAAGATACTTTCCAATTTCCTTTTCTGTTTCTCAACTATTTTTGTTGAGCTTTGTTTTTTAATTAAAGTATAATTAACCTACAGTGTTATATTAATTTCAAGTGTATAACATAGTGATTCAACAACTCTATATGTTATGCTATGCTCACTTCCAAGTGTAACTACCATCTATCACCATACAATGCTATTATGATATCCTTGACTATATTCACTGTGGTATACCTTTAATACCATGACTTATTCATTCCATTAGTGGAATTACTGGATCATATAGTGTTTCTTTTTTAATTTTTGAAGGACCTCCATACTGTTTTCCACAGTGGCTTGCACCAATTTACATTCCTGACATTGCATGAGGATTCCTTTTTCTCCACATCCTCACCAACATTTGTTATTTTTTGTTTTAATTCTAGCCATTCTGACAGGTATAAGGTGTGGTTTTGACCTGCCATTTCTCTGATGATTAGGGATGTTGGGCATCCTTTCATGTGTCTATTGACTGTCTCCAAATCTTCCTTAGAAAAATGTCTATTTGGGTCCTCTGCCAATTTTTAGTTGAAATATTTGTTTCTTTTCTTTTTTTTGGTGTTGACTTCTATAAGCTCTTTATGTATTTTGGATTTTAATTTCTGATTGGATATATGATTTGCAAATATCTCCCATTCAGTAGGTTGTCTTTTTGCTTTGTGGCCCAAGATGTGATCTATCCTGTAGAGTGTTCCATGTGCACTGGAAAGGAATGTGTATTCTTGTGCTGTTGGATCAAATGTTCTGTATGTGTCTATAAGGTCCATCTTGTCTATTTTGTTATTCAGGTAAGCTGTTTCCTTATTGAGTTTTCCGTCCAAATGATCTAGCCATTGTTAAAAGTGAAGTATTGAATTCCTACTATTATTATATTGCTCTGACTTTGCCCCTTCAGTTTTGTTAGTATCTGGTTTAAATATTTAGGTGCACCAATGTTAGGTGCAAAAAAATTTACAATTCTTATATCCTCTTAACGAATTGACCCTCATACTATACAGTGACCTTCTTTGTCTCTTATGACCAATTTGGCCTGAATGTCATTTTAGCTAATATGTATAGTCACTCTTGCTCTCTTTTGGTTACCATTTACTTGTAATATATTTTTCAATAACTTTACTTTGTGCCTAAGTGTCCTTAAAGCTGAAGTGAGTCTCTTATCAGCAGCATACTGTTAGATCTTATTTTTGTTTTTAGATTTTATTTATTTGAGAGAACATGCATAAGCTGGGGGTGGGGAGGGGCAGAGGGAGAAACAGATTCCCCACTGAACAGGGAGCCCAATGCAGGGCTTGTTCCCAGGACCCTGGATCATGACTTGAGCTGAAGGCAGATGCTTAGCTGACCGAGCCACCCAGGCACACCTGGATCTTATTTTTTTATCCATTCAGTCACTCTGGGTCTTTTGATTGGAGAATTTAATCCATTTACATTTGAAGTAATTACAGATAGGTAAGGACTTACTATTGCCATTTTAACAAAATTTATCATTTTCACAGTTCCTAAAGATAAAGCACAGAATGCCACATAGGGCCACAAGGGAAAGATAGCAGGGTGGTCAGGAGGCAGAACACAGGAGCTGGGGAGCACTTAGGCCTTGCCTTTATTGGGGTTTCCATCAGAAAAGCAAGGCAGAGCAGGGTAAACAACCCAGGAATGGCTAGTTTGAGTGATTTTTGCAGGATTTGGGCTAGAGGTGGTTTCTAGTTGCCTGGTCCCTGGTTCTGGGATGATTACGGCAGAGGAATATTGCCTCCTGGGGTGTATGGGCCAGTTAGAGGAGATAGGGCTGTGGATTTAGCCCTTGAGTTTGCAGATCAAAAGCATCCTCCCAGTTAAGATCTTACTATCTCTAAGAACAGACTAGCCCTGGGAGGGGCAGTCTCCAGATAGAAAGGTTTTTTAAGATGTTGAAATATTAGAATATACAGAAAATTAAAAATATATAAATAGTACAGAGCCTTACCCAGTCTCAAGTCAGTACAGTTCTTATTGAATTAAAGTGATCTGTTAGTTACCAATTTGTCAGGCAGAGAGAAGAGTGAATTTTTTCAGGGGACTATAATGGCAGAATTGCCTTACACACAATGTCTGGAAGTTAAAGTTGTATTGCTAGGGAATATTGCTAGGTAATACTCTTGCATTCCTGAGATATGACTTATTTGATCAAAATATTTAGTTGGTTGTTTACAGAATATACTATTAAATTAAGCTAGCTAATACTATAGTTAGGCTTTATGTACTCACATTGGTTTAGTAGTTCTAGACTCTTTGACTGCATCCATACCTGCATCTCCAGGTTTTTGTGGAGGAGAAGGTAAACTGAAATTTGCACTTTCTACACAATACTGACAAACTAAAAGATTCCTATTTAGATATTCTTTATTTCTGTTTATTTGCAGGTCAATATGGTCCTGGTTTGTCCACACTTCTGGCTGGGTTTTTTCATAGTCCCCATTGTGTGCCTGATTCTAAATTTAATATGGAAATTGTAAGTTGAAAAATGAAGTAGTAACCAAAAGATACGTTGTCATGGTTAATTGTCCTTTTCCAATTATACGGTTTTCAAGTTAAAGTAAATTTAAAAATCTGTCATTTTATGAATATTAAAAATCATGGAACTTTTAGAGGAAGTAAATGCCCTCTGCCTTTGCCACTGACTTACCAGCAATCAATTTAGGGGGAAAAAAAAAGATGGAATCAAAATTCACAAGAGGTAAAATTTGTAGTGATATTACCTCGTTTGTGATTTTTTTCTGAAAGGTCATCCATTTACTGTTTAGAAGTGGGAATTATATAACTTCTCTCCACTTTAGAGGAACCAAAACCTGATATCAGAGGATCATAGATTAAAAGCTAATAATAAGAAATAGGAGGGAGATATTCTAATTAGAAAGACATTCTTCACTTTTTAAAAACATTTGGAATAAGAATCTGTCAAATATCGTTCTCCCAGAATATGTAACTATTAGGTTACAGAATTCTCCCACTTTTTTTTTTTTTAACAAATCCAACAGGAAAAAAAAGCTTTAAACTAAGGTGCTAGAAATCCCTGCAATCCCTAATGTGGGACAAAAAATCCATGAAATTACAAGATTTCAAATCAGAAATAACTTACATAAGATCATTGTACATAATCTGCAACATAAACAGAGATCTGAAACATTACAAATTTCAAACTAAGAAGCAGAGAAAGGAATTTCTAGAAGGGATAAAATTAATTTTGCTTTTTAATGTCCAATTCTTCCTTAATCCTTCTATGTATCAGGGCAAACACAATTATTTGAGAAAATGTGCCCTTAGATCCAAAAAGATGTACAAATGAGCATTTGGACATAATTTGTTTAGAAATTGGGTACCACCTCCATGAATTTAAATGGATTCCTCTGGAAGTGAGGGCTGAGATGCATCTGCCACTACTGTTTTCCAGGAAACTTTGCCTAGTAAATTCCATAGTTATGTAAGGATACCAAATTTTTGCTTGATAATGTGTAACTGTGAGATGGCAAAAATTTAATACTAATATCCCTGAAAAATTTTTGGAAAGTGATCCATGTTATTGAATGAAGGTCTTAACTTGGATCTTTTAAAACCTATGGTCTCGCTCATATGTGGAACATAAGGAACAGCATGGAAAACCACAGGGGAAGGGAGGGGAAACTGAAGGGGAAAACAGAGAGGGAGACACACCATGAGAGACTCTGGACTCTAGGGAAACAAACAGGGTTTTAGAGGGGAAGGGGGTTGAAGGGATGGGGTAACCTGGTTATGGTTATTAAGGAGGGCATTTGTGGTGATGAGCACTGGGTGTTATTGTCAACTAATGAATCATTGAACACTACGTCAAAAACTAATGATGTTATTATAGCCACCACTAACTGAAGATAATAAAAATAAATAAATAAAAATAAAATTGGGGGGGAGGAGCAAGATGGCAGAGGAGTAGGAGACCTAAATTTCGTTCTGGTCCCAGGAATTCAGCTAGATAGGGATCAAACCATTCTGAACACCTACAAACTCAATAGGAGATTGAAGAAAAGAACAGCAGCAACTCTCTGAAAAAAGCGATCACTTTCTGGAAGGTAGGACATGCGGAGAAGTGAATCCAGGCGATATTTGGGAGGATAGACAGCAGGGAGGGGACCTCCGTCAGTTGCTACCAGCAAGTGATAGAGCAGTGGAGCACAAAGTTGGAACTTTTAGAAGTCGGCTCCGCTGAGGGACGTTGCTCCAGTGGCTAAGCAGGGGGTGGAACCCTCACGGGACAGTGTGGTCTCAGGACCCTCGGGGTCACAGAAAGACGGGGGTGCCTGAGTGCGGCAGAGCACCCAGGTATCGGAGCAGGGAAGCCAGCTGCAGAGACAGAGCCAAGGAGTGGGCTCTCAGCTTGGGGTTGCCATAAACTGTGATTCGCGACACAGTCGGGCCATTGCTCCTCCAGGAGGGACCCAACAAGCGGCAGATCCGGGGAGACTCTCCCTCCTCCCCTGGGAGGAGCGGCGCAGAAGCGGGCCGCAGGGATCTGCTCGGTTTGGAGACTCCACACGGGGTCGTGTGCCAGAGATAGAAACTCTCAGTCACAGGCCAGGTGAGCACGGGGTGCGGCCAGAGACCAGGGAGATGGGAGTGACTGACTGCTTTTCTCTGGGGCTCACTGAAGAGCGGGGCCAAGTTTTGGCTCCTCCAGGCGGAGATTGGGAGGCTGCCATTTTCACTCTCGTCCTCCAAAGCTGTACGGAAAGCTTGCAGGGAACAAAAGCTCCTGAGAGCAAACCCAAGCAGATTACTTAGCCCAGACTGGCAAGGGAGGGACAATTCGGCCTCCAGCAAAGACATTTGGGAACCATGGCAACAGGCCCCTCCCCCAGAAGATCAGCAAGAACAGCCAGCGAAGATCTAGTTTACCAATCAATGAGAATGGCAGAACTCCAGCAGTAGAGGAATACTGCACATAGAATCGATGGCTTTTTTCCCATGATTCTTTAGTCCCTCAAAGTTAACTTTTTTAATTTTCTTTTTTTAATTTTTCTTTTTCCCTTTTTCAACCAACATCTTATCAATCCCTTTTTTAAAAATCTTTTTTATTTTTCATTTTTAGAGTCATATTCTATCCCTTCATCGTAGTTAACCTTATTTTTGGTATATAGGTAAGTTGTTCTCTCTTTAAAATTTTGGGATACAATTTTTTCTAACAGACCAAAATATACCCTAAATCTCTAGTGTATGGCTTTGTTCTGGTCTCCTGCCTGATCACATTCTCTCCCCCCACCCTTTTTTTAAATTCCTTTTCTTTCTTTTTCAAACCAACTTCTTATTAATTTCTTTTATAAAATCTTTTATACTTTTTATCTTTATAGTCATATTCCATCCCTTCATCGTATTTACCCTTATTTTTGTACATATATAAGTTTTTCTTTAAAACTTTAGGAGGTACTTTGTTCTAACAGACGAAAATACACCCAAAATCTAGTGTGTGGCACTGATCTTATGCACCAGCCTGATCATATTTGATCATATTCTTTTTTTTTAAACTTTTTTCTTTTTCTTTCTTTCTTTCCCTTTCTTTTCCCCTGGCTTCAGGTCTCTTCTGATTTGTTTAGTGTATATTTTTCTGGGGTCATTGTTACCCTGTTAGCATTTTGTTCTCTCATTCATCTATTGTCCTCTGGACAAAATGACAAGAAGGAAAAAATCACCTCAACAAAAAGAACAAGGGGAAGTACCGACTGCCAGGGACCTAACCAATACGGACATTAGTAAGATGTCAGAACTAGAGTTCAGAATGACGATTTTAAAAATACCAGCTGGGCTTGAAAACATGGAAGATATTAGAGAAACCCTTTCTGGAGAAATAAAAGAACTGAAATCTAACCAAGTTGAAATTAAAAAGGCTATTAATGAGGTGCAATAAAAAATGGAGACTCTAACTGCTAGGATAAATGAAGCAGAAGAGAGAATTAGTGATATAGAAAACCAAATGATGGAAAATAAAGAGGCTGAGAATAAGAGAGATAAACAACTACTGGATCATGAAGGCAGAATTCGAGAGATAAGTGATACCATAAGACAAAACAATATTAGAATAATGGGGATCCCAGAAGAAGAAGAAAGAGAGAGAGGGGCAGAAGGTATATTGGAGCAAATTATAGCAGAGAACTTCCCTAATTTGGGGAAGGAAACAGGCATCAAAATCCAGGAGGCACAGAGAACCCCTCTCAAAATCAGTAAAAATAGGTCAACACCCCAACATCTAATAGTAAAACGTACGAGTCTCAGAGACAAAGAGAAAATCCTGAAAGCAGCTTGGGACAAGAGATCTGTAACCTACAATGGTAGAAACATTAGATTGGCAATGGACCTATCCACAGAGACCTGGCTGGCCTGAAAGGATGGGCATGATATATTCAGAGCACTTAATGAGAAAAATATGCAGTCAAGAATACTGTATCCAGCTAGGCTGTCATTGAAAATAGAAGGAGAGAGAAAAAGCTTCCAGGACAAACAAAAACTAAAGGAATTTGCAAACACAAAGCCAGCCCTACAAGAAATATTGAAAGTGGTCCTCTAAGCAAAGAGAGAGGCTAAAAGTACCATAGACCAGAAAGGAACACAGAGAATATACAGTAACAGTCACCTTACAGGCAATACAATGGCACTAAATTCATATCTTTCAATAGTTACCCTGAATGTAAATGGGCTAAATGCCCCAGTCAAAAGACACAAGACCCATTGATATGCTGTCTGCAAGAGACTCATTTTAGACCCAAAGACACCTCCAGATTGAAAGTGAGGGGGTGGAAAACCATTTACCATGCTAATGGACACCAAAAGAAAGCTGAGGTGGCAATCCTTCTATCAGACAAATTAGATTTTAAACCAAAGACTGTAATAAGGGATGAGGAAGGACACTATATCCTACTTAAAGCATCTATCCAACAAGATCTAACAATTGTAAATATCTATGCCCCTAACATGGGAGCAGCCAATTATATAAGCCAATTAATAACAAAAGCAAAGAAACACATTGACAACAATACAATAATAGCGGGGGACTTTAACAACCCCTGACTGCAATGGACAGATCATCTAAGCAAAAGATCAACAAGGATATAAAGACTTTAAATGACACACTGGACCAAATGGACTTCACAGATATATTCAGAACATTCCATCCCAAAGCAACAGAATACACATTCTTCTCTAGTGTCCAGGAACATTCTCCAGAATAGATCACATCCTAGGTCACAAATCAGGTGTCAACCGGTACCAAAATATTTGGATCATTCCTGAATATTTTCGGACCACAATGCTTTGAAACTAGAACTCATCACAAGAGGAAAGTCGGAAAGAACTCAAATACATGGAGGTTAAAGAGCATCCTACTGAAGAATGAATGGGTCAACCAGGAAATTAAAGAAGAATTTTAAAAATTCATGGAAATAAATGAAAATGAAAACACAACTGTTCAAAATCTTTGGGATGCAGCAAAGGCAGTCCTGAGAGGAAAGTATATAGCAATACAAGCCTTTCTCAAGAAACAAGATCTCAAATACACAACCTAACCCTACACCTAAAGGAGCTGGAGTAAGAACAGCAAATAAAGCCTAAACCCAGCAGAAGAAGAGAAATAATAAAGATCACAGCAGAAATCAATGAAATAGAAACAAAAAGAACAGTAGAACAGATCAACGAAACTAGGAGCTGGTTCTTTGAAAGAATTAACAAGATTGATAAACCGCTGGCCAGACTTATCAAAAAGAAAAGACTAAGGACCCAAGTAAATAAAACCATGAATGAAAGAGGAGAGATCACAACCAACACCAAAGAAATACAAAGAATTATAAGAACATATTATGAGCAACTCTATGCCAGCAAATTAGATAATCTGGAGGAAATGGATGCATTCCTAGAGATGTATCAACTACCAAAACTGAACCAGGAAGAAATAGAAAACCTGAACAGACCCATAACCAGTAAAGAAATTGAAGCAGTAATCAAAAATCTCCCAAACACAAAAGCCCAGGGCCAGGTGGCTTCCCAGGGGAATTCTACGGAACATTTAAAGAAGAATTAGTACCTATTCTTCTGAAACTGTTCCAAAAAATAGAAATGGAAGGAAAACTTCCAAACTCGTTTTATGAAGCCACCTTGATCCCAAAACCCGACAAAGACCCCATCAAAAAGGAGAATTACAGACCAATATCCTTGATGAACATGGATGCAAAAATTCTCACCAAGATACTAGCGAATAGGATCCAACAGTACATTCAAAGGATTATTCACCATGACCAGGTAGGATTTATCCCTGGGCTGCAAGGTTGGTTCAACATCCGCAAATCAATCAATGTGATACAATCCATTAATAAAAGAAAGAACAAGAACCATATGATCCTCTCAATAGATGCAGAAAAAGCATTTGACAAAGTACAGCATCCTCTCTTGATCAAAACTCTTCAGGGTATAGGGATAGACGGTACATACCTCAATATCATAAAAGCCATCTATGAAAAACCCACAGTGAATATCATTCTCAATGGGGAAAAACTGAGAGTTTTCCCCCTAAGGTCAGGAACACAGCAGGGATGTCCACTATCACCACTGCTATTCAACATAGTATTAGAAGTCCTAGCCACAGCAATCAGACAACAAAAAGAAAGAAAAGGTCTCCAAATCAGCAAAGAAGTCAAACTCTCACTCTTTGCAGATGATATGGTACTTTATGTAGATAACCCAAAAGACTCCACCCCAAAACTGCTAGAACTCATACAGGAATTCAGTCAAGTGGCAGGATATAAAATCAATGCACAGAAATCAGTGGCATTCCTATACACCAACAACAAGACAGAAGAAAGAGAAATTAAGGAGTCAATTCCTTTTACAATTGCACCCAAAACCATGAGATACCTAGGAATAAATCTAACCAAAGAGGCAAAGGATCTATACTCAGAAAACTACAAAATACTCATGAAAGAAATTGAGGAAGACACACACAAAAAAAATGGAAAAACATTCCATGCTCATGGATTAGAACAAATATTGTGAAGATGTCAATGCTACCCAGAGCAATCTACACATTTAATGTAATCCCTATCAAAATACCATCCACTTTTTTCAAAGAAATGGAACAAATAATCTTAAAATTTGTATGGAACCATAAGAGACCCTGAATAGCCAGAGGATTGTTGTAAAAGAAAAGCAAAGCTGGTAGCATCACAATTCTGAACTTCAAGCTCTATTACAAAGCTGTCATCATCAAGACAGTATGGTACTGGCACAAAAACAGACACATAGATCAATGGAACAGAATTGAGAGCCCAGAAATGGACCCTCAACTCTATGGTCAACTAATCTTCAACAAAGCAGGAAAGCATGTCCAATGGAAAAAAGACAGTTTCTTCAACAAACATGTTGGGAAAATTGGACAGCCACATGCAGAAGAATGAAACTGGACCATTTCCTTACACCACACACAAAAATAGACTCCAAATGGTTGAAAGACCTAAATGTGAGACAGGAGTCCATCAAAATCCTAAAGGAGAACACAGGTAGCAACCTCTTCGACCTCAGCCGCAGCAACTTCTTCCTAGAAACATTGCCAAAGGCAAGGGAAGCAAGGGCAAAAATGAACTACTGGGACTTCATCAGGATAAAAAGCTTTTGCACAGCAAAAGAAACAGTCAACAAAACCAAAAGACAACCGACAGAATGGGAGAAGATATTTGCAAATGACATATCACATAATGGGCTAGTATCCAAAATCTATACAGAACTTATCAAACTCAACAGCCAAAGAACAAATGATCCAATCAAGAAATGGACAGAAGACATGAACAGACATTTTTCCAAAGAAGACATCCTAATGGCCAACAGACACATGAAAAAGTGCTCAACATCGCCCGGCATCAGGGAAATCCAAATGAAAACCTCAATGAGATACCACCTCACACCCGTCAGAATGGCTAAAATTAACAAGTCAGGAAACGACAGATGTTGGCGGGGATGCAGAGAAAGGGGAACCCTCCTACACTGTTGGTGGGAATGCAAGCTGTTGCAGCTACTCTGGAAAACAGTGTGGTGGTTCCTCAAAAGGTTGAAAATAGAGCTACCCTATGATCTAGCAATTGCACTACTGGGTATTTACCCCAAAGATACAAATGTAGGGATCCAGAGGGGCCATGCACCCCAATGTTTATAGTGGCAATGTCCACAACAGCCAAACTGTGGAAAGAGCCAAGATGTCCATTGACAGATGAATGGATAAAGAAGATGTGGTGTATGTGTGTATACACACACACACACACACACACACACACACACACACACACACACACACCCAACGGAATATTATGCAGCCATCAAAAGGAATGAAATCTTGCCATTTGCAATGACGTGGATGGAACTGGAGGGTATTATGCTGAGTGAAATAAGTCAATCAGAGAAAGACATGTATCATATTTTTTCACTGATATGAGGAATTCTTAATCTCAGGAAACAAACTGAGGGTTGCTGGAGTGGTGGGGGGTGGGAGGGATGGGATGGCTATTATTTTGGCTATAGATAGACATTGGGGAAGGTATGTGCTATGGCGAGCGCTGTGAATTGTGTAAGACTGTTGAATCACAGACCTGTACCTCTGAAACAAATCATACATTATATGTTAAAAGAAGAAGATAGTAGGAAGGGAAAAATCAAGGGGGGTGGGGAATCAGACGGGGAGATGAACCATGAGAGACTATGGACTCTGAGAAACAAACTGAAGGTTCTAGAGGGGAGGGGGGTGGGGGGATGGGCTAGCCCGGTGATGGGTATTAAAGAGGGCATGTATTGAATGGAGCACTGGGTGTTATACGCAAACAATGAATCATGGAACACTACATCAAAAACTAATGATGTAATGTATGGTGGTTAACATAATAAAATAAAATAAATAAAATCTGTGGCTTCTCTGAATTGATTCCTCAGTGATCTTCATCTAGGTGTAGAGTCCAGATTTCCAAAAAGAGATAATGGTGCACTGGGTATTGAGGGGCTTATGTTAGAATCATCCTATCAGTATGTTAGCATCTTCTACGTAACAGTATAGCCAAGGTTGTCTGCAAGTTCCCAACTGCATTTTCAAGGCAAGTAATAATAATCTTGAATTTTTTGTTGTCTTTGTAATTACGTGAGACCTCTTTTTTCCTGTGAGTAAAGATAATTTAGTACACCACTTTTTTTGTTTTTGTTTTGTTTTATAGTATGGTAAATAGAGGTGTGAAAATTTGTAAGTCAAGGGGGACTGTGAAATCTTTGAAATTTATACTTTGGTGTAAGTGCTATGTAGCTCAAAAAAAGTATTTTAGTAGTATGTACAGTCTTTTAAAATCCAAGTCACATGTACATTTGAATTATTTCATATTTTTTAAGTTCAATTAGCCAACATATAGTACATCTTTAGTTTTTGATGTAGTGTTCAATGATTCATTAGTTGCGTATAACACCCAGTGCTCATTACATCACATGCCCTACTTTAAATACCCATCACCCAGTTATCCCATCCCCCACCCACTTCCCCTCCAGCAACCCTCAGTTTGTTTCCTATGGTTAAGAATCTTATGGTTTTTCTCTCTCTGATGACTTCCCATTCAGTTTTCCCTCCCTTCCCCTATGCAATATTTCTTATAGTCCACATATGAGTGAAAACATTTGGTTGTCTTTCTCTGACATATTTCACTGAATTATTTCACATTTTTGCTTAATTTTCACTTAAGTGTCTTCCTGGGATTGTACCAAGATTTTTAAATCATTCTAGATCATAGAATATTTTATAAGCAGGAAGTAGATTAGTAAAGGAAACAGATATATTGAGGCTAAAAACAAAATAGAATTGAAAGAACTGCCCCTCAAAGGCCAGTGGCTTTCGAGGTAGCATTTTACAGCAACTTTAACAAATGAACTTGGTTGTGCTGTGAGTATATGGCAGTTCATTTAAAAATGCCACCTCAGATAAATAATTCAACATTACTTCAGCTATGTGGGGTCTTTTCCGGTTGTATACAGATTTTAGGATTGTTTGTTCTAGCTCTGTGAAAAAATGGTGGTATTTTGATAGGGATTGCATTTAATGTGTAAATTGCTTTGTAGTATAGACATTTGAACAATATTTGTTTTCCAATCCATGAGCATTGAATATTTTTTCCGTTTCTTTGTGTCATTTTCAATTTCTTTTATAAGTGTTCTATAGTTTTCAGAGTACAGATCTTTTTACCACTTTGGTTAGCTTTACTCCTGGGTATCTTATGGTTTTTGGTGCAATAGTGAATGGGATCAATTCCTTGATTTCTCTTTCTGCTGTTTCATTATTGGTGTATAGAAATGCAACAGATTTCTGTGCATTGGTTTTATATTCTGTGACTTTCCTGAATTCATGTATCAGTTCTAGCAACTTTTTGGTGGAGTTTTCCAGGTTTTCCACATAGAGTATCATATTGTTTGCAAATAGTGAAAGTTTTACTTCTTCCTTGCCAATTTGAATGCCTTTTATTTATTTCTGTTGTATGATTGCTGAGGCTAGGACTTCCAGTACTAGGTTAAATAACAATGGTGAGAGTGGACATCCATGTCTTATTCCTGACTGTAGAGGAAAAGCTCTCAGTTTTTCCCCATTGAGGATGATATCAGCTGTGGTTCTTTCATATATAGCCTTTATGATGTTAAAGTATGTCTCATCTATCCCTACTTTGTTGAGGGTTTTTATCAAGAATGCTTGCTGTATTTTGTCAAATGCTTTTTCTGAATCTTTTGAGAGGATCACATAATTCTTATCCTTTCTTTTATTAATGTGGTGTATCATATTGATTGATTTGTGAATATTGAACCAGCTCTGCAGCCCAGAAATAAATCCCACTTGATTGTGGTAAATAATTCCTTTAATACACTGTTGGATTCAATTTGCTAGTATCTTGTTGAGAATTATTGCATCCATGTTCATCAGGGATATCGGCCTATATTTCTCCTTTATAGTGGAGTCTTTGTCTAGTTTTGGAATCAAGGTAACACTCATCTCATAAAATGAGTTTGGAAATTTTCCTTCCATTTCTATTTTTTGGAACAGTTTGAGAAGAATAGGTATTAACTCTTCTTTAGATGTCTGGAAGAATCCCCCTGGGAAGCCATCTGGCCCTGGACTCTTGTTTGTTGGGAGATTTTTGATTACTGATTCAATTTCTTTGCTGGTTATAGGTCTGTTCAAATTTTCTATTTCCTCCTGTTTCTGTTTTGGTAGTTTATATGTTTCTAGGAATTTATCTATTTCTTCCAGATTGCCCAATTTGTTGGCATATAATTATTCATAATATTATTTTATAATTGTTTGTATTTCTCTGGTGTTGGTTGTGATCTCTCCTCTTTCATTTGTGATTTTATTTATTTGGGTCCTTTCTCTTCTCTTTTTGCTAAGTCTGGGTAGGAGTTTATTAATTTTATTAATTCTTTCAAAGAACCAGCTCTTAGATTCATTGGTCTGTTTTTCTGGGGGGGTTGTTTGTTTGTTTCTATATCATTTATTTCTGCTCTAATATTTATTATTTTCCTCCTTCTGTTGGCTTTAGGCTTTATTTGCTGTTCTTTCTCCAGCTCCTTTAGGTGTAAGGTTAGGTTGTGTATTTGAGATTTTTCTTGCTTCTTGAGGTAGGCCTGTATTGCTAAGTACTTCCCTCTTATGGTCACCTTTGCTGCATCCCAAAGGTGCTGGACTGTTTTCATTTTCATTTGCCTCCATGTATTTTTTTTTTATTTCTTCTTTACTGTCTTAGTTAACCCATTCATTCTTTAGTAGGATGTTCTTTAATCTTCATGTATAAGTGGTCTTTCCAATTTTTTTCTTGTGGTTGACTTCAAGTTTCATAGTGTTGTGGTCTGAAAATATGCATGGTATGACCTCAATCTTTTTGTGCTAGTTGAGGCCTGATTTGTGACCCAGTATGTGATCTATTCTGGGGAATGTTCCATGTGCATTCAAAAAGAATGTGTATTCAGCTGCTTTGGGATAAAATGTTCTGAATATATCTTTTAAGTCCATCTGGTCTAGTGTGTCATTCAAAGCCATTGTTTCCTTGTTGATTTTCTGCTTAGATGATCTGTCCATTGCTGTGAGTGGGGTGTTAAATTTCCCTATTATTGTATTATTATCAATAAGTTTATGTTTGTTATTGATTTATATATTTGAGTGTTCCCAAGTTGGGGGCATAGATATTTACAATTGTTACATTTTTTTTGGATATACCCCTTTATTATGATTTATTATGATATAGTGCCCGTCTTCATCTCTTGTTACAGTCTTTGGTTTAAAATCTAGTTTGTCTGATATAAATATGGCTACACCGGTTTTCTTTTGATGTCCATTAACATGATAGATGGTTCTCCATCCCCTCACTTTCTATCTGGAGGTGGCTTTAGGTCTAAAATGATTCTCTTGGGCCTCCTGGGTGGCTCACTTGGTTAAATGTCTGCCTTTAGCTTGGGTCATGATCCCAGGGTCCTGAGATCAAGCCCTGTGTTGGGCTCCCTGTACCGTGGGAGCCTGCTTCTCCCCCACCCCACCCCCTGGCTCATGCTCTCTCTCACTCACTCTGCGCTCTCAAATAAAATCTTTTAAAAAGTAAAATAAAATGATTCTCTTGCTGGCAGCATATAGAGGGGTCTTGGTTTTTTTATTTCTTTTAACATGATGACCCCATGTCTTTTGACTGGAGCATTTAGTCCATTTACATTTAGAGCAATTATTGATAGGAATTTAGTGCCATTATATTACCTATAAAGTAATTGTTTCTGGAGGTTTTCCCTGTTCCTTTCTAGTCTTTGGTGCTTTTGGTCTTTCTTTCCCAGAGTTCCCTTTAATATTTCTTGCAGGGCTGGTTTAGTGGTCATGAACTCTTAGTTTTTGTTTATCTGGGAAACTCTCTCTCTCCTTCTATTGTGAATGACAGCCTTGCTGGATAAAGTATTCTTGGCTGCATATTTTTCCCCTTCAGCACATTGAATAGATCATGTCACTCTCTTCTGGCCTGCTAGATTTCTATGGAGAGATCTGCTGCTAACCTGATTTGTCTTCCCTTGTAGTTTAGAGATCTCCTTTCCCTTGCTGCTTTCTTTCCTTATCTCTGTGTTTTGCAAATTTTACTATGATATGTCTTGGTGTTGGCTGGCTTTTGTTGATTTTGATGGGAATTTTCTGTCTCTCCTGAGTTTGGATGTCTGCTGCTTTCCCCAGATTAGGAAAGTTTTTAGCTATAATTTACTCAAATAAACCTGCCCCTTTTCTCTCTCTTCTTCTGAGACTCCTATGGCATTAATATTATTACATACTATGGAGTCACTGACTTCTTTAAGTCTACATTCATGATCCAATATTTATCTTTCCATCTTCTTTTCAGCTTCATTATCTTCCATAATTCTATCTTCTCTATCACTTATTCTATCCTCTTTTTTTTTTCTATCCTCTGCTTCTTGTGGTTATTACATCCAGTTGGTTTTGCATTTTGGTTATAGCATTTTTCATTTCAGCCTGACTAGTTTTTAGGTGTTTTACCTCTGCAGTAAGGGTCTCTATGGTTTCTTCTATGCTTCTCTCAAGCCCAGCTAGTATTGTTATGATTGTTGTTTTAAATTCTGGTTCAGGCATATTACTTATATCTATTTTGATTAGCTCCCTGTCTGTAACCTCTTCTTGTTCTTCCTTTTGGGATTATTTCCTCCATCTTGGCATTTTGTCTAGGTCTCTTTCTTTGTGTGTTAGGAAAGCCTGTGCTTGGCTTTATTTCCCCTAGAGTTAAAGCTTTGCGGCACTCTGATCAGGTGACCTGGTGCATGGGGTGGGGGGGGGGTGCTGGCTGATCCCTGCCTTCACCTTGTCTGTGTCCACGCCATCTGCCTGCCTTGCAGTGCTCCTGTGTTTTATCTCAGGCATGCAGATAGGTTTCAAAACTCCAAATTTTTGGGACCAGGCACAGTGCGGACCTCACTGATCCTCTCGGGGAGGCTCTTGCCAGGCTGTGGTTGGTGCTGGTTTGTTTCACAAAAGCAGTCCCACTACCAAGTAGGGGCTTGGGTTTTATGGTGAAGCATAGCAAAAAGCCAGCATCCAGTTAGCTGCCCTCAGGTGTCTCTACTCATATGCTAATGAATAGGACAGCTCAATGGTGCCTGCTGGCTCTTTTGTCCCTGAGAAGCAGTGTTACCTCTCCCAAATGCACTCCAAGAAGGGGAACTGTCTCTCCCAGCATGATCCAGGGGATCCTCAGAGCACAATGTCTGCTCCTGGGCCTCTGCCCTCCTTCTCCACAATAACACTGCTATGCCCACCAGGCTCAAACCTGGCGATGGCACAGACTTCTAAAACTTCAGATTTTCAGCTCTACTGCTTATAAAAACTTGTGATAATTAGCCCCTCTAATTTTCCCCATCAGTGGTTTTGGGTAAGTGTTTTTCTTGTGTAATCCCCGGTGTACTGCTCTCTCTCTCTCTGATAGGGCTCCCTGCCCTCTACAGAACCTATGATTCTTTTCTCCCCCAAGTCACATCACCACACCTCCTACCTTCCACAATGTGGCCACTTTCCTCCCTCTAGGTGTGGAGATGGACTTTCTGGGTGTTCAAAATGATTTGATAATTATCTAGCTGTGTTTAAGGGACAAGGCAAACATAAGGTCCTCGTACTACTCCAGCATCTTACCTCCTCCCTGATAGCTTCCTGTTTTTAGGGAGCAACTTAGAAAATTCCTAAATTGAAGCATACCACTTAGATAAATGTGTTTTTCTTCAGGTGCATGTTAGAATTTAGGCTTATTAATTCTTTTATAATGCAATTTTGAAGTGTGTGGCATCACATTTTTTTACTTTTTGTTCTAAAATTTGACCACTGACTTCTCTAATAATTTCTGCCAATCACCCAATCTTCTTCCCATAATTTTCTGTCTCAGCCAGCCTAAAATTTGTAAACCAAGTCTTACTATCATCTTAAACTCTTTTGCACTTTTTTATTGTACGTACCTGGGGGTAAAAGCAGTCATGATTAACCAAAAGCCCGTGAGCTGTCCTCTGTGCCACTTCTTAACACCTGCCAAATCCCTCCAGTCCATCTCTCTTACCTCTCTCAGACCATGCTCACTGTGCCTCCCCTCACTACAGGGCTCTCCCGTAGGAAGTTTCTTCTGTCCAGAATGTTCTCCAACACCCCCCTTTACTTACTTCCTTCTCCTTTACCCCAGCTCAGACTCCACTTTCCTAGAGGAGCCTTCACTAAGACTCTTAACAAGCTTCTACCTCTGCCTCATACTGTAATGCTGCCATCTAGGGACCCTTGAATCATACCTATTTCCTTCTGACATGGCTCATTCGTTTACTTGTCTGTCGTCTCTCTATATATGTTGGAAGTTTTATGAAAGTAGAGATAATGTCTGTGTCTTTGACACCTAATTGTGTCTCAAAAAAATTTAAGGAATACATGAGTGGATGAATGATGAGTGCCTGAATATAGATAGTGATAGAGACCCCAATGAAAATAAGTTGCCACAGAAATGGAGAGCATCTGTCTGGGTTGCTTTGCATGTTTCAAGTCAAATATGCACACCTGATACATGAAGCTCTGACACATCCCCTCTGCCATTATAACTGCTATAAATGGCACAGTTAGTCCTAGATCTCTCTGACTAAAGTGAAGATTAGAGGTAGCACACAGCTGAAAATTTAAGAATCCAGATTGTGGAATAGTGACCATGGTAGAAAAAGTCATACAGAATCATGTTAGTCCTATGAATCTTTAACTGTCTAGCTGCATTCATGCAGATTGACTCTTTCAGGGTCAGGGCCCTCTGTGGCTTAGACACTCAGATCTACAGACATGGAAGTCTGTGTTTGGGGTGGCTGGCTACTAATGGGCACTACCCGGCTCTGTCCAGTATCCTCTCTGGTAATGCTTCATAGCTACTAGGAAAACAGAGTCTGGTTTCACATGGAGACTGGGTCTGCTGCATTGCATCCCCTCATATGGCCTGTAGGTAAGGGATGTCCAGAGTTATCCAAGAGGGGAGAAATTGTTGCTTAGAGTGTGTAATGCTCATGTGTTATGCTCTATCTTTCCCACATAATACAGGATTATAAATACCTGCAACAGAACATTACTAGAGGAGATTCGGGAGCTGGAAAGTAGCAGAGCTCAAGGACTTTATCCTCCTAAAATGTTTAAAAGGAGGTGAGGCTGTTCCCTTTATCCTGACTTTTGTTAAAAAGCTGTTCTCCTCATTCTTTTTTTTTTTTTTTTTAAGATCTATTTATTTATTCCAGAGAAAGGGAGAATGAGCAAGTGGGGGAGGGGCAGAGGGACAGACTCCCCAAGCAGACCCCCTCCACCCACTGCCACTGAGCGTGGAGCCTGATGCTGGGCTCCGTCCTATGACCCATGAGATCATGACCTGAGCTGAAACCAAGAGTTAGATGCTTAACCGACTGAGCCCCCCAGGTGCTCCTGTTCTCCTTGTTCTTCCCACCTTTCCCTCCCAGGTACTTCCATACTTTCCATGATTTCTCCAAGCTTATTAAGCACATGTCAACCAGGCATCTTGAACTTCATATCCCCAGCAGCACAGGCCCCTATTCTGCCACACCAGCTTCCCCTAAGTTCCTCCTTTCAGTGGATGGCAACTTCATTCTTCCAGTTTCTCAGGCCAAAAATCTTGAGGTCACTCTCACATCTTCTTTCTGCTATCCCATACCCATGTCATTAAATCCTATTGTTCCTACCTCAAAGTAAAACTGAGAATTAGATCACTACTAACAATCTGTACCATCTTGCCCTGGTCCAGCCCCTATCATCTTTCGTCTGGATTATTTCAGTAGCCTCTTAACAGATATCTCTGCTTCTGGCCCTTCCCATAGCAATCAGAGAGAGGACACTTCGGCAGTATAAATTAGACATCACTCCCCGCTCTCCACCTTCCCATTACCTCCCCTTTCACTCAGAGAAAGATAAGACCCTTTCAGTGGCTTAGAGTGCCCTACACACTGTCCCTTCATACACACCCACACACAACCAGTTTGAGATATCTTATTGTTTTCTTTACCAATTTTTTTTAAATGACTCATTTTGGAAAATCATGTTTCCATTTCACCTCACATGTTTTTAAAGAAAGCTTTGTCCTTTTCACAACCTTCCTTGCTATTATTTTAACAGATGGCGCATCAAGTTTGTATATCCTAACTTTATATTAACTTCTGGTGGTTGGTGGACAGACACCCAAATATCTGTCTTGGGCCAGAGAATCTGCTAATTTCTGCCACTTTTTCCTGCAGATTCTTGCAAAAAGGTTTAGATATGCAGGGTCTGTGTCCTCCCCACTAGATGAAGCTATGGCTACTGGAGGTCAGGGAAGTGCACTGCAGGAGAAAAGGACCAGGGCTTCTTCTAGAATTGCTCCCTTTCTCCCACTGCCTTGGAAGAAGACAACAAATTACATTGTTTACTTTCACAGTTGCTGCCTTGTTCCCACTGGTCCTGATCTGATGGCTTTGAGAGAAGAATAGGCCAAATGCTAGAAATTAATGTGTATTAATATTTTTAATCTCTATACCCAAACTATCTCCAGGAAGAGGTCATCTCCAATGGTCTGCCATAACCTGGGTGTTCTTCTGAGTGAAAGAGCCATGCTCCTTCTCAGTAACAACAGACTTCTATTTCAGACACTTATATGAAGCCTGGTATGTCCTGAGGTTTTAAGCGGGCTTTATCTGGATCTGGACTATTTATACAGGAATTATAAGGCAAAGAATCAGTCTTTAACTATATTGAATGCCTGCTATATTTGGAGTACTTTGTTAACCATGAAGGAAAGGGTCAAAAGCAACTGATGGTGTGACCTGGGTAAAGAGGCCCAAAGGTACTTTTTAAAATTTAAATTGGAAGCATGGGCAAATCTAAAGTAAATGAATGGATTAATTATCACCCCCATATTTGGCACCTACTGAGTACTCAGCACTGACAGTACCAAGTGTTGGCAAGGATGAAGAGCAACTATAACTCTTGAACAATCAGTCTGGGCAACTGACCATTTCTAATCAGTTTAAAGAAATGCTTATCCCCATGACCCAACAATTCCATTTCAGGTATTTACCCAAGAGACTTTAAAATATGTGTCCACACATCCAGGTACATGATGCTAAAGGATTCCCAAGTCAGGTACAACCCAAAGAAGACTTCAACAAGATACATTATAATGAAACTGTCAAAAATCAAAGACAAAGAATCTTGAAAGCAACACAATAAAAGAAGCTAATCACACACAAGGGAATTCTATGAACAGATTTCTCAGAACAAACCTTGTAGGTCAAGAGTGGGTAGGATGCTATATTAAAAATGCTACAGGAAAAACAACCACCAACCAAGAATACTGTATCCAGCAAAGCTGGAACTGAAAATTTTCCAGACAAACAAAAGGTAAAGAAGTTCATCACCACTGACCTGCCCTTACAAGAAATGTTAAAGGGACTTCTTTAAACTGAAATGAAAGGACGCTAATCAGTAACAGAAAAACATGAAAGTATAAATTTCATTGGTAAAGGTAAATTATAGTAAAGTTCAGAATCTAATATTGTAAAGGTGATGGATAAATCACTTATAAAGCTAATATGAAGCTTAAAAGACAAAAGTAGTAAAAATAACTATAGTTGCAATCATTTGTTAAGATACACAAGATAAAAAATATAAATTGTGACATCAAAAACAGAGTGGTGAGGAGGGTAAAAATTCCAACCTTTAGATTGCATTTGAACTTTAGTTGTTATCAACTTAAAATAGACCTAAAATATAATTTTATGTAAGTTTCATGGTAACCACAGAGCAAAAACCTATAGTAAATACACACAAAAAATAAGTAAAGAGAAAGGACTCTAAACATACCACTGCAGAAAATCATCAAATCATAAAGAGAAGAAATGAAGGAACAAAGCAATTACTAAACAGCCAGGAAACAATGAACAAAATGGCAATAAGTATACACAGGCATATCTTGTTTTATTGTGCTTTTCCTTATGGTACTTCACAGATACTGCTTTCTTTTTTTCCCTTTTCTTTTCTTTCTACAAATTGAAGGTTTGTGGTATACCGTGTCCACAAATCTGTTGGTGCCATTTTTCCAACAACATTTGCTCACTTCATGTCTCTGTCACATTTTGGTAATTTGCACAATATTGCAAACTTCTTCCTTATTATTTTTTATGGTGATCTGTGAAGAGTGATTGTGACATGCTGAAAGTTCAGGTGGTGGCAGGCATACATTAACAATAAATTATTTTTAATTAAGGTATGTACATTGTTCTTTTTAGGCATAATGCAATGATACACTTGAGAGACTACAGTATAGTGGAAACATAACTTTTATATGCACTGGGAAAGCAAAAAATCCACTTGACTCGATTTACTGCAATATTAGCTATATTGTGATAGTCTGAAACCAAGCCTGCAGTATTACTGAGGTATGCCTATGCTGATGAGTAATTTCTTTAAAGGTGAATAGATTAAACTATCCAATTAAAAGACAGAGTGGCTAAATGGATTAAAAAACAAAACCCATCTATATGTTGCCTACAGGAGACTCACTTTAGATGTAAGGACATGCAGAGAATGAAGGTAAAGGAATGGAAAATGATATTCTATGCAAATGGAAACCAAAAGAAATCTAGGGTAGCTATACTTATATCAGACAAAGTAGACTTTAAAATAAAAACAAGAGAGAAAGAAAGTCATTACATAATGATAAACGGGTCAGTCCAATAAGAGGATATGACATTTGTAAATATTTATGCACCCAACATAAGAGTACTACATGTATAAAGCAAATATTAACAGACCCAAAAGGAGAAATAAACAGCAATATAATAACAGTAAGGGACTTTAATATCCTACTTTTTTTTTTAAAGATTTTATTTATTTACTTGAGAGAGAGAATGAGAGAGAGAGAGAGAGAGAGAGCACATGAGAGGGGGGCGGGACAGAGGGAGAAACAGACTCCCTGCTGAGCAGGGAGCCCACTGCAGGACTCCATCCCAGGACTCCAGGATCATGCCCTGAGCAGAAGGCAGTCGCTTAACCAACTGAGCCACCCAGGTGCCCAATATCCTACTTTCATCAATGGATAGGTCTCCTAGATAGAAAATTAATAAGGAATACTGTCCTTAAATGCTTCATTAGACAATTGGCTTAACAGATACATGCAGAACATTCCAACCCAAAGCAAGAGAATATACATTCTTCTCAAGAGCACATGGAACAATCTCCAAGATAGATCATACATTAAGCCCCAAAACAAGTCTTAGTAAATTTAAGAAGACTGAAATAATATCATGCATCTTTTCTAACCACAATGGTATGAAACTGGAAATCAATTACAAGAAGAAAACTGGAAAATTCACAATGTGTGGAGATTAAACAACATACTACTGAACAACCAATGGATCAAAAAAGAAACTGAAAAAGAAATAAAAATACATCTGGAGACAAATGAAAATGGGAGGGCAACAATGGGGTGCAGCAAAAGCAGCTCTATGGAGGGAAGTTCATTACAATAAATGCCAACATTGAGATACAAAAGACATCTCAAATAAAAAACCTAATCTTACACTTTAAGGAACTAGGAAAAGAAGAACTAAGCCTCAAGGTAGCAGAAGGAAGGAAATAACTAAGAGCAGAAATAAATGAAATAGAGACGAAAACACAGTAGAAAACATCAATTAACAGCTGTGGTTTTTCAAAAAATAGACAAAGTAGACAAACTTTTGGTTAGACTCATGAAGAAAAAAAGAGGACTCAAATCAGAAACAAAAGAGGAGACATTACAGCTGATAACACAGACATACAAAGGATCATAAAGCACTACTACAGAACCAAAGCAATCTTGAAGAACAAAGCTGGAGGCATCACACTTTCTGATTTCAAACTATATTACAAAGCTATTCTATTACATTTTACTATAAAGCTAATATATATTGCTGTAGCAATCCAAACAGTATGGTACTGGTATAAAAAACAGATCTGGGAGATTGATACATAGGTAAATAGGTCTGTTAAAATTCATCACACTGTACTTTTAAGATCTATGCATTTTATCACATGCAAAATGAACCTCGGTAATAAGAAACCAAACCAAAAATATAAACAGTATAAATTGTACAAAAAGAAAATTCACATAACAAAGTGCTAGCCTCCCAAAAAGATAAATTGTTTCCAGAAATCAGCAAGACCAAACACCCAAGCAATAGAAAAATAGGCAAAGTATAAACACACAGTTCACAGAAAAGGAAATACTAAAGATTCTTAAACATATGAAAATATTCTCAACTTTATTCATAGTAAGAAATGAAAATGCTAAGCACACAGGCAGGATATTTTTCATCTATCATTGTTGGCCACCCTTGGCTGGTGAAAATATGGGAAAGGAAAGAATTATGGTAGTTAATTTGGCAATATCTATCAGAAATACAATTGCGTATGGCCTTTGACTCAGTAATTCCATTTCTGGGAATGTACCATCCCCTCTCATCCCCCAAAAACTCACATATGTCCCAGTGTTAGGGACTGCAGCAGTATTTGGAACTGCCAACGTTTAGGAACAACCTTACTTGTGTGGTACATTCACGCACTCCAGTACTCTCTAGCTGTGAAAAGCAGTCAGGAAGCTGTGTACTGAGGTGCAAATGATTCCAGGATATGTTAACAGAAAAAATCAGATGTTGAACCCTTTGTACAATATGCAACCTTTAGTGCAAAAGGGCAGGAATAATAATATGCAAGCACTTTTTCTTATAAAGCACCTCTGCAAAATTAGCTAAGAAACCACTATGAGTGATTACTGGTAGAGAACAGAGGTGAGGAACAAGGAAGTTGGGAAAAGGAAGTCGAATGTTTATTCTCCATCTTTACATATTTTCTCTTTAAATTTTTAACCATGTAAGTGATTTATCTGTGAAAAATTTAACAGAAAAAGAGGAAGAGGGAGAGAGGGAGAAAAAAGGAGGGAATGCAAATGAGTAAATGGATTCTGGAAAGCCCAGAGCCAAATGTTCTTCAGCTCCTGGATATACAAGCAAAAGTAAAATCCTAATCTGAGTCTTTCAAACGCTTTGGAAAACCTCAACCTTTTTTTTTTTATGATTAACTTTTTTTTTGTTCTGGTTCAGAACATTAGCAATGGGTCACTTTCATTCCGGGGAGCAATGGAGAGAGGGAAGTCAGTAGTCAGTTATTCCCAAGGCCACGCCCCTTGTGTAATAACCTTTGAGCCGCACCAACTCAGGAACTGTTCCTTCAGGCAGTCCTTAGAAAACGTCCTCTGAGCCACCAAAGGGAAGCCTTCCCACAGGAGGGCATGGTATAGGGGTACAGTTGTGGTTGTTGAAAGCAACTGCAGTTTGTCACACCAGCTGTGAGCCCCTCAGATCTCTGGAAATACCAGGATACATGGCGAATCCCAAAACAGCAAAAGGCTCCTATAGCCTGGTGACATCTTAGAAGTGAGAAAACAGAGCAGGTTAGGCTGCATGGGTTTTTGTTTTGTTTTAACCCTATTTTCAGGCTTATAGAGAGAAAAAAAGAAGAAACAACCATGGACTTCCCTAATTATGCTGCTGTGTTTACCCACAATGGCCCCACACTCTTTGAAATTTAGAAAGTATTGAACTTGGGGCGTCCAGTGTGGTCCCCTTGGGGTTTAGAGAAGGTGTCTCTTGTGCTTAGAGCTGACCCTTCCTGATGCACGGTATTCAGAGTCTTGAACCAGGAAATTGAGACAAAGATTTTTAAAATACACACCATAAAATCTCTAAGGTGCTCTGGGAGGCCAGAGGACTGACAGGACATGCATTGTTCCATTCAGCTCCTGGGGAGGGACAGTTAGGAGGGCCGTATGTAAGAAATGTTCACAAGCAAAACCCCTATTTTAGAAGAAGCACCTTGTTGAGTATCTGGATAATATCAATTTTATTTTAAATATACAAACAGTCCCTAAAACATGAAGACTTTTTTCTTTTACCTTGCAACTTCTTTTTTGTCCCAATAAATTTCTTTGAAATCTGTTCCAATGAACTAAAGTGAGGCTATGATTGATTTATTCACAGAGTGGAGGCAACAAAACTCAGAATGTCCGTAGCCAGCACACTGCACAAGATTGTCTTCCCAAATGAATCTTTTGATCAAAGCATCCCACGTAAGTAACATGCTGTAAAGTAGGCCACAAACTGAGACTCCACCTACTGACATGAAAGATGAGCAATTCAATGTCAGGTGCTTCTTGAAGAGATTAGGCCAAGTGAAATGAGCCAGACACAAAAAGACAAGGACTCTACGATTCCACTGATATGAGGTACTTAGTCAAATTCATAGCGACAGAAAGGAGAATGGGGGTTTCCAGGGGGTGGAGGTGGGGGGTGATGGGAGAATGGGCACTTGGTGTTTAATGGGTATGCAGTTTCAGTTTGGGAAGATGGAGAGGTCTGCAGATGGATGCTGGTAATGGTTCCACAGCACAGTGAATGTACTTAATGTCCCTGAACTGTACACTTAAACACCATTAAGTGGTATATTTTATGTTACATGTATTTTACCACAATTTTTTTAAAAGGAAACTACCTGTGGTATTTTATATATATTTTTTAAAAGGTAAGGTAGTTCTCATAGGGCAGGAAGGCTCACCTGGATTCATCAAATTAATGTTCTTGGCCTAAAGCAAGTGCAGTTTCAAAGACCGCAATTCCTGGTCAACCATTCCTGAATGATAACCTCCTTAAATCTAACATCCTCACGTTTTCAAGATCCTCTTACAGACTCCCAACATGCCATTTAAGATGGAAAAGTGGTATTTGGCTCCAAATAATTTTTACCCTTAGAAAACTTGTGTACACTTTTTGGGGGTATGATGTTAACATAGCCCATGTTGGACATGGAAAACCTTTAAAAGTTATTTCATTTTCCTGTCCTTTAATAAGAAATGCATCCGAGAAGTGCCTAGATGAAAGATTTAGGTCCTATGTGATTCATGTCTGATAATGTGAGTGCTGATTACTATCCTGAGAAAGGAAATGAGTCAAACATAAAGGTAGTACAAACAAAGGAACGTGGGATATTTGCATGGAATGAGAGCTAACTGTCCCTCTTTTCTGACCAAGGTATTCACTGAAAGTTGTAGAATTTTAAAAATTCTAGATTCTTTTATTGTCTTTTTTTCATATCTCTGAGATTTGTGTGTCTCTGGATTGATCGCTAGTTCTCCTTTGCACACACACACAGTTACTTCTTCCTGTCCTGTGCCCAGCACTTTGGTTTTCCCCCCTCCCTAGATATATTTAAGCAGAAGCAGCGGAAAGGTAACCAAAGGTAAAAAAAATGAACCAGGACAAGAAAATAAAAAGTACAACAGATGTCTTAAGGATTTGGATTAACATCTCTCCGATCTTCTTTCCCAAATGATGACCTTGATTTCTACATCCCAGAGAAAAATGGGCCAAAAATGAACTTTCAGTCACTCTCTCCACCACCTCACCTGTCAGCTACTTCCACCCACACACTCTGTCTTCCCACTTATTTCCACAGACTGGCTCTTGTGCCAGTGAGTGGCCACTGACTCCATTTGCTCTTGTGCACCCGAGAATCTCATTCCCATCTTTTCTTTGTCTCCTAGGTCACCACTTTTTCACTCTCCGCTACTAGATCATTCTCACCAGCACACAAAAGTAGAACTTTCTCTGGACCGTCCATTACCCATTAGAATGTGCTTCATTTCATTGAACTCCTTTGCAGGAACAGTTCTTGGTCAAATGGTCTGTATCCATTTTCTCAAATCCCCTTCTTTCATTCTCCCTTAAACTCACTCCCCATCAAGTCTTCACGCCTACCACCTAACTGACATTTCTCCAGTCAAAGCCACCAATGATGTCCAAAACTGAGCCCCTGGTCTCCTCTCCCACCAAGCCTGCTCCACCTACAGCCTTCACTTGAAGACAACTGCATGCTTTCAGTTGCTCAAGCCAAAATCCTTGCAGTCCTTCCAGTTCCTCTAACATATTAGATGGCTCTGCCATCACATTATATTCAGAGACTGACCACTTCTCACTCAAACCCCTGTTGGCACCCTGCTTTGGACCACCACCACCACCACCTGTCTGAATTTCTGCAACAATCTCTTAACAAGTCTCCTGCTTCTACCCTTGACTCTTGTACAGCAGCCAAAGTGATGCATTTAAGATCATGTCAGCACAAGCATATCAATTTTCTGCTCAAAATTCTTCAACAGCTATCTATCACATTCAATATAAAAGCCTTACAATGGCCAAAAAAGACTTATCTGGACCCTGTTACTTTCCTGATGTCATCTAATCTTCTTCCTCCTTCATTCCACTCCAACCTCTGTGCTCTTCTTATATCAAGAATGCTCCTGCCCCGGGGCCTTTGCACTGGATGACACTTCAGCCTAGAAAGCAAATCTTTCATATATCTGTGCTGCTCAATCTCTCACTTCCTTCAAGGCTTTGCCCAAATATTACCTTCTCAATGAACCCTACCTTGACCACTCTACAGCTACACAACCCCACCCCTGATTTCAGTTTTTTCTTTTGTTCATAGCTCTTTAGTATACTCTTGGATACTATGATTAACTCTTTGTTTTGTGCTTATTATCTTCATATGCTTACATAATTCATCTTTATTGCTAGAATGTAAGCTCTGTAAGAACAAGGATTTTTGCTTTGCTAATTTATTCCAAGAACACATGTACATAGTGGACACTCAGTACAAATCTTATGGAATGAACTAATTGACTAATGAAGTGTCCAGGCAGAATTATGTATATTAACAAATAGCCATTTCTTCTTCCAACTGTCCAACGTCAACCATTGGAAATGGACAAAATGGAACCAATATTTATTGAGCACATACCGTGATCTTGGCCACTGTTAAAACACTGGGTCTTTATTGCACTAAATATCTGAAACCACTATGTAGAGACAGTTATTAAATATTTGTTGAACAACAAGTTAACTGAATGAATCCTCATTTTGCAGGGAAGGAAATGGTTCAGCAAATTTCATCACTTGCCTTAGATTATATAATTAGAAACGGGTGGAAGACAGACTGGAACTTCAGTATGTCACATTCCAAAGTGCCACATAGTTCAGCTCCATGGGAATTCGGTTGATACACAGGAATCCGATGGTCAACTGCATCCCAGCTTTGCCTCTTGACTTGCTATGCGACCCTAGGCATGTCACTTATCATCTCTGAGCTGCACTATCTCTATCTTTTTGGTACTTCATGCTATTGGGGTCACTGTAGATAATATGGAGTGTTAAAGGACATATGTAACTGGATTCAAATAGAGGGATAAGTGCTTTATGCAGGAATCACATGCTCCTGAAACCACTACCAAACATTTCGTTAATATATGAGGATATGAATGACTTTAAAATATCATTGAATATATATGAGAAATAGAAAAGTATATTTCAGTTACTTTAAAAATATTTTTAAAATATTGTATAGAAAGAAATTATTTTCATGACTCACTTTTTAAAAACGTTAAAATAGAGAATACTATTGGAGGGTTAGAAATCGTATAGGATTACAAGAGATTCTAAGGTGTGTTCTCTATGACATTATCTTTTGTTGCTGGAGGTGAAGTGCCTCAGCCAGTTTGGAGGTTTTGGGGTCCTGTATGTTTTTCTGCATTTCACCACAATGTTAACTTGAATTTGTAAAGTGCTCTGAGCTCCTCAAATAAGAAATAGACAGGGAGGTTCTCTGTTAATTGCAACTAACAACTCTTTCTTGAGCCAGAAAATTCTGACTTTAAGATGTTATCAGACTCCCAAATTTATAATGAAGTGAATTAAATGAGACAGTTATGCCAAAATAATGAGAAATGACATGGTTGATTCTGAAATCTGCTAAACGTTTTACCAGGTTGAAGAAAAAAAATGACTTGGAAATTCCTTCATCCTTCACCTCTACCCCCCTCCCCTTACCTCCCTTGCCTCTGTCCCCCATCCTCCCGGATTCTGGCTGCAGCTGAGCATTTAGGAAGCAGATGCACTGGGAAACCAACCCGGGGAAGTTCAGGAGTTGGGTCCATGGACGGCTTTCCCCAGGCCCCCATCATTACTTTGTGGCTGTCAGGACTTCCTGAAAGATGAATGAAAGTGGGAAAGGCTAAGAACTGGAAGCTTCCCCTTAGCTCCCCATTTGGATGCAAATGGCAGCTAAATGTTCATCAGGCAGAAACGGGTGACCTGATGGTGTATCTTTGTCAGGCTGAGGGGTGTAGGCTGGACAGGTGGAGGGTCATGGTCCAGGTTGTCCCTCTTCAGCTCTCACTCCTCCCTGAGAACACTGCAGATAGGAAAACCAGCCCAGATTTCCAAAAAGATACCATTTATCTCTGAGTAGCAGTAGAATCCTGGTTTTCTGAGGCCAGATCTTTATACAATTTGGGGGACCTTTTTAGGAAAATTAGGTTTAAACACAAATATTTAGATGAGTAAAAAAATAAAATCACAACAAATTACTAGTATACAAAAGAAAATTCTAAAACCTTACCCACCCTTGAATGGGGGTAATGTGGCTGAAACTTCATCAGCTCACAAAAGATCTTCTCTGTGTACATGTCTTATAAGAACTAAGGAGAAATATTTTTTCAGGCCATATCTGAAATATTGTTTTCAGACCCACCTGCTCCCTGGAGGTTAAGGCAAGAATTAAAAACAGAGGGGGAAAAAAAAAGGTTTTATGTCTCCATTTGAGCAGGGAAGAGACAATTTAAAATGCTAACACATCTTCCATTTAAAAAGAAGGTGGGGGGCAGTAAATAAAGAGGGCGGGGCTATGTTTTATTTGTTCATTTACAGCCCTCCTTGTTTTTATGATTAGAACATTTAATATAAAAATGAATGGACAGCTGTTTTTCCACCTTTGGTTGTTTGCGTGGCCGACATGAAGTGGGCCCACTCTCTAAAAGAGGCGGTCTCTGAATGCTCAGAAATCCTGCCTCTGGGTTTTCCTGCCACACCTGCAGGCCCTGTCCTGCAGTATTATGTTCTTCATAGCCACTCAGAGCATCCATGGATACACATGAGAAACATTTGGGTGGTTCTAAAAAATGCGAAAGTTTCACCTTGAGATTATGATCTACTTCCTCCAAGTGGGAAGGAAAGAGATAGAAGGACATCGTGAGGGGTTGAAAGCTATTGATACCAGCATCTACCCACAGGTTGTGGTTCAATTGGCCTAAACAGTGGTTCTCCATGCCTTGTATTTAGGCCAGCAGCAGGCGCATCAGCCACGAAGTTATTAGAAATGTCAGTTCTTGATCCCCTATGGCAGATTTACTAAGCCAGAAATTCTGGAGATGGGGCCAGTGGTCGCCAAGTGAATTCTGGTGCCCACTGAAGTGTGAGAACCACCGGTCCAGTGTTGGTACCGGATCCTGGGATTTTACCAGGTTTCAGGTGATGCTACTGAGGAGAGAAGTCTGGGACCACTTGTCTTTCCTTCCACACAGAAGCACTGCAGTAAATCCAATATAATCAGTATATACCACATAGATAGAAGTTACTTTCCTTCTTTCAGTTGCGGCCCCAGAAATGGGTATGTTTAAAGGGCTCCCCTAAGTCGTTCTTTAATACCGCCAAACATGCAAGGTGTTCCATTACCATTCTCTCAACATACCTCACCACTTTCCCCTACCTCTGTCACTGGCCTGGCTGATGTGGCCAATGCGTCTCAGTTGGATAGGACTCTTGCTTTCAGTCAGCAGAATGCTCCCTGTACGTCAGTGCTCCTAACAGATTCCCCCGTCCTTTATTTACTCTTTCAGATGGGTACGCATTTTCTCAAGTAGAACAAGCTGTGATTACTCAGGAAGAACTAGTCCGTTCTTATAACACTACTAAAAGCAAAAGCAGTAAGATAAGTTTGGACTCTTCTGACTCCAGATAGGAGTGAGGTTTGGACGACATCCTGTGTTCTCATGTCCTTCCCCAAGGCTGCAGAACATGCCAACACCCCCGAACACTCATTTCTTGTGGCTCTGGGCAGACAGTTTGTTATTTATGTATCAATTGAGTCAATCCTTGGATATAAATAATGGGGGAAGCCTATTTTTCTTAATTTGTCTTTAATGTTTTACCTAACCTGTTTACTTTTCTGTTGTTTTGAGATAATTTATCAGTTCAGTCTAAAGTATAAAATTAAAAACATTTTGTTTCACCAAAATTTAAGCTTTGGTACAAGTTGTTTTGGGAGAAAAGGTAAAGAAGGTCATGATGCATAACAAGCCTATCTTAGTTGAAAAGGAGTCACACAGAAACTTTGTATTTTGAAAACTCACAGATTAAGGCAGGCATATAAAGGCAACATATAAAATATTTTTCTAAGTAGGCTGTCCTGTCACTTTGAATCATACCTTATTTGTAGGAAATTTGCACAGTATTCTTGATTTTTTAATGAATTCACATAATAGGTGTAATATACTATAATCTCAGGTTTCAAAATCAGTGTGCAAAAATCAACATATCTCCTTATTTTCTGTACATTGATTTATTCTCCATTCTGATTCCCCCATGCATTAGGACTTAGTGGGAAATTCAGCCACAGTCATTCTTGGGACTGTGCTTTAGGCTTATACTAACTTCCCTGGGTTTCACACAATGCATAGCATTGGGGCACCATCTATTCTTCTGTCATCTTCCCACACAGGTCACCACTAAAACAAATGATTTATTTTGGTCACTTTATGACGCTTCTGTACCAGGTAGGGGAAACTGGAACCTCTAGGGAGGTTGGAAATCCCCATGCCTATTAATGATTCTGGGTCACTAATTCTGATGTATGGGAGGGTTTTTCCCCATACATACAAAGAATTCTCAGACACCAGCTGGGTGCCCTACAATTCAACTCAATTCTGACACTATCTACCTGAAGATAGCATCAGACCCCACAGGTTAAGGACTCAGTCCCACAAGACTGCCCCCCATCCCCACATACACAGTTCAGATGCCAATCCTGGGCCCAGATTGTCACCCGTGCTTCTGACCAACTGATTATAAGTCAAAGGTTCCCATGACACCCTCCTTGGATTCAATTAATTAGCTCGAGCAGCTCACAGAACTCCGGAAACCCATTTACTCATTAAATTACCAATTTATTACAAAGGATATTAAATAATATGAAAGAATATGATTCAACAGCCAGATGAAGAGATACACAGGGCAAGGTCCCAAACAAAGCAGCTTCTGTCCCAGTGGAGTTTGGGCCCAGCATGGTAACACATGGAAACATTCTGGTTCACCAACACAGCTTTCTAAAACCCTTCCTTTTGGTTGGTTATGGAGGCTTCATTACATAGGCATGACTGATGAAATCTTTGGCTGTTGGTGACTGATTCAACTCCACTCCTTCACCCTCCCCAGAAAGGGGTGGGTGGGACTCAAAGTGCCAACCCTCTATTTATTGGTGGTTCCCTTGGTAACCAGGTCCCATCCTAAGTTTTTTTTTCCTAAAAGTTACCTCATTAACATAAATCCAATTGGGGTAGAAAGGGACTTAATAGGAATAAAAATATAGCATTTCACCTTTATGTGTCTGAAGCATTTTCAGGTACTGAAGACAAGAAACCAAATATTATAACAAAAGATGTTCTCATTGCTCTTATCACCCAGGGAATTCCAAGGGTTTTTGTTGCTGTGAGCCTGGAACCATGGAAAAAACCAAACATATATGAGAAGTATTTTGGTCATTCAGATGACCTTCTTGACCAAATATAGATTTCTTATAAATCACAATATTGTACCTGTGGTCTAACATTGCCAGGAAAGCCATTCCTCTCCTGGAACACATCATCATCCCAGTGTACAGTGAGGGGATGAGGAGATAGTTTTTGAATTCCTTCTGTAGTCTGAAGTCCCCTTTCTTACACCCATTCTACTTAGTTTTTTAAAGCAAAAGTAAGAATTCTTGAAGACAGAATCCTCTATTTTGTCCTTTTTTTAAAAAAAAGATTTTATTTATTTATTTGACAGAGAGAGACACAGCGAGAGAGGGAACACAAGTGGGGGCGGGGGTGGGAAAGGGAGAAGCAGGCTTTCCGTGAAGCAGGGAGCCTGATGCAGGGCTTGATCCCAGGACCCTGGGATCATGACCTGAGCCGAAGGCAGATGCTTAATGATTGAGTCACCCAGGCGCCCCTATTTTCTGTCCTTCTATCCAAATGACTCCTCTGAGGAAATAACCCCAAAAGCCTGATAACTGTTTGGAGATAAAGCAACGAGAAAAACATGGGGGAAGAAAAACCTAATCAATTAAGATAAAAATGTAATGATCCAAACGGGCACATGCACCCCAAAGTTTATAGCAGCAATGGCCACAATAGCCAAATTATGGAAAGAGTTGAAATCTCCATTGACAGATGAATGGATAAAGAAGATGTGGTATATATATACAATGGAATATTACTCAGCCATCAGAAAGGATGAATACTTATCATTTACATCCATGTGGATAGAACTGGAGGGTATTATGCTGAGCGAAATAAGTCAAGCAGGGAAAGACAATTATCATATGGTTTCATTAATTGGTGGAATATAAGAAACAGTACAGAGGATCATAGGGGAAGGGAGGGAAAACTGAATGGGAAGTCATCAGAGAGGGATACAACCCATGAGAGACTCTTAACTATAGGATACAAACTGAGGGTTGCTGGAGGGGAAGTGGGTGGAGGGTGGGGTGGGCATTAGGAGGGCACATCATGTTATGAGCACTGGGTGTTATATACAACTGATCAATTATTGAACACTACATCTGAAACTAATGATGTACTCTGTTGGTTAATTGAATTTAATTAAAAAAAGAATGCAAGCCTAAAAAAAAAAAAATCCCAAATGTATCCATGAATGGAAAAACAAAATGTGGTATGTCCACACAATGGAGTATTATCTGACCATAACAAGTAATTAAATACTGATATATGCACAACATGGATGAACCTTAAAAACTATGCTAAGTTAAAAAAAAAAAAAGCCAGTTATTAAAGGCCACATATAATATGATTTCATTGGGGAAGTTCATAAGCAAAACTATAGATATATAAAGATTAGTAGTTGCTTAGGGTTGGTGGGAAGATGAAGGGCAAAGGTTTAATATGTAAAGGGTACAGGGCTTCTTTTTGAGGTGATGAACATATTCTAAAGTTGACTGCATTAATAGTTGCACATATTTGTGAATATATTTAAAAAAACATTGAGTTGTGTACTTTAAATGGATGAATTGGTGACTTAAATCTCAATAAAGCTATTTTCAAAAATTTTCCAGGTGAATTCTACTTCTAATCATAATGTACTAGACGTGCCCTCCTGCTTAAAACTATTAGAAAACTGGAAAAATATATGAAAAAAATATTTTCAGATATTGAACAAAGGGCAGCATAGGAATATAATCCCCAAGAGAAAAGAATTAAAGTAAGTCATACTATTTCCCAGGCTTTCTTCCTAGAGGCACTTTCCAGGCCATGGTGCAGAAAAGTAGCACCCAAGCAAAGTAGTCTTGTCAGTGAACTGGGGAGACTAAGCTAAAAGTTTGGGGAGGCTGAGGCAGCTGATATTTGCTGGGTATAGTACCATTGAGAAAGGAGCTGTACATGGAGTTCTAGACATTTATTTAGGGATATTCTAGAGTAAATAGCTAGATGTTAACCTACATATATGTGGAATGAAACTCAATGAAGTTGGGCAAATCCAACTACCAGAGACATGTAAGCTGGACAATTCACAGAACTTTCACAGGATACAATATTTAACCAAATAGGGTGGAAAGGGTTTGATGAATACTTGAGATATTCCATAGAGACCCCAAAAGACCCATACCTTAATAGTATGGCTAAGCTAGCACTATAGCAAGAACTACTCTAGACTCATGATCTTATTTTAGCAAAGCTTATTTTAGCAAAGCTTGAAAAGAAGTATCCAAAGCATCAAGGGGATCCATAGTTAATTTAGCCGCCTGTAGGAAAAAAACAAGCCCTCTAACAGAAGAAAACAAATCCAGACACTTCAGTGTAATAATAACAATGTCCAACATCTAGTAAAAAAATACTCAGAGATTCAAAGCAGCAAAACTGAATCCATAAGCAAAATAAAAGTCAATGGAACAATCCAGAACTGACAGAGATGATGGAATTAACAGACAAGAACTTTAAAAACTTTAAAACAATTATTACAAATATGTTTAATGAGTTAAGGACAACATGAACACATTGAGGAAAAAAATGAAAACCATAAACAAAGAAAGAAATGAAACTTCTAGACCTGAAAAAACTACGCTAAATGAAAATTTTATTGAATAAGTTTAGCATATTGGACACTGCAGAATAAAAAATAACCTTGAACATAGCGGGAGAAACAATCCAAACTGAAACACAAAGAAAAAGGCTGAACAAAAACTGAAAAGCACCAATTACCTGGGAGACAAGATCAAGCAGTTTTATATGCATTCTTTTGAGTTGCAGATAGAGAAAGTAATAGAAAAAAAAATCACTGAAGAAACAAAGGCAGAACATTTTCCAAAAATTATCTGAGAAGCATAGCCAACCCAGAGTAGGCTAACCCACACCCCTCCCCCAGCACAACACACACACAGCATAATCAATTTGCTGAAAATCAAGGATCAGGAAACAAATCTTAAAATTAGCCAGAAGGTAAACACACACACACACACACACACACATACACACACACAAAATGATGTTAAGAAAAAGCAAATTGAAAATGACCACTAATTTCTCAGAAAAGACAAAAGGAAATTTGCTGAAAGAAAAATATTTTCAACCTGAAGTCTATAGCTAATGAAAATATCCTCCAAGATGAAAGGGGAAGATAAGGCATTTTTCAGACAAATATTGCAACAGTTTACCACTAATAATCCTGAACTAAAAGAAGATATTTTTTTTCTTTTTTTTTAAATTTTTTTATTGTTATGTTAATCACCATATATTACATAATTTGTTTTGGTGTAGTGTTCCATGATTCATTGTTTGTTCATAACACCCAGTGCTCCATGCAGAATGTGCCCTCTTTAATACCCATCACCAGGCTAACCCATCCCCCTACCCTCCTCCCCTCTAGAAACCTCAGTTTGTTTTTCAGAGTCCATCATCTCTCCTGGTTCATCTCCCCCTCTGACTTACTCCCCTTCATTCTTCCTCTCCTGCTATCTTCTTCTTTTTCTTTTTTCTTAAAATATGTTGCGTTATTTGTTTCAGAACTACAGATCTGTGATTCAACAGTCTTACACAATTCACAGCGCTCACTGTAGCACATATCTTCCCCAATGTCTATCACCCAGCCACCCCATCCCTCCCACCCCCGACCACTCCAGCAACCCTCAGTTTGTTCCTGAGATTAAGAATTCCTCATATCAGTGAGGTCCTATGATACATGTCTTTCTCTGATTGACTTATTTCACTCAGCATAACACCCTCCAGTTCCATCCACGTCGTTGCAAATGGCAAGATCTCATTCCTTTTGATGGCTGCATAATATTCCATTGTGTATATATACCACCTCTTCTTTATCCATTCATCTGTCGATGGACATCTTGGCTCTTTCCACAGTTTGGCTATTGTGGACATTGCCACTATAAACATTGGGGTGCACGTACCCCTTCGGGTCCCTACATTTGTATCTTTGTGGTAAATACCCAGTAGTGCAGTTGCTGGATCGAATGGTAGCTCTAATTTCAACTGTTTGAGGAACCTCCATACTGTTTTCCAGAGTGGTTGCACCAGCTTGCATTCCCACCAACAGTGTAGGAGGGTTCCCCTTTCTCCACATCCCCGCCAACATCTGTCATTCCCTGACTTGTTAATTTTAGCCATTCTGATGGGTGTGAGGTGGTATCTCATTGAGGTTTTGATTTGGATTTCCCTGATGCCGAGCGATGTTGAGCACTTTTTCATGGGCCTGTTGGCCATTTGGATGTCTTCTTTGGAAAAATGTCTGTTCATGTCTTCTGCCCATTTCTTGATTGCATTATTTGTTCTTTGGGTGTTGAGTTTGATAAGTTCTTTATAGATTTTGGATACTAGCCCTTTATCTGATATGTCATTTGCAAATATTTTCTCCCATTCTGTCGGTTGTCTTTTGGTTTTGTGGACTGTTGCTTTTGCTGTGCAAAAGCTTTTTATCTTGATGAAATCCCAACAGTTCATTTTTGCCCTGGCTTCCTGTGCCTTTGGTGATGTTTCTAGGAAGAAGTTGCTGTGGCTGAGGTCGAAGAGGTTGCTACCTGTGTTCTCCTTTAGGATTTGGATGGACTCCTGTCTCACGTTTAGGTCTTTCAACCATTTGGAGTCTATTTTTGTGTGTGGTGTAAGGTAATGGTCCAGTTTCATTCTTCTGCATGTGGCTGTCCAATTTTCCCAACACCATTTGTTGAAGAGACTGTCTTTTTTCCACTGGACATTCTTTCCTGCTTTGTCAAAGATAAGTTGACCATAGAGTTGAGGGTCCATTTCAGGCTCTCGATTCTGTTCCATTGATCTACGTGTCTGTTTTTGTGCCAGTACCATACTGTCTTGATGATGACAGCTTTGTAATAGAGCTGGAAGTCCGGAATTGTGATGCCGCCAGCTTTGCTTTTCTTTTTCAATATTCCTCTGGCTATTCGGGGTCTCTTCTGGTTCCATACAAATTTTAGGATTATTTGTTCCATTTCTTTGAAAAAAGTGGATGGTATTTTGATGGGGATTGCATTGAATGTGTAGATTGCTCTAGGTAGCATTGACATCTTCACAATATTGGTTCTTCTAATCCATGAGCATGGAATGTTTTTCCATTTCTTTGTGTCTTCTTCAATTTCTTTCATGAGTATTTTATAGTTTTCTGAGTACAGATCCTTTGCCTCTTTGGTTAGATTTTTTCCTAGGTATCTAATGGTTTTGGGTGCAATTGTAAATGGGATCGACTCCTTGATTTGTCTCTCTTCTGTCTTGTTGTTGGTGTATAGGAATGCCACTGATTTCTGTGCATTGATTTTATAGCCTGCTACTTGACTGAATTCCTGTATGAGTTCTAGCAGTTTTGGGGTGGAGTCTTTTGGGTTTTCCACATACAGTATCATATCATCTGCAAAGAGTGAGAGTTTGACTTCCTCTTTGCCGATTTGGATGCCTTTGATTTCTTTTTGTTGTCTGACTGCTGTGGCTAGGACTTCTAATACTATGTTGAATAGCAGTGGTGAGAGTGGACATCCCTGCCGCGTTCCTGACCTTAGGGGAAAAGCTCTCAGCTTTTCCCCATTGAGAATGATATTCGCTGTAGGTTTTTCATAGATGGCTTTTATGATATTGAGGTATGTACCCTCTATCCCTATACTCTGAAGAGTTTTGATCAAGAAAGGATGCTGTACTTTGTCAAATGCTTTTTCTGCATCTATTGAGAGGATCATAGGATTCTTGTTCTTTCTTTTGTTAATGTATTGTATCACGTTGATTGATTTGCGGATGTTGAACCAGCCTTGCAGCCCAGGGATAAATCCCACTTGGTCGTGGTGAATAATCCTTTTAATGTACTGTTGGATCCTATTGGCTAGTATTTTGGTGAGAATTTTTACATCCATGTTCATCAAGGATATTGGCCTGTAATTCTCCTTTTTGATGGGATCTTTGTCTGGTTTTGGGATCAAGGTAATGGTGGCCTCATAAAATGAATTTGGAAGTTTTCCTTCCATTTCTGTTTTTTGGAACAGTTTCAGGAGAATAGGTATTAATTCTTCTTTAAATGTCTGATAGAATTCCCCTGGGAAGCCATCTGGCCCTGGGCTTTTGTTTCTTGGGAGATTTTTGATGACTGCTTCAATTTCCTTAGTGGTTATAGGTCTGTTTAGGTTTTCTATTTCTTCCTGGTTCAGTTTTGGTAGTTGATACCTCTCTAGGAATGCACCCATTTCTTCCAGGTTATCTAATTTGCTGGCATAGAGTTGCTCATAATATGTTCTTATCATTGTTTGTATTTCTTTGGTGTTGGTTGTGATCTCTCCTCTTTCATTCATGATTTTGTTGATTTGGGTCATTTCTCTTTTCTTTTTGATCAGTCTGGCCAGGGGTTTATCAATCTTGTTAATTCTTTCAAAGAACCAGCTCCTAGTTTCGTTGATCTGTTCTACTGTTCTTTTGGTTTCTAGTTCATTGATTTCTGCTCTGATCTTTATTATTTCTCTTCTCCTGCTGGGTTTAGGCTTTATTTGCTGTTCTTTCTCCAGCTCCTTTAGGTGTAGGGTTAGATTGTGTATTTGAGACCTTTCTTGTTTCTTGAGAAAGGCTTGTATTGCTATATACTTTCCTCTCAGGACTGCCTTTGCTGTATCCCAAAGATTTTGGACAGTTGTGTTTTCATTTTCATTGGTTTCCATGAATTTTTTTAATTCTTCTTTAATTTCCTGGTTGACCCATTCATTCTTTAGTAGGATGCTCTTTAGCCTCCATGTATTTGAGTTCTTTCCGACTTTCCTCTTGTGATTGAGTTCTAGTTTCAAAGAATTGTGATCTGAAAATATGCAAGGAGTAATCCCAATCTTTTGGTACCAGTTGAGACCTGATTTGTGACCTAGGATGTGATCAATTCTGGAGAATGTTCCATGGGCACTAGAGAAGAATGTGTATTCCGTTGCTTTGGGATGGAATGTTCTGAATATGTCTGTGAAGTCCATTTGGTCCAGTGTGTCATTTAAAGTCTTTATTTCCTTGTTGATCTTTTGCTTAGATGATCTGTCCATTTCAGTCAGGGGGATGTTAAAGTCCCCCACTATTATTGTATTGTTGTCAATGTGTTTCTTTGCTTTTGTTATTAATTGCCTTATATAATTGGCTGCTCCCATGTTAGGGGCATAGATATTTACAATTGTTAGATCTTCTTGTTGGATAGACCCTTTAAGTAAGATATAGTGTCCTTCCTCATCTCTTATTACAGTCTTTGTTTTAAAATCTAGTTTGTCTGATACAAGGATTGCCACCCCAGCTTTCTTTTGGTGTCCATTAGCATGGTAAATGGTTTTCCATCCCCTCACTTTCAATCTGGGGGTGTCTTTGGGTCTAAAATGAGTCTCTTGCAGACAGCATATGGATGGGTCTTGTTTTTTAATCCAATCTGATAGCCTGTGTCTTTTGATTGGGGCATTGAGCCCATTTACATTCAGGGTAACTATTGAAAGGTATGAATTTAGTGCCATTATATTGCCTGTAAGGTGACTGTTACTGGATGTTGTCTGTGTTCCTTTCTGATCTTTGCTGCTTTTAGGCTCTCTCTTTGCTTAGAGGACCCTTTTCAATATTTCTTGGAGGGCTGGTTTCGTGTTTGCAAATTCCTTTAGTTTTTGTTTGTTCTGGAAGCTTTTGATCTCTCCTTCTATTTTCAATGACAGCCTAGCTGGATATAGTATTCTTGGCTGCATACTTTTCTCGTTTAGTGCTCTGAAGATATCTTGCCAGTCCTTTCTGGCCTGCCAGGTCTCTGTGGATGGGTCTGTTGCCAATCTAATATTTTTACCATTGTAGGTTACATATCTCTTCTCCCGAGCTGCTTTCAGGATTTTCTCTTTGTCTCTGAGACTCGTAAGTTTTACTATTAGATGTCGGGGTGTTGACATATTTTTATTGATTTTGAGAGGGGTTCTCTGTGCCTCCTGGATTTTGATGCCTGTTTCCTTCCTCACATTAGGGAAGTTCTCTGCTATTATTTGCTCCAATATACCTTCTGCCCCTCTCTCTTTCTTCTTCTTCTGGGATCCCAATTATTCTAATGTTGTTTCATCTTATCGAATCACTTATCTCTCGAATTCTACCCTCGTGATCCTGTAGTTGTTTCTCCCTCTTTTTCTTACCCTCTTTACTTTCCATCATTTGGTCTTCTATATCACTGATTCTCTCTTCTGCCTCATTTATCCTAGCAGTTAGTGCCCCCATTTTTGATTGTACCTCTTCAATAGCCTTTTTGATTTCGACTTGGTTAGATTTTAGTTCTTTTATTTCTCCAGAAAGGGTTTCTCTAATAACTTCCACGCTTTTTTCAAGCCCAGCTAGTATCTTTAAAGTCATGATTCTGAACTCTAGGTCCGACATCGTACTAATGTCCGTATTGAGTAGGTCCCTGGCTGACGGTACTACCTCTTGTTCTTTTTGCTGAGGTGATTTTTTTCGTCTTGTCATTTTGTCCAGAGGAGAATAGATGAATGAGAGAACAAAATGCTAATAGGTTTACAACGTCCCCAGCAAATATACTGTATACAAATCAGAAAAGACCTGAAACCAGGAGAAAAGAAAGGGAAAGAAAGAAAAAAGAAAGAGAAAAAGAAAAAAAAAGATAAAAACAAAAACAGAACAATACAAAAAAAGCAGAATGTGATCAAATATGATCAGGCTAGTGCATAGATCAGTGCCACACACTAGATTTTGGGCGTATTTTGGTCTGTTAGAAAAAAGTGCCTCCTAAAATTTTAGAGGAAGGAAGACATATATGTACAAAATAAGGGTTGATACAATGAAGGGATGGAAGATGACTGTAAAGATGAAAATTATAAAAGATTTTATAAAAGGACTTGATAAGATAAGAAGTGGTTTGAAAAAAGAAAGAAGATTTAAAAAAAAAAATGGGAGAGAATGTGATCAGGCAGGAGACTAGAACAGAACCATACACTAGTGATTTAGGGTATATTTTTATCTGTTAGAAGAAACTGTATCTCAGAATTTTAAAGAGAGAACTTATATATATATGCCAAAAATAAGGGTAACTACTATGAAGGGATAAAATATGACTCTAAAAATGAAAAATAAAAAAAATTTTTTTTAAAAAGAGATTGATAAGATGTTGGTTGAAAAAGGGAAAAAGAAAAAGAAAAAAAAAACAAAAAACAGTTAACAAAATTTAACTTTGATGAACTAATGAATCATGGTAAAAAAAAAAGCCATGAATTCTATGTGCAGTATTCCCCTAGCGCTGGAGTTCTCCCGTTCTCCTTGACCGGTAAACTTGGTCTTGGCTTGCTGGCTGTTCGTGCTGATCTTCTGGGGGAGGGGCCTGTTGCTGCGGTTTCCAAATGTCTTTGCCGGAGGCTGAATTGCCCCGCCCTTGTCGGTCCGGGCTAAGCAAGCTGCTCGGGTTTGATCTCAGGAGCTTTTGTTCCCTGCAAGCTCTCCGTACAGCCTTGGAGGACCAGGGCAAAAATGGTGGCCTCTCAATCTCCACCCGGAGGAGGTGAGAACTGGGGGCCCCTCTCCTCAGTGCGCCCCCAGAGAAAAGCAGTCACTCCCTTGTCCCTGGTCTCCGGCCACTCTCCGTGCTCACCCGGCCTGTGACCAAGCGTTTGTATCTCTGGCGCCTGACCCCGTGTGGAGTCTCCAAACCTAGCAGATCCCTGTGGTGCGTTCCCGCGCCGCTCCTCCCCGGGAAGGAAGGGGAGTCTCCCCGGATCTGCCACCTGTTGGGTCCCTGCTGCAGGGGCAGTGGCCCGACTGGGCCGCAGATCACAGTTTATGGCCACCCCAAGCTGAGAGCCCGCGCCTCAGCTCCGTCTCTGCAGCCGGCTTCCCCGCTCTGATACCTGGGAGCTCTGGCGCACTCAGGCTCCCCAGGCCTTTCTGTGACCCCAAGGGTCCTGAGACCCCACTGTCCCACGAGGGTTCCACCCCCTCTTAGCCACTGGAGCGACGTCCCTCAGCGGAGCCGACTTCTAAAAGGTCCGATTTTGTGCTCCGCGGCTCTAGTACTTGCCAGAAGCGGCCGACGGAGGCCCCCTCCCCTGCCGTCTAACCTCCAGAATATCGCCTTGGATTCACTTCTCCGCACGTCCTACCTTCCAGTAAGTGGTCGCTTTTCTGTTCAGAGAGTTGTTGCTATTCTTATCTTCGATCTCCTGTTGAGTTCGTAGGTGTTCAGAATGGTTTGATCCCTATTCAGCTGAATTCCTGAGACCAGACAAAATCTAGGTCTCCTACTCCTCCGCCATCTTGCTCCGCCCCCCCAAAAGAAGATATTTAAAGGAAGTTGTTTAGGTGGAAAGAACATGATAAGAGATGGAAAATCTGGTCTACAAAAATTTCAAAAATGGTAATTCTTGGAGAAATATAAAAGAACTTTATTTTCTAATTAAAAAATGTTTCTATTAATGCAAAATTAGTAACAATGTATTGCAGGGTTTATAATATATGTAGAATAAAATATATGTCCACAGTAGCACAAAGGAAAGGAGTGAGGGAAGGAAAGAATTATACAGTTTTTACATTATATGTTATATGATTTACTATTGTTTAAATGTAGTCTGTGGTACATTAAGGAGGTATACTATAAATTGTATACAACCGCTAAAAACTTAAATCAAATGGTATGTCTAATAAACCAGTTTATGGGATAAAAATAGAATACCAAAAATAATTAACAGAGAGGGAGGCAAACCATAAGAGACTCTTAAATACAGAGAATAAACTGAGGGTTGCTGGAGGGGAGGTGGGTGGAGGATGGGCTGGGTGGGGGATGGGCATTAAGGAGGGTACTTGTTGGGATGAGCACCAGGTGTTACATATTATAAGTGATGAATCACTAAATTTTACTCCTGAAACCAATACCTCACTATGTTAACTAATTTGAATTAAAAAAGAAAGGCGCAAGAGAAGTGGGAAAAATAGAAAATAAAAAGAATAAAAAATAAATAGAAAGCTGGTAGGTTTAAACCCAATTATATTGATAATTACATTAAATATAAATGGTTTAAATACTCCAAATAAAAGTCAGAGGTTGTCAGACTCAACAAAGAAGCAAGATCCAACAATATGGTGTTGGCAAGAAATGCACTTTGAATATAAATACATAAGATGAAAAACTTCTAGAGATTTGTTGCACACTGAATACACTTAACACTACTGAACTGTACACTTTAAAATGGTAAATTTGGGGTGGCTGGGTGTTCAGTTGATTGAGTGTCCGACTCCTAATTTTTGCCTCAGGTCATGATCTCGAGGTCATGAGATCGAGTTCTGCATTGGGCTCCATGCTGAACATGAAGTCTGCTTGGAATTCTCTCTCTCCCTCTCTCTCTGCACCCCCTCTCCCCGCTGGCCCACTCGCTTTCTCTCAAAAAAAAAAGGGGGTAAATTTAATGTTATGTGGCATTTTTTACCACAAGAAATATGTACATTAGTAGTTTAAAAGGATAGAAACACACCTAAACCATGGAAACACTAATAGAAAAGGTAGGCTGCCTATATTAATATCAGAAAATTTAGCGTTAAGGTTGATTAACACTAATAGAGAGAAGGTACATGTCATAAGGATAAAAGGGTCAATTTATCAAGAAAATTAGCAATCCTAAGTGTATATGCACATAATTACAAGTCTCCAAATACATAAAGTGAAAATTGGTAAAACTGAAAGGAGAAATAGACAAATGCACAGTTATAACTGGAGACTTCAGCACTCCTCTCTTAGATTATAAAATAAGTAGAAAGTAAAGATATAGAGGATTTAACCAATACTACCAGTTAAAGTTGATCTAACTGAAATTTATAGAATACTAGTTACACCAACAAGACACAGATTCTTTTCAAGTGCGCATGGAATATTCACCAATATAAAATATACGCTCAGTTGTAAAATAAGCCTCAATAAATTTAAAAGGCTTGAAATTATATAGAATATCTTCTCTGGTATTAAATTACCAATCTCACTTGAAAGACAGATAATCTAGCTGTAATCCCCTAGATATTTGGAGGTTAAATACACATATTACTAACTCATGAGTTAAATAAGAAAAAAATATTTTTAATAGCATGATTGTGAAAAGACAACATATTAAAATTTTGTGGGATGCAGCTAAGGGGTGCTTAGAAGGAAATTTATAGCTATAAATGTAAATGATACATGAGATAAGAAGTCTAAAATCATGAATGAAGTTTCCCAGGAAAAAAAGAGCAAATTAAAGTTGATTAGAAGTTTGTTAAAATAGAAAATGGAAAAATGTAATATAAGTACCTAACATTAAGCTTTAGATTGACAAGGCATCCATTTCAAAAGATGTTCATCTTGAGTAAACATTGTCAGCTACTAGCAAAACAACCAGATAAAGAATTAGGTTGCCCCCATGCATGAAATTCCCTTTTTCAGAAAGCCCAGATAACCTATACAACTAACTACTTGAGTGACTCCACTTCTCACTTTCTGTGCTCTAATTCCCACTTTTATGTTTTAAATTAGCCAATAAAGATTGAACCCTCAAAACCTAGACATGCCACCCTCAACCCTAATAAAGGCAGAACCTCAGATCCTTTCTCTCTCTCTCTCTCTCTCTCTACACATGACCTCAGTGTGTGGCCCTTGGTCATGCTGTGTACCCTCCAGGACTTGTGAGTAATAAATCTTGTTCCTCAAAGTTCCCTGATGGTTTTTGCTGTTTTGCATCCCACAATCACAATAAGAACCACTAGGGCTGATCCAACCACATTTGCCTGGGTTGGGGAAATGTCTGTGGGGGTTCACTGTGGGTAATACAGGCAAGTGCCTCAGGCATTCCTAGCTGATAGCATCACTATCAATAGGCTGGAACTGGCACAACACAGCAATAGAAAAAATAAACAAAAAACCTAGATCATTGAAAACATCAATGAAATAAATGCCTAGTTTGACTAAGAAAAAAGTGAAGACACTAATTGTCAATATCAGAAATGAAAGAGGGGACATCAGTACAGATCCTACAAACTTTATAATGATAATAAAGAAATATTAACAATGTTAAGCTGGTAAATCCGAAAACCTAGATAAAATTGATAAATTACTGGAATAAAACATTACCAAAATATGCACAAAATAAAAATCTTAATGGTCTTTTATCTGTTAAATAACTTGAAATTGAATTTATAGTTTGAAACCTTCCCCTAGAGAAAATTCTAGGTCCAAGTAGTTTTACTGATGGAAATATATAAAATATTTAAGGAATAAATATCAATTCTACACAAACCCTTTCTAAAAATAACAGAGTGGGGGTACCTGGGTGGCTCAGTTGGTTAAGCATCTGCCTTTGGATCAGGTCATGATCTCAGGGTCCTGGGATGTATCCCCATGTCAGGCTCCTTGCTTAGTGAGGAGTCTGCTTGTCCCTCTCCTTCTCTCTCTCTGCCCCTCACCACTACTCATGCTCTTTCTCTCTCAAACTCTCTCTCTTTCTCAAATAAATAGAATCTTGTAAAAGAAAAAAGTAAAAATAAAAGAGAAAGGAACTCTCCCCAACTTATTTTATGAGAACAGTATTTTCCTGATTCTCAAACCAAAGAAAGAAATAATAAAACTATAGGCTAATATCTTTCAAAATTATAAATACAAAAGTCCCTGACAAAATATTAAATTCAGCAAAATATAAAAAGTAAAATACATCATGAGCAACTGAAATTTAATTCAGGAAGGCAAAGTTGAAAATCATCACTCTAGTTCATCATTTTAACAGACTCAAGGAGAAAAAGCATATGAACATTTCTAAAAATGCAGAAAAGTCTTTTCACAAAATTCAACAACATTCATGACCCCCCCAAAACTTTAAACAAAGAAAAAACTTCTCAAACTGATTTAAAAAATCTATAAAAATCCCACAGCTAACAATAAATAGAAAAAGGCCGAACTCTTTTCCCCTGAGATCAGCTACAAAACAGCAATGTCTGATCTCACAGCTTCTAAGCAACATTGTTCTGGATGTTCTAGCCAGTGCAATAGGAGGGGAAAGAAAAATACAGACTGAAAGAAAAAAGTGCAATTGTCTTTATTTTCAGATAATGGTGTATTTACAAATCCCAAGAAGTATGGCAAAAAGCTACTAGATCATAAAAAGAAATGAAATACTGACAGATGTTACAAAATGGATTAACTTTTAAAACACCAAGGTAAGTGAAAGAAGCCAAACAGAAAAGGCCACACTTGTGCCTTGTGATCCCACTTATATAAAATAACCAGAATAGGTGAATCTGTAAACATAAAGTAAATCAGTTGTTGCCTAAGGCTGGGGGAGGGGAGGTTGAAATGTAATGAAGAATAACTGTTAATGAACAGTGTTTCTTTTGAGAATGATAAAAATGTTCTAAATTTAGATAGTGACAGTTGAACAATTCAGTGACTATAGTAAAAACCACTGATTTGCACACCTTAAAAGGGTGAATTTTATGGTATGTGAACTGTATCTCAATAAACCTGCTAAGTTTTAAAAAATCACTTAAGATATTAATAAGTGAATTCAGAAAATTTGAAGCAACACAGTCCATACACAAAAATCAATTGTATTTTTATATGCTAGCAATAAACAATTAGAAAATGAAATTTCTTTTAAGATAACATTTACAATAGCACAAAATGACAGAAAATAAGTAGAAATCCAAAAGATGTGTAAGATCTGTATGCTGAAAAATTAAACACTCATGAGAAAAAATTAGGAAGACAATAAATGAAGGGATATCATGTTCATGGATTGGAAAACTCACTATTGTTAAGACATCAGTCTCCCCCCCGCCAACTGATCAACAGGTTCAACACAATCCTAATCAAAATCATAAATAACAATACAATTTAAAATAGGGATCTACCTTTAGGTAAATTTAGGAATAAATTAAAGTGCTTCTGAATACTGCACATTATAAAATATTGCTGAGAGAAATTGGAGATGATCTTAATAGATATACCATGTTCATGAACTGGTTAATTCTTACTAAAAATCATTAAGATGTCAAGAGAAAGAGACAAACCAATAATTCACCATAATTCTAAATAACACTCCATCCAGTTTTTGTTGTTTTTTTGTTTTTTTAGGAAAAGTTGATGGCTAATTCTAAAATTTTTATGGAATATCAAAGACCTAGAACAGTGAAAACAATTTGGGGAAAAAAGAATAAGTCTGAAGAACATACATTACCTAATTTCAAAACTTACTCTAAAGCCACATACAGTAATCAAATATAGTGTATATACTTAGACATATAGATCAATGGAACAGAAGAATCCAAATATAGACCCACAAAATATATATATATAAGGTCAATTGATATTTGACAAACATTTTGAGGTAACCCCATACAAAAAATGAGTAACCCATTAAGGATTACCTTTAAATGCTTTCAGTAAATCTTGCTGAAACAACTAAATACCCATATGTAAAAAATCTGAATTTCAACCTCTACCTCATATCAAATGTGAAATTAATTTGAAAAGTAGACAGACATAAAGGCAAAAGCTAATCTATAAAATTTCTAGAAAACATTATAAGAAGGAAGGAAGGACCCATGATTTATAATAATATTTGCAATTAACAGGGAAAATAAACCTTAAACTCATCAGGAAAATTAGATTTGAAGAGACACGAGAGGAAAGCAGGATAATGAAATGAATGAGTAAGGCTGAAGAAACTTTCCCTCCTTTTCATCCTATCCTAGAAAAGAGCAAGTTTGGTCTGTTGGTTGGTTTTAATGCTAAGTAATTAATAGCCATTGGGTCAGGCAATTTGCTGATCATTTAGAAACATCTGTTAACACTTTTGTAGAGAAATTATAATATATTCACGGTCAACAATAAATCAACATGTGTATTTATATGCATATGCATATTCTAGAGCTGTATTAAACATATTTACGTGAGAAAACAAATTGTAACAAAGATCTTAAAAGTCTACTTTTGGAGATATTTTTAGCACTGTAAATATTTTATTTCATTTGTGGATCCAAACCATTTGAAAAGTGAGCCAAAATTCGATTCTTTTTCAGACACTCAGCTATTTTCAGAACTTGATTCTGACCAAGATAAATCCACAAATCAAACTTTTTATACTCCTTACTGCAGTTCTTTTTTTCCTTATTTTTCAGGGGTTGTACTCACCTGTTAGAGTGAGTTCCAGTACTTGCTGTGATGAAATTCCACAGTCATTGGGCCATTAAAAAGCTGAAGGCTGATTTTGTGTCGATTTTTCCTCCAAAACATTTGATTGATGTAATTTTCTTTTCTGACAAAGTCCTGTTTCCTATTAATGCAAAATGAAAACAAATTTGTGGGAGACCATAAATTAAATTAAAAGGCAAATTGAAGTTGGGTAAAAGATAAGTTATGATAAATAATTAGAAAAGCAATACCTCACTAGATAAAAGGGGAACAAAGAACATAAATGATTTACAGATGCAGGAAAACACAAATGACCCTTAAAAATGAAAAATTAAAAAGTTAACTTCACTTGTAATCAATGGGAAAACAAGTGAGAATGACAGTGAGCCACGACTTTTCACTTAACTGGAAATGGCTGACAAAGGAAAGCCAGTGTTTATGAGTGTGATAAACCAAACAATTTTATTCACTACTCATGAAACAGCAGAGCAAAATGTCTAAGTACGTCAGAAGTTTCAAAACTGTACTTTCCCTTTTAACTATTTAATGTACATGTTTACTCTGACCATATAATCAAATTTGCCGGTAAAAATCCAAGTACAAGGATGCTCAGTTGAAAATAGTGTAAAGAAACAGAAATTGGAGAAAGATCTAAATGTCCTGCAGTAGATCATTGATTAAATAAGTTATAATATATCTTATGTTAAATACCCAGAAATCATTTAAAATCATGTTATAAAAGAATATTTACCCACATGGGAAAATGTTCATATTTTATAAGGTAGGGGAAGAAAATGAGCTTCCAAAATAGCATGTTTACTATGATCCTGTTTATGCGTATGTGAGCACCTATACATCTGTGGATACATCAGACAAGACTGGAATAACATGTCCCAGACGTTAACATTGAAAGGTTAACAATATTTACTTTGGGACGGTGAAAATACAAGCAAATTTTAGTATTGTCCATATTTTCTACACGTTCAATATGATTCACATTAGTAAGACACTCGAGTATGAGCATTTCAGTATTGGTGTATGTTATGACTATAATTCTCTTTTTATAAGTTCAAGTTCAAATTTTTGCCAGCCATCAAAAGATCTTATAATGTTGGACTTTTATATTTTCTATTATCAAAGACTATTCTCAGAGGCATAATGATGCTTCCCTTCTAGTACCTCAGGGTAAACTGTCACAGGTTTATCTAAAGAATTGCCAAGATAACAGGGACATACTCTTACCCTGGCCCCAACCCTAACCCTAGATCTGAAGGGGAAAAAAAAAAAAGTGCTGTGTGTGTGTGTGTGTGTGTGTTTAATGGAATATTACTCAGCCATAAGAAAGAATGAATCTTGCCATTTGCAATGACATGGTTGGAGCTAGAGAGTATTAAGCTAAGTGAAGTAGGTCAGTCAGAGAAAGACAAATACCACATGATTTCACTCATATGTGCAATTTAAGAAACAAAACAAATGAGCAAAGGAAAAAGAGAAAGAGACAAACCAAGAAAGAGATTCTTAACTATAGAGAACAAACTGATGGTTACCAGAAGGGAAGTTGGGGGAGGAATGGGTGAAATAGGTGATAGAGATGAAGGAGTGCACTTGCTGTGTTAAGCACCAAGTGTTGTATGGAAGTGTTGAATCACTGTATTGTACACCTGAAACTAATATTATACTGCATATTAACTAACTGGAATTTAAATAAAAACTTAAAAAGAATTGCTAAGAAAGAGTATAATGTGCCCAGATGGGTTATTTTTAACTGCAAAAGAAATCATATTTTTCAGAGTAAATGCTCCCACCCATTTTAAATTATGTGACATTTTGTCAAATAATACTTTTAGTGATCATTCTTAGAAAGGCAAAATTACTTGTTTGCCATCTTGAATGGCATTTTTATATAAATGGCTGCTGTATCAGTCCCTTTTATATTGCTACAACTCACTTTTGGAAAATAACATTAGTCAAAACTTACCGAATTTTTTAGGTGATTAAAAAGAAAGGCCAATCCCCTTATATAAATAAGTCCTGCGGATATAATGTACATGATATAGTTAATATTGTGTATTTGAAAGTTGCTAAGAGAGTAGACCTTAAGAGATCTTATCAGGGGCACCTGGGGGGCTCAGTCAGTTAAGTGTCTGCCTTCAGCTCAGGTCATGATCCCAGGGTCCTGGTATGGAGCCCTCAGCAGGGAGCCTCCTTCTCTCTCTCCCTCTGCCCTCCCCACCCCACCCCCCACCCCTGCTCATGCTCTCTCTCAAATAAAACCTTAAAGAAAAAAAAAAGAATTCCTATCACACAAAAAATTGTAGCCATGTGTGGTGATGGATATTAACTGACTAATAAGTCAAAATAATGGTGATCATTCTGCACTATGTATAAATACTGAGTCATTATGTTGTACACTTGAAACTAATATGATGTTAGGTCAATTATATCTCAACTTGGAAAAAGGAACAGGATTTAGATGTCTCCAGTTATTTGAACATCTATAATTTTATTTTCTCATTACAGGAACGTTTATTGGACTTCCAAATTGGAATAAATAAGAGCAATCTTACTCCAACAAGTTTATGCCTCTAAAACAGAATAAAAATCTTAAACCCAGAAAGGACATTGATAAGCCAACTTAGTCACTATTTTGTTTGTTTGCCTTAAGGTGAAACAACACCAAATCCTTCTTAGAAAAATTAATCCTTCTCCTTCTGTATGTGTCATTTGTATTTAGAAAGTTGTAATTTTCCTTGTTAAGGAGAACAAGTGGAGTGTAAACCCCCATGCTGAGCCAGGCAGGGAAGCTGCTCAGATGCTGGTCCACCTGACCTTGCCTTTCCAAATCTGTTCTGGGCACGAGCGACAGGGACTCCATAAAGCTCATGCATCTGCAATGCTTCCAGGAGGAGACCACCCCTTCAGGTATATCAGTTTTTTCTGCTGACAAGAGGCCCAAATCTGTGGCCATGGCCATAGGAGGCCCCTACTCATGGACCTTGGATGATGGAAGAAGGGAGGGAGTGCCACTGTGTTTTCCATCTCACTGCTCAAGGTTATAGTCCTGGGTGCTCTCACCTCCTCCAGCTGCTCAAATCCTTCCTTCCTCTGATATTCACAAAAAAGCGGCAGAATTCACAGCCAACTATGGAAAACCCAGCATCCTTCTTCAATTTGTCTAAGGATTCTCAGATCTTATGTTTCTCCTATTCATCTCAGCTCCAATTTCCTACCTCAAGTAGATCCTTGATTTCTTTTTCTTCACCTTGAAGCTGTTTCCTTCTCTCTACCTTTCCTCAACTTAAACTTGGAACACAGCCTTTTTGTTCTGATTTGCTTAAACACCCCGAATACAAAACAATTATGGCTTTTTTTTTTTTTTTTTTTTTTTTACTGAGTATTTGAAATGAGGAGTGAAGATGGGTAAAGAAGGTGAATTATATTTGCACAAATGGTAGGATGACCAACTATCCCAGTCTACCTGGGACTGAGGTTTTTTCCTGGGATGTGGGACTTCAGGAGAATTCTGGGTAAAGTGGGATGAAATGATCATCCTAACCAAGTTTGACTGCTAAAGAGACAGGACTCAACATGACAAAGCTTTTGCATTTACAGTTTATTGCATGAAAAGGATGTACTCTAACAAAAGCACTAAAGTAAGGTGATACATCACAGTCAGATGTTACCCCAAGCAACAGGGTCACAGAGGCCAGGCATCAGCTCCCAGAGTCCTCCTGCTGTGAGGGCCGGTGCAGACACCCTTTCTCTGTCTCGGTTCAGGAACCACTGACCTATGCATGGAATACCTCAGAACCAGAGTCCAAAGTGTAATCTCAGCTGTTTCTTATACCCTCTAGGCATTTTCTTGTTATATAACCAATCTAAATGGCAAGGCACCCTAGGGTCAAGAGGGTCTCATTGAGACAAAGTGCAGATCATCATTCTTACTGTTATCCATCAACAATGCTGACAAGCTGGTACAAACTCAGCAGATCTACGGTTACAAAGAAACACTATCACTCAGTACATTCCCCCATACATTGACCAGGGGTTAATGCCTTGCATGGAATTAGTAAAACAGTTCAGGTCAATTCCAGGTCTGCTGGAGTAAACCCTCACAGTTCATATCAAATCAGCGAAAGAAGAGACTTAAAATAGAAGGGAAGGTGCTTTTATCATTATAAGTCTTTTGGCTTTTCCTGCCAAAGGAAGCTTCCATTTGGCCTCTTCTTGGGCTCCTGCTTCCTTACCCGCAAACTCGGCCCAGTTTGTCTTCACTTCTCATTTCCAACCCAGCCTTCCTTTTTACTCTACTACTCAGGATGCTGCACAAACTAAAAATTCTTCATATTTTACTTTGCAAAGCAATTTGCTTCACTTTGCTGTACTCCAAGTTCTCACAAGCAGTGGCCCACCTCTTCATCCTCCTCATCATCATGATTATAATTACTACAACATCAACAGGAGTGGCAGTAGCAATGCTTAATATAGGCCTTACTCTGTCCCAGGCCCTAAGCATCTTACACATACTATCATATTTAATCATCACAACAGTGTTGCTAAGTAAGGAGTATTAATACGCCCATTTTACAAATGAAGAAAGTGAAACAAAGAAGTTCAATAATTTTCCCAAGGTCACTCAAATTGTAAATGATGAAGTCAGAATTCTAAGCCAGGCACTCGGACTGCCACATCTGTGCTTTACTTCACTGTACTCTCCAGAATGGCCCATCAGGCAATTTCACAGGCATTTCTCTCCAGTAGTATCCTGCCACTTGTAATTAGTATTTTGGAAAATCAACAGCATAGAATACAAAGTTTTTAATAAAATCACTTCTAAAAATACACCAATTAGGGCGCCTGGGTGGCTCAGATGGTTAAGTGTCTGCCTTCGGCTCAGGTCATGATCCCAGGGTCCTAGGATCAAGTCCCGTGTCGGGCTCCCTGCTCCTTGGGAGCCTGCTTCTGCCTCTGCCTCTCTCTCTTTCATGAATAAATAAATAAAATCTTTAAAAGAAAAAAAATAAAAATACACCAATAACTAGCAAAATAAAACTTTTTTTTTTTTACAAAAAACTGGTAATTATATATTCAGATATTTTTGAGAACACATCCATAAAACAAGAAAAGAGTGCTATGAAAACGACAAATCAAAGAACATGAAAGTGTTCTTAACAATTACAAATATTGCTAACATAAAATAAAACACACCCTCCAAAAGGGATTTATAAAGTTTGGACAGTGTCCTAGAATGTAGAGGAAAAGGAAGAATCAAATTATGAAAGAAGAGATAGAAGATACAGAGAATTAATCTAGAATGTCCAACATCCAACTAAGAGGAGTACAAGAAGGAAGAGACAGGACAATGAAGATGGGGAATCTAGAAAAAGCCATTTGGAAGAATATCAAAGCTGGAAGAAAAGCACAATCTTCACTGAAAACAACTTACTAATAGAGATCAAGATGAAAAAGAAAAGACAGTTGTATACACTACTTCACACATTAAAGAATAAAGAAAAGATGCTGAAAGCATCCAGAGAGGAAAAAGAGGTCATCAAGAAATAACTGTTAGAGTGGCACCACCATGTGACCTAACTAGTTAATCTCTCTGTGCCTCAGTCTCCTGATCTGTAAAAGGAGGATAAAATAGTATTTTCCTCAAAAAAGTGTTGTGAATATTAGCAAGAATTTTGGGAAGATGACAAAATAGAAGGATCCTTACCCCATCCCACAAACATACCAAAATAACAGCTACATGTCGGTAACCACTCTAAAGACAACCTGAAGACTATCCAAACAGACCTTCCTTAGCTAATCATGGAGAGGAGGCCACATACCAAAGGGGTGGTGGGGCAGAGACATGGTTGAGAACTAAACCACCCAGTGAGACCAACCACAAATGGGAGGGACATTACAAGCATGAAGAGGTGAGAGTGCATCTCAGCACTGGAGACCTGCACTGGGAAGACAAGTCCCCATAATGTCTGGCTTTGAAAACCAGAAAGACTTAGGGAGTTTTTAAAATCAGCAGGGCTTAACTCTGGGTATTTTAATATCAATGGGCTTAACTCTGGGAAAGCCAGAGGGCAACAGGAAATGGAGTCCCAACCCTGAAAGAGCCAGGATACAAAATAACTCAGCCTGAGACATAGCACAGAAGCACTAGTTTCAAAATGCCTGGAGTATACATGAAAGAGATTTATTGAGTAATCTTAGAACATGTTCTGGAGGGGCAAGTAATCTTAGAACATCTATGGGAAATTTTTCCAGAAACAAAAGTGCTGGTGAGTGCCATTTCTCTTCCCCTCCTCCCAGTCTAGGTAGCTGGACACTTGTGGGAGACAACACCATACTCTCCATCTACCCTGCTAGCACTACATGCCTGCCAAACATTCCCCTGTGGACCTGCCCCACCAACCCCACCTGACTCTGGAGGTTTCCTTCCAAAACAACTTCTCCCTGCCATACCCAGCAGGAGCCACAGCCAGAACCAGTGCCACTCCAAAGTGACTCCCGCCTAAGGGAGGGGGAGGGATACAGCCCCACAGCTAGGCCTCTTGGCTGGCTATGCAGAAAGTGAGTTTTGCCTTTCAGTGCACCTGTAGCTGTGGCAGAAAGGCTAACTGTAGACAGCTAGGCTGGCTGACCACTGGCCCACCAAAGAGATGACAGTGGCTGCAGACAGGCTTCTCAACAGCATAGGAAGCAAACCCTGCCTATACACCCACAGCAGGAAAAATGGGACATTGCAGTCAGCTGTGCTGTAGGCAATCACAGCCCAGTCACAACAGGAGGGTGTGTGCTGCCCATACAGGGGGCACCCTGGAGCACCTGGCTCTGGTGATAGGATTGTGTTATAGGGCATCACATGACCTCTTCTACACAAGGACACTACTTTTAATACCAGCTGTAGCTGACCTACCTAATACATAGAAACACAGAGTTAGACAAATTAAAAACATAGAAGAATGTGTCCCAAATGAAAGAAAAAGAAAATCACAGTAAAAGAGCTAAATAAAATGAAGATAAGCAATATGCCTGATAAAGAATTTAAAAGTAGCAGCCATAAAAATATTCACGGGACTTAAGAAGAGTGGATAAATTCAGTGAAAATTTCAAGAGAAAAAAATATTAAAAAGAACCCAGCTGAGCTGAAGAATTCAAACATTGAAAAAAACAAACACACTAGAGGAAATCAACAGCAGATTAGAGGATGCAGAAGAATGTATCAGTGACCTGGAAGACAGGGTAATGGAAAGCAACCCAGCTGAACATCAAAAAGAAAAAATAAAAAATGAGAATAGGTTAAGGGAACTCTGTGACATCATCAAGCATACTAATATTCATAGTTTACGGATCCCAGAAGGAGAAAAAAGAGAAGGGGGCAGAAGACTTATATGAGGAAATAATAGCTGAAAACTTCCCTAATCTGGGAAAGGAAATGAACATTCAGGTCCAGGAAGGAAAGAGGGGGCCTTAACAAAATAAAACCAAGGAGGATCCACATTGAAACATAATAATAAAAATGGCAAAAAGTAATGGTAAAGAGAGAATTTTTTGAAAAGATTATTTGAGAGAGAGAGAGAGCATGTGTGCATACGAGCAGGGAGAGTTGTAGTGGGGAAGGAAAGGGAGAGGTAGAGGTAAAGTATCTCAAGTAGACTCCCTGATGAATGTGGAGCTGATGCAGGGCTCAATCCCAGGACCCTGAGATCATGACCTAAGTTGAAATCAAGAGTCACTCAACTGACTGTGCCACCCAGGCACTCCAATAAAGAGAGAATGTTAAAAGCAGCAAGAGAAAACAGTTACATACAAGGGAAACCCCATAAGGCTACCAGCTGATTTTTCAGCAAAAATTTTGCAGGCCAAAGGGGAGTGACATGATATATTCAAAATGCTGAAAGGAAAAAAAACCCTACACCAAGAATACACTACATAAAGTTATCATTTGGAATAGAAGGAGAGATAAAGAGTTTCCCAGATAAAGTTAAAAGAATTCATCAAAACTAAACCAGCCTTACAAGAAATGTTAAAGGAATTCTTTAAGTGGAAATAAAAGGCCATAATTAGAAGAAAGTTATGAAAGAAAAAATTTCACAGGTAAAAGCAAACATATAGTAGAGGTACTAGATTAATCACTTATAAAGCCGGTATGGAGGTTAAAACACAAAAGTAGTAAAATCAGTTATATCTACAAAAATCAATCAAGGGATACACAAAATATAAAGATGTAAAATATTACATCATATATATAAAATGTGGAGGGGGGAGTAAAAATTGAGTGCTTTTAGAATGTATTCAAACTTCAGTGACCATCAACTTGATATAGACTGCTATGCACATAAGATGTTATATATGAACCTCATGGTAACTACAAATCAAAAACCAATAATAGATACACACAAAAAGAGAAAGGAATCCGAGCATAACACTAAAGGGAGCCATTAAACCACAAGGGATGAGAGCAAGAAAGGAACAGAGACCTATAAAAACAATCATAAAACAAAATGGCCATAAGTATACACCTTTTAATAATTACTTTAAATGTACATTGCCTAAATGCTCCAATCAGAAGACATAGTATGACAGAATGGATAAAAAACAAGACTCATCTATATGCTGTCTAAAAGAGACTCACTTCAGACTTAAAGACACAGACAGACAGAAAGAGAAAGGATGGGAAAATATATGCTATGCAAAAGGAAGCAAAAAAAAGAAGTGGGGTAGCAATACTTAAATAAAATAGACTTTAAAACAAAGACTGTAGCAAGAAACAAAGAAGGTCACTACATAATAATAAAGTGATTAATCCAACAAGACTGTAGCAAGAGACAAAGAAGGTCACTACATAATAATAAAGTGATTAATCCAACAAGAGGATAGAACAGTTTAGATGCCTATGCACCCAACACAAGAGCACCTAAACACATAAGCAAATATTAACAGACATAATGGTAGAAATTGACAGTAATACAATAATAGTAGGGAACTTCATCATTCCATTTACATCAATGGATAGGTCATCCAGACAGAATGTCAGCAACTGTGTCATGACTATGAATGACACATTAGACCAGAGGGATTTAACCAATATATAGTCCATCGAAAAGCAGAATACACATTCTTTTCAAGTGCACATGAAACATTCTCCAGAATAGATCACATTTTGGACCATGAAACAAGTCTCAATACATTTAAGAGGACTGAAATCATATCAAGTACTTTTCCCAACCATGATGGTATGAAACTAGAAGTCAAACACAAGAACAAAACTGGAAGAAACACAAACACATGAAGACTAAACAACATACCTACTGAACTACCAATGGCTCAGTGAAGAAATCAAAGAGGAAATAAGACTCATAACTATAGAGAACAAACTGATGGTCACCAAAGAGGAGTTGGGGTGGGAGGGATGAGTCAGGTAGGTGATGGGGATTAAGGAGTGCACTTGCTGTGATGAGCAGCAGGTGTTGTATGGAAGTGTTGAATCACTATGTTGTACACAAATGAAATTAATATTACACTGTATGTTAACTGGAATTTAAATAAAAACTTAAAATTTAAAAAGATGAAATAAAAAAATACAGGGAGACACATGAAAATGAAAACACAATGGTTTAAAATCTTTGGGGTGCATCAAAAGCAGTTCTAAGAGGAAATTTTATAGCAATATGGGCCTACCCCAAGAGAAAAGAAAAATCTCAAACAGCCTTATATCTGAAGGAAATAAAAAGAAGAAATAAAGCCCAAAGCTAGTAGAAGAAATAAAAAGTATTAGAGTGGAAATAAAGGAAATAGAGACTAAAAAAAATGATAGGAAAAAAAATCACCCATTTACAATCACACCAAAACCAGGAGGTGGGTCTTTGAAAAGGTAAACAAAATTGATAAACCTTTAGCCAGACTCATCAAGAAAAAGAGGATTCAAATAAAGTCAGAAGTAAACACAGAAATACCAAAACCACAGAAATACAAAGGGCATACTCCTTTTGTTATTTCAATACTATTTATTTTGAATCCTTATTTGAAAAATTATATGCCAGCAAACTGGACAACCTAGATGAAATTGATAATTTTCTAGAAACATACAATTTTTCAAAACTGAATCAGAAAGATATAGAAAATTTGACCATATTGATGACTAGTAATGAAATTAAATCAGTAATCAAAAACCTCCCAACAAACAAAAGTCCGGGACCAGATAGCTTCACAGATGAATTCTACTAAGCATTTAAAGAAAAGTTAATACCTAGTCTTCTCAAACTATTCCAAACAATAGAAGAGGAAGAAAACTTCCAAATTCACTCTATGAGGCCAGCATTACTCTGATACCCAAATGAGATAAAGATACTACAAAAAAAGATACAGGATAATATCTCTGATGAACATGGATGCAAAAATCCTCAACATAATATTAGCAAACTGAATTCAACAATTCCTTAAAAAAATCATTCACCATTATCAAATGGATTTATTCCAGGGATGCAAAGATGGTTTAATATTTGCAAATCAATGTCATACCTCACATTAAGAGGAAGGATAAAAACTGATCATCTCAATAGATGCAGGTAAAACACTGAAAAATTCAACACCCATTCATGATAAAAGCTCTCAACAAAGTGAGGTTAAAGAGACTATAGCTCAACATAATAAAGGCCATATAGGAAAAACCCACAATTAACCTCGTACTCAGTGGTGAAAAACTGGAAGCTTTTCCTCTAAGATCAGGGACAAGACAAGGATGTCCACTCCTACCACTTTTATTCAACACAGCACTGGAAGTCCTAACCACAGCAATCAGACAAGGAAAAGAAATAAAAGGCATCCAAAGCAATAAGGAAAAAGTAAAACTTTCACTAATATGCAGATAACATGATACTATATAGAGAAAACTCCAAAGACTGCACCAAAACATGACTAGAACTGATAAATGAATTCAGTAAAGTTGCAGGATACAAATTTAACATAGAGAAATCTGTTACATTTCTATACATTAATAATGAAGCAGAAAGAGAAAGTAAGAAAACAATCACCTTTACAATCACACCAAAAAGAATACCTAGGAATAAATTTAACCAAGGAGGTGAAAGAACTGTACTCTGTAAACTATAAGACACTGATGAAAGTAACTGAATACAACACAAACAAAATGGAAAGCTTTTTCATGCTTATGGACTGGGAGAATAAATATTGTTAAATGTCCATACTACCCAAAGCAACGTACAGATTTAATGTAATCCCTATCAAAATGCCAACAACTTTTTTACAGAACTAGAACAAATAATCCTAACACTTGTATGGAACCACAAAAGACCCTGAACAGCCAAAACAATCTTGAGAAAGAAGAACAAAGCTAGAGGTAATGTAATCCCAGATTTCAAGACATACTACAAAGCTATGATAATCAAAACAGTATGGTAATAGCACATAGATAGGTACATAGATCAACAGAACAGACTCCCAGAAATAAATCCAAGCTTATATGGTCAATTAACCTACAACAAAGGAGGCAAGAATATACAGTGGTGAAAGTAAAGTCTCTTTAACAAATGGTGCTTGGACAACTGAACAGATATATGCAAAAGAATGAAATTGGACCACTTTCTTACACCATACACTCAAAATGGATTAAAGACCTAAGTGTGAGACCTGAAACCATAAAACTCTTAGAAAACATAAGCAGTAATTTCTTTAAGCAACATTTTTCTAGATATGTCTCCTAAGGCAAGGGAAACATGCAAAAATAAACTGTTGGGACTACACTAAAATAAAAGGCTTTTGCACAACAAAGGAGACCATTAACAAAACAAAAAACCTAGTGAATGGGAGATGATATTCACAAATAATATATCTAATAAGGGTTTAATATCCAAAACATATAAACAAGAACTTATACAGCTCTACACCAAATAATAATAATCCTACTAAAAATGGCAGAGGTCCTGAATATACATTTTTCCAAAGACAATATATAGATGGCCAGCCGACACATTAAAATATATTCAACATCACTATTCATCAGCAAAAATGCAAACCAATACCACCTGTTAGAATGAGTAAAATCAAAAACAAGAAATAACAAGTGTTGGAGAGGATATGGACAAAAAGGAACACTTGTGCACTGTTAGTGGGACTGCAAACTGGTGCAGCCACTGTGGAAAACAGTATAGAGGTTCCTCAAAAAGTTAAAAATAACATTACCATATAATCCAGTAATTCTACTACTGTGTATTTACCCAAAGAAAATAAAAGCACTAATTCAAAAAGACATATGCATCACTACATTTATTGCAGCATTATTTACAAAAGCCAAGCTATGGAAGCAACCCAACTCTCCACTGATAGATGAACTGATAAAGATGATGCAGTATATATGTACAGCGGGATATTACCCAGCCATAAAAAAGAATGAGATTTTGCCATTTGCAACAGCATAAATGCACGTAGAGAGTATAATGCTAAGAGAAATAGTCAGAGATAGACAAATACATGACTTCATTCATATGTGGAATTTAACAAAACAAAACAAAGAAAGACAAAAAAATAGACTCTTAAATATAGAGAAGAAACTGCTGTTTGCCATAGGGAAGGTGGATGGGGAATGGGGATTAAGAGTGCACCTATGTTATTTAATAGTGTTGTATGGTGACGTGTGGTGGCTACACTTGTGGTGAGCATAACATAGTGTATAAACTTGCCAAATCACTATGTTGTACACCTGAAACTAATGGAATATTGTCAATCAACAGTGCTCAAGTAAAAAATTCAATTAAAGGTAAAAAAATATACTTATCTTCATGAACACTGAATAATGTATAGAATTATTGAATCATATCGTACACCTGAAACTAATATAATGTATTTTAATTTACTTCATTGAAAAAGAAAAAGACAAAAACTAGTTAACTATATCTAAAGCAGAACAAAAATGTGAATGACCACAAATTTGATAAATCTGAAACCCTGATGGAGTCCTAAGTGAGGCAGCACAATATTTTTCAAGGGCTGAAAGAACTCTACAATCAGGGAAAATATCCTTCAGGGATAAAGGTGAAATAAATTCCAATGTGCATGCTCTAGTCAGAGCTCTTACAGGTGGATTTTCTCTAAGCAGGGACCCAAAGATCCAGGATCCTTCCATCTTATGAGACACCTTCAACATGTGTGATCTAGCCCTGGGTATATATTCTTACTATTCAAAATATGTGGTCCATAGACCAGGAGCATTAGCTTACCTGGGAGCCTCTTAGAAATGCTTCTGAGAAATCTGAGGCCCTACCCACACTTACTGAGTCCAAATTTGATTATTAGCAAGATCTCCAGATCATTTTATGCACATGTCACTTAGAAGCACTACTGTGTATCAGTTTATCACCCCTGCCACCATTCAATTTTGGCCAGACTGATTATTTGGCACTACCTAAATGGACTATGTAGGCTCTTGAAATGTAGTCCATGTCTATGGCTAGGAGGAAAACAAAACAATTTTGTGAACACATAATACTGAACCATTTTGTTCTTTTTCCTACACAGAGAATACACTTGCTTCTCCTCAGAGGAGAGGACTCAACTACATCCACCGATATTAGTTTTCTCCAAGTGTTCAACTTACTACAATAAGTATAGTAGGCAATGTTCAGTTTCCTCCATCAGTTCCAGACATGGCCCCATCCTGCTATGGTCACCATACTGTTAATTGGATCTTTGCCATGAGGCTCAGTCACTCTGTACAGCCAAAAAATCTCACTAAGTCCATGCCAATTGAAGACTTTTAAATCCCATGTCTCACCACTCAAAGTTAGCTTTCCAGTCCTTTAAGATCCTTATAATCTTTGCATCTCATTTCTCTTTCATATCTGCTTGCAAAATGGCCAATTTACTCTGAACTCCTCTCTTTCTTGCAATACCTTGCCAAATGCATCAATGACAATATTATTCTTTCCAGTCACATCCTCTAGAGCCATTGGCTTACCAAGCCCATGACCTGCTTGCAAAATTATTACCGGTGACACCTCTGTCAGACATGCACAACATGAGCCTCCATCTTCTCACAGCCTGGTATCAGTTTTCTTGCAGCTCACAAGTTGACCATTGAGCCAGTGCTGCACGTGTTAGCCTGCAGTACTATTTTGCAGCACCGATCTCTGAACTAGTCAGGATTGGCAACTGCTGTATCCAACAACTTCCAAAAACCATAACATTCATTTCTCAGTCACACAAAGTTCATGATCCCAGGGTCATTGAGCCCAGGTAGCTTTTGTACAACTTGCTTCTCAAAGCTCAAAGATCTAGACCTCTTACATCTTGTGACACCACCTTCAACACAGGGCTTCCAAGGCTGTCGTGGAAGATGACCATGTGTAGGAATTCCATTTGGACTACAGGAGGAAATGGTGTATATCACATCTGCCCACGTTTACCAAAACGAGTCACACTGGCCAAAACTAGATGCAAAGAAGCTAGGTGTAAAAACAGCTGCAGGAAGCACGGGAAATTAAAAAGCAGCAGCAGCTTGGAAAATATCATCTTCCCTCGTAACAAGGATAAAACTCACACAGTATGATGGACAAACTCACACAGTCTGTATTAGCTTTCCCAAAGCAGATACAGATTGGAGCAGGAGGTCATAATGTTCTGAAAATCAAGACTTAAAGAATTAAGAGGATTTCATACAGTAGATACTATGATTGAGAAGTGGGATTACATTGAAGACATGAAAAAGGCATGTATTTCTTCTATTAAGAAAAAAAGAAAGGCAATTAGAAGCCTCCAGAAAACCCAAAAGCTATAGAAGAAAATTATGCTCTAAATATGAAGGAAAATTAAAAGTTGTATGACCTTGAACAGTTGATGGCATATAAAAAGAGATGGAAAGAATAGAGAGAATATGTTTGTCCTCAAAGCCTGTCAGTCATTAAGGAAGACACAAGGCCAGTGAAATTGAACACAGAGAACTGTAGAGAAGAAAAGTTAATCCTAGAATATGACTTGGTTCGGTAGGGAACGTATAGAATAAAAAGAATGTAAATACTGTTCATTGGCTTTCAATGTACAGACTCAACTTGCAATGAAGCACACAATGCTTAGAATACAAATATTAACAGCTATGAAAATGCAAAGCAAAGGTGTAGTTAATAGAAGAGGAGATAGGTATAGTGAGAAAAAGGTAAAGATATATAGCTAATAGAAGGAGGAAAATACAGAAGCATTCATTTATACAGTAGAGTTGCTATGGACTGAATTGTTTCCCTAAAATTCATATGTTGAAACCCTAACCCCTGGTGTGACTGTATCTGGTTAGGGTTTTTAGGGAGATAATTAATGTTAAAGGAGTTCAGAAGGGTGGGGCCTTAATCTGATAGGGCTGGTGTCCTCATAAGAGGAAGAGACCCCACAGATCTCTGTGCACAGAGAAGAGGTCATGGGAAGACACAGTGAGGAGGTGGCCATCAATAAGCCAGAAGAAAAAACTTCATCAGAAACCAAACCTGACAGAACCTTGATTATGGACTTCCAGCTTCTGCAACTGTGAGAAAATTAATTTCTGTTGTTTGAGCTTCCCAGTCTGTGGTATTTGGTTACGGCAGCTCAAGCAGACTAACATAGGAGTCAAGAGACTAAAGTTGATGGAAGAAGAGTAGAGGTTTAAAAAAGTTATGATGAATCCACTAAATTATACTCCTGAAACAAATATTACACTATATATTAACTAACTAGAATTTAAATCAAATTTTGGGAAAATAATAAATATAAAGTTACGAAGGTAGGTAACCAAGAGAAAACTTTTAAATAATATAATTATCAAAAATGAGACCAAAAAAGAGGGATAAGTATCAAAATGCATGCTTATCTCAAGTAGGCAGAAGAAAATGCCTTAGGAGGGAGAAGAATAATTGGTCCTGCTCTTGGGCAAATTCCTCAGAGCTCTGCAAGGAAATGGGGTCCGTGCATCCTCGCCCAAGACAGACATGGTGATTGGCAACTTCTAAGGTGTTATGCAGTTGTCCCTGCTTCCTGGTATTCATGTACTTGTGTAAATTTACCCCTTTGAGTATAGGCTGCAGCTAGCACCTTGCTTCTAATAGAATATGGTCAAAGGTACGTGGGATGTCATGAGGTTAAGTGACAAAGACTCCAAATTTCATCTGGCCATCTTTCTGGTTCTCTCTTACTTGCTCTGATCAATGCCAGCTACCATGTTGTGAGCTACCCTATGGGAACAGTCAGTCAGAAGGTTGCGAAGGGGGGCCTCTAGCCAACTGCCAGCAAGGACTTGTGTCTTTAAATCTGATGGTGTGTGAGGAACTGAATCCAGAGAACAAGCACACGAGTGACACATCCTTCTCTGATTGAGCCTTCAGATGGGATGCAACCCTAAACGACGCTCATCTTGATTGCAACCTCATGAGAGACTTTAATCCAGCTAAAGCACACCGAATTCTTGCCCCACAGATTCTGAGATAATAAATGTTTGTTGGTTTTAAGTCTCTAATATTTGGAGTAAATTGTTATATGGCAATAGGTAACTAATAAAAATTTATCATTTGTAAACTTAAAATTTGATATACTTTTCTCATCCAGAGTTGTGGCCAAAATCACTGCACGATACTCTAACATCTGTGGCAGAGACTGCCACTTGTCTACCAACAATCACTTTCCTCATGTACCCTATTAACAGTCTGATTATATTTATCACATTTCCTAGCTTCCTTTGAAGATGTCTTCAATTTAGGCTAAATAATCTAAAAGCAGATTAGGGGAGGGGGCAATCCAGGATAGACCCTTAAGAGAGGACCATACCCAATTGGCACATCTGTTTTACTGCTTGCCCTTTCTTGCTTCATTCCCACATGGGCCTGATGTTGGAGTCACAGCAGCCATGATGTACCATGAGGCAACAAGCACATCCTATAAATGAATGAGCGGAAAGACAGGACTCCAAACTGCAATGGCATCCTGGAAATATATACCAGCCCTGATCTGAATACTATAAAGCTACTAACTTTGTTAAGCCACTGTTTGCCAGCTTTAAGTTACTTGCAGCCAAACTTAGTTCCTAACTCATACACAGGTTGTCATGACTGCTGCTGAGATATACATACTGCAGCCTGAGCTCACCATTTAAAAGCATTCCCTATGCCATACATAACAAATCCATGGTTATCTACTGATATCCCATATGAAAGAGGATTTGTCTCAGAAGAAACTTATTTTCTATTTTTCCCAAATTCCTGTTTATAATAAAAAGCATGATTATTCTAGAACATTTAGTATAGGGGAAAATAATAGACTCATGGACCATCAGCGTACTGTAGCACAATATAACACCCATTATAGTCCTTAGCCAATAATTAATAAAGGATTAAATTATTTCAATACATATCAATACACATGTATCAATACACACACACACACACATATATATATATAAACCTTCAGCACAGCAACTCCCCTTGCACTTTTAACCTAAGGAAATAATTTGGTAAGCAGAAAACACAGGTGCTATCAGGGAAGTTTTCAGATAAGCCATGGGAATTCCAAAAGACCTTTTGAACTTCTGTTTGACTTAGAATAGCCTTATTCTGCTTAAAATCTTTGACAACTTCCTATTGCATTTAGGAATAAATACAAATCCCTACACTAGTTTCCAATCACAGTCATGGGGTCCAGCTCCTCCTTTTCTCCCCACTTCGTCTCTTTTCTACTCTTCCCCACTCAAAAGTTCCTATTCATTTCTTATACACAGCAGAACCATCTCCTTGTTTATGGTCTCTTTTGAGCTTCCCAGTCCGTGGTATTTGGTTACGGCAGCTCAGGCAGACTAACATAGGAGTCAAGAGACTAAAGTTGATGGAAGAAGAGTAGAGGTTTAAAAAAGTTATGATGAATCCACTAAATTATAACTCCTGAAACAAATATTACACTATATATTAACTAACTAGAATTTAAATAAAAATTTGGGAAAATAACAAAGTTATGAAGGTAGGTAACCAAGAGAAAATTTTTATATAATATAATTATCAAAAATGAGACCAAAAAAGAGGGATAAGTATCAAAATGCCATCAAATCTTCACCTTCCACCACCAAGATATTATTTACCTCTCTTTTTATGGGTGCCAGCTATTCATTTTTTGTCCTACTGCAGTTCCTAAGGTAACCCTGTTGGTGGATGTATCATGCCATTCTTTCTTATTCAGAAATACTAAGTCCAAGCTCTTCAGGATGGTATTCAAGTTCTTTCACCACCTGACCCAACTCACCTTTCTAGGTAGGCTCATGGCTGTTGTTAAATTAACCTTAATGTAAGCAGTTTGAAGTGCTGATTTCTATGTGCTTTTTCTAGTTATAAGGAAGAAAACCATGAATATGTGGGTGTGTTGGGAAATGTGATCGCCAACTGACCCATGAGCTGGACTGGGGCACTCAGAGGCTCCTCACGCCTTCCCCTGTCCTTGGAATGTGGGTTCCACTTGTCTTTCCCACTGCCAGAGGTTGCTCCAAGGACAGAGCCTTGAGATGGTGATGTGATGTTGAAAACACCTGCATGGTATACGTGACCGAGCCCAGTTAGCGCCTGTTTTTAAGCTTTCAAAATTTGGAGGCAGGTGCGGGGATCCATTCATCTTGCTGCCACCAAAGACAAGCCTTGAATGTATGTTCCCTGTGCTATTATTAAAACCGCCACTGACCAAGCTGGAGTGGCCCACCTCTTTGGTCTCTCCTGCCCTCTGTGTATGGGAGGTTTCAGATTACCCCAGGAAAGCTCCCAAGAGGGCTGTGAAGCTACAGATGCAGAACCCTCACGGGCCCACCATGCCAATGTGCCCGAGCACACAAATCATCCTCAGGTTAAGGTATATCTCAACAGTGGCCAGGATCATTCTCGCTAACTCTTCAGACTTGTATTCACTATTAACATAGACAACAACAAATCTAACCAATGTTGATCACTCCCCTCTCTCTATATATATATATTCCTGGAAAATGCTGTAAAAAGATGTGATGAAGGGAGCCAACCAGAAACCAAGAAATGGCAGAACATATTGAAAAGGGATTCACCTTTTGTCACAACCTACTGAACTCCCTCAGTTGTTGCCATGGCTGCAACCTCACAAGCAGCCAGAGCCTACAAGGGTCCGGGCACATTCCAGCAATAACTCACTATTTCAGGTTTTGCCAAAGATACACTAAGTATGAGGAGCCTTTTACAACAGTCAAAAGGAGCTTTAAGGGAAGCAGCTGAGCACACAGGAGCGCTGAGAAAAGGGGCTTCAGGTGGAGATCTAATCTGGTCCATGGTCTCCATGGAGATAGAAGATCTTGCTTAGGGGACAGCGGAGTGAAAAGAGAAGGAAGCTGAGCCCTGCATCTCCAGGGGGATCTTAACTTACTGTCTCAACCCCCAAATCTTGAGTAAATGTCTCAAACACACTACTACCTTACTAGTGTTTGGGGAGTCAGGTGCAAATGCCTCGGTTCTGTCTTGGGGTCGGCACACACAGAGTGACTTTAAGTGGAAAGGAAACTTGTTCAAGATCAGCAAGAACACCTCACTGAAATCTCTGAAAGGGGGGCCGTGCTCCCAGCAGGAGGTGGGGGGGGCGGGAGGATGGGAGAGGATTGAGTCAATGTGAACTAAATGCCAACAAGTACGGAAGGTGCCCCCAGCTGCCATGGGGGTTACACGGGTGATTTTCAGGAATGCTGGACTCATCAATGCTTTTACATGCCTTTGTAGTAAATATTTATTATGCAGCCCCAACCGGACACCCATTTTCCTTGGCCCTAGGGTGACAGCAGGCAACCTGAAAAGCCAGTTGGCTGACATCATACAGGTCACTATCTGGTTAGGGAAAAATTATTAAATACCTGATTGACAGTCTTGCCTATTCCCTAAAAACTATCTTTTCCCAGCCGCTGAGGCTCATTGAGAAAAGATTTTCTGACATACAAACTAGCCCAGCTGTGTACCACCCTATGTAAATCATTTGGGAACATTTTGTGTCCCAAAGCTCCCTGTTAAAATCTCATTTCCACTCAGGACATCTTTTTTGGAGGCTTTCTTGTGTAAAGGAACTTATGAGAGGCATCTGCGGTCTCTTGCCAGACTGCATCTCTCAAGGCTGATTGCTCAGACTTTCTGTCTGCTGTTGATTGGTTTAAGAAATAGGACACTAGGTGGAACCTGTGTTCTGTCCATGTCCTCACAAAACAGGCTGGCCACAGCTACATGTGGCTTCCCGTGTTCCACCTGCTTCCAGTCCACTACTGGCCCCTAACCTAGATAGAATGAAATGCAATATTCACCAAGAAATAGACGATAGCACATAAATGATAAAGTTTTCCCTGCATTCATTTTATCCCTTAAGTCAGGGTTTTGTCCTGTTATCCTAAAGATTCTATTTGTGCCACCTTGTCCAGAGAGATCAGCCACACCTAATGCTTTGAAAGCTAAAAACAGGGGCACCTGGCTGGCTCAGTTGGAAGGGTGTGCCACTCGATCTCTACGCCATGTTGGGCGTAGAGATTACTCAAATAAATAGAACTTAAAAAAATACCAAAGGCAAACAAAAACTGATGAAGATACCCTTAGACAAGGCTCTTTTCAAGAATTTTGTCTCAGGGGCGCTCGGGTGGGCTCAGTCAGTTAAGCGTCTGCCTTCGGCTCAGGTCATGATCCCGGAGTCCTGGAATCGAGCCCCACATCGTACTCCCTGCTCAGCGGGAAGCCTGCTTCTCCCTCTCCGTCTGCCTCTCCTCCCCGCTTATTCTCTCTCTCTCTCTCTCTCGAATAAATAAAATCTTTAAATAAATAAAGGTAAAAATCTTCTGAAAGGTATAATAGAACTTGCTTGATTCTGTAGATTTGGTTTACTGGGGACACCTGGGCAGCTCAGCTGGTTGAGCGTCTGCTTCGGCTCAGGTCATGATCCCAGGGTCCTGGGATCGAGTTCCGCATCAGGCTCCCTGCTCCGCGGGGAGTCTGCTTCTCCCTCTCCTTCTGCCTCTGCCCCTCCCCCTGCTCACTCTCTCTAGCTTGCTCTCTCTCAAGTAAATAAAATCTTAAACAAAACAAAACAAGAATTGTGTCTCTCCGCCCCTAGGGTCTCTTGGAGTTTTACCATCTAGGAATCTACATTTCAGTGCAGATAGGCGTGGGCTCTGGAGAGACACCGGACCCCTGAACCTGGGGACATACAGCCACAACCAGGAGCCCGCGCAGCACCTACCAGGGTGTGTGTGTGAGCTGGGCCGAGGAAGAAGGGAAGCTGGCCTGACGAGGAAGGTGGTCCTCTACGGATATAGAATCAAGGACCATTTCCTTCGTGCTGAAGCGTCCTTCAAGCGTACGTGATTTCCTCCACTCAGGCTACCTGTCAAACAGCCCGAGAAGCTGAATACCACACCCAAGGGGAAGGAGCAAGCCTCCTGAAGCGCCCCCAGAGCTCAGGGCAGGTTGAGCCCCCGAAAGCACCCACTACCCCAGCTGCTGCCAGGCCACCAGAGTGCGCGGTTCCCACTCCTTTTAAAGATCCTGTGTTCCTCTCCGACCCTCCGGCCAGTGCGGGTCTGAGTGAGGACGGAGCCGGACCAAGGCGGGGCTCAGGGGGGAGGGGCAGGGCAGCGCTGAGGCTGGGCTCGGGCGGAGGCGGCTGGGCGCAGGTGGGGAGGGGAGGGGCAGAGCAGGGCCTGGGGGGGCTCGGCGGGGCGCGGGTCCAGAGGGAAGTGCGGGGCTTGGGCGGGACGCAGGTGGAGAGGGGCAGGGCGGGGGTGCCAGGCGCCGGGAGGCGCCCTCGCTCCACGTCGTCCTTGCATCTCTGGTGGGAAGGTCCACAGTGGGGCGCCAGGGTGAGCTTAGGTGAGTTTGGCGCCTGCGTGGGCTTAGGTGTTTGCGCCGTGCCTGCCAGTCAATCCGCTAAGGAGAGGAAAGTGCCCGAGAACGCCGCTGCGCACCGTTTGCTCCTGGCAGCCTGGGGATGGGTCAGCTCTGTGCAGAGGGTTGCCTCGGAGCTCAAAGGGAGATGAAGCGTCACGGGGAATGTTCTAGACACATCCAACCTTCTCCTTCCTCACCCATCCAACCAGCTCCTCAAAAATTGCCTCACGCAGCCGTTCTCAGGGCGGGCTCCAGGGTGGCCAGGGAACTTGTTAGAAACGCAAGTTCTTAGCCCCACCGCAGATCTACAGAATCGGACTCTGGCGGTTGACTCTCCCACCCGATCTATTTTATTCAAGGTCTCCAGGTGATTCTTAGGCACGCTGGGAGCGCAAACCGGCGCCCACAGGGACCCACCTTGGGGTTTTATCGCTACATGCAGAGAACACACGCAGGGACTTCAAATACGGACCCACAAACTGGTCACACCTTTATGTATTTCGCTATTTACCAGTTTAACCAGCTATTTAGATGGAAGTCCAGATCTTGCTGAGCTGTGAGTGTACAGAGCCATGCCCTAGAAACCCCTTTTCCCAGAAACTTGGATAATGAAAAACTCGAAAAGAGAATTCTTATGTCTCCAATCACTGTACAGGAGATTTGGCTTTCAAGGCAACAGGTAAACCAATAGAGTCACCGAGCCAAGTGTTCTATTTCCTCCCCCGCCAAAAATCACATGCCTGAAAAATATTTTTCCAAACCCTGTTGTCTGGTCTTTGATTCGTTCATGTTCTTTAGATATTTAAATTTTTTAAACAAATGTCTGAAGATTCTAAGTACAACTGGTAGGAGCAAATGTATATAAACCACTTTCTTCACTTGTTTGATCACATTATTTTGATTATTTCTCTGAAATGGGATTTCTTCCCCCCCATGGCCACTTTTTGTTTTGATAGATGTTTATTTGATTGTCTATCTTAGATCCAAATTAGATTGGAGCAACATTCAAAATTCCAATCCCTTCATGTTTTTCTTCCTCCCGTGGTCTAGTCTGTGTTTGTACTTTCCACAAAATTCCTAACTCGGGTTCTCCTCTTGTAGTCGTGATTTTATTCCTTGGCTATGGTCCCTTTGCTTGACAAACTTTATTGCTTTTTATAGCCACTCAGTCCTCGTCCCTGTCCCCTGCTAGTAATTACTTCAGACATGTGTTCAGTGTTGGCAGCCATCTGGAGGACCTCATGCTCTTAGCATTCTTATTTAGCCCCATTTTATAGCTGGAGTAAACTCAGTAACAGTCATCAGCAAACACAGGGCCTTCCTTTCTCTCATATTTAGATAGATATTTGAATTACTTTTATAGATAATAAAGTCTCACATAAATAAAAACAGGGACTCAGAATTCATTCACTGTGATGTGAATTTTTCTGCATTAGGAGACAATCTACAGGAATCTTTTCCGCTGAAATACTCAGTCAAGAACTCTGGAATACTGCAAGTCCCAGCAGAAGACACCAGGGAGCGTGAGAGACTTTTTGTTCCCCTCTGGTCAGCTCAGTCACCTAGTTTATGAAGAAAGATCACACTTCCCTCCAATGCTATGTTTGTAGCTTTTCCACCTAGGAGACCTGTATTTGTGTTTTTTTCATAGTTTATATATTTTCCTATTATGAATCTTGCTTCCCTCCCCCCCCCCCACACACACACCCTGCCCAGTGTAATAATCTATCTGGCTACATATTAACTGAAAATAAAATATCTGGGCCAATAGATTAGTATTTGTCTGTTTCACATAACTTATTCCCAAAGCAGTAGCTGAGGCCCAGGCATACATTCTCTCCTGTATCAGGCAACATCCTTCTACTTCAGCATATTAGGATGTTCAAAAGGTGCTTTAGGGAAAAAAAAATAAGGTAGTCTTACTCATGGAGTAGGAGGTTTTTCCTAGAAAATAATGGGAAAATAATTCCACCAGCAACTAAAACAAAATGTAAATGACAGGCATTATATGGTTTTCAATAAATATTAGTTACCTGGATGCATTTGTAAGAGGTGTTTTAGGATCAGTAGTATTCAACATTTTGAACCACATATACCCTAGGATTAAAAATAATTTTTCTGTCCTTTCCTGAAGGATATTGGAAAATTTCAAAAGTGATGTGTTTGTTTCATTTTCCAAATTGTCAGTGCTCTTATGAGTTTTTTTTTTTTAAGATTTTATTTATTTGACAGAGAGAGACACAGCGAGAGAAGGGAACACAAGCAGGGGGAGTGGGAGAGGGAGAAGCAGGCCTCCCGCTGAGCAGGGAGCCCGATGCCGGGCTCGATCCCAGGACCCTGCGGTCATGACCTGAGCCGAAGGCAGATGCTTAACGACGGAGCCACCCAGGCGCCCCAACAATGAGTTTTATACCTGCCCCCTCCAGAGACTCTGAAGTTCTTCCTGCTTTGGTCAGGGAAGTATCAGCTTAGGTAGTTAGAGCAGCTAGGATGTATCACGTAACGAATAGGAGACAAATGACAAATGTTCCATTCGCTTCTGTTTTCATCTCAGATCAAACTCTCTGCCCTCTTTATCCACCTGCCCAGGTGGTCTTCGGACTTCTGGTAGAGTTATCGATCTTCTAACTAACCTTGGCGAACTATGGGGGTGGCGGTTGAATTCCCTTGCCCCACCTGCAGAATCCATCCCACCTGACCGCTCCTCCTTGCCCCAGTCCCCAGCACCCCTCCTCATGCTCTTCCAGGCACAAGGCCTTCTCATAGGCTGTTTTCAGACAGGTTTGCCTTCTCAGAGTCTTGTCTTCCCGCCTGAAATATCCACTGCCTCTTCTTCGCTCAGCTGAGAAGCCTTCTCTCCAGTGTCCTCATTGGCTTTCTCTTCTGAGATCCACTGAGCAAGATTTGTTTCAGCATTTAGCACATCTTATCTGCATCCTCTAGACTGACTTCTACTTTTCCATTCCCAGTGCTTCATGCATGCCTTCCACATGATAGAGCCTCGATAAACACTTGCTAGGTAAATGAAATGATGGCTATATTAATGGAATCGTTCATGGCTGAACTTTCCCATAGGTTTAGTATCCTTACATCCCATGAATGGTTCACAGCATTTAACTGGACCTTTACAACTCGTTCTTACACAGAGCCATGAATTTAAAGGGAAGAATTCCAGATCTGAGTAATCACTTGAATCCATCATGTCTATTATATAAGGTGCTTTTGATTTCTGTCCCATATTTTGGACAGTGTTCCTGAATACATGCACGCACTTCACTCCAGCCAAGCATTCAGCAAGGAGCACACCTTTCTAGAATCTGCACCGGCTGATTTTTCATCTTCTAATTCCACAAGCTCTCAAGTACATACAAGCTAAATTTCTTGAGACTGATTTCAGAAGTAGCTTTGTAACAATTAACTAAAAATTATTCCAACAAAAAACTCCAACACAGACATTAAAATTACGTTGCATTTCTTCTACTGGATGTGTCATTCCTGACCTTCAGGAGAAAAGGGTATCTTAAAACTTTTTTCCTGTCCATAATACATAATTTTGTCCTCCCTCATAAACTCTTTTCTTCTGCAGTTTCAAAATAGCAACTACAGCTGCTAATAGAGATTCTTCCTCTGGGATTTTGAGGCCGCTACTCAATTTCACAGCTGGAGGCAAAGCACTTGGCTGGGAAATATTTTTTGCATGACATACAAAGTGCTCTGACCTTGTGGGGCAGCCAGAGGGTTAAGCTTAAGGAGTAAGGGAAGCTGGAGCAGAGTGAGGAGGCCACAGGTGGGCTGGGGCTCCTCTCTTAGTTGCCTTTCCCCTGCCTCCGTTCATTGTTCACCAACCGAGCTGGTGAACAAGGAGACTCCAGTGCCTCCAGCAGCCTCAGGGAGCAGAGAGCCAGGAGGGTCAGAGCTGCCTGATTCCACCTCTCTGAACTATGTGCAAGACCCAAGCTTAAAGTGTATAAGGAAGAAAAACCCTCCTTTTGAATGACACCTTCCTATTCTCTGGTGGTTCTTCACCTTCAGTGGGCATCAGAACCACCTAAATGGTTTGTTGAAACCAAAGACCCGAGGATGGGCAGTTCTAAAACATTCTCCAATGATGCCAAGGCTGCTCACCCTGCAGCCACCTTGCTCTTCTCTGTCCAAGTGATATACTGTCTTTCCCTCAAATATTTACTCACAAGAGAGTTTCCTGCTCTGTGTTTCTCCTACAAACACACTGCTTCACTCCCAACATCTTTCTTCAAATGTCAGTTTCGTCCAATCGGAGGAGGGAGGTAGACTAACCAGGCATATGGTCAAATAATTGGTCTTGCCTAATTTCGGAGTAAATGTGTCAGGAGAATAACAGAAAGGACTGTAATATAAAATCATAATTTTAACAGATTTCCTTTCTTTAGGCTGCAAAACATATTTCACCGATAAGGAAATTTCATGAACTCAGTACACTTTTACTGAGCATCTGTGCCAGTCTGTGGTGGGTTTACGGCATTTCCTTCCATCCAGACTCTCTTTTCCCAGAAAATCAAGTTTGTTTTCATGCACAGATATCAGTTCCCAAATGGAAGGGGACTTCTTCATTTCCTACCCAGGATAAATCGTCATCGGGCCATAGGTTGACTCCTGTGAGTGAACATCTCCATTCTTGCTGAGCTCATCCCAGGCACTGTGCAACTCAGTGGTTAAGAACACCGTCTGGAGGCAGATAGATCTGACTTGGACCTGAGAAATCTTCCAAACCCTTGGTTGTGTGCGTGTGGGGCTTTTAAGTTACACATTGGAGATGATAATTCTTAACTCAGGGAGAAACATCAAATCCATACTTTGGTTGAATATTCTTTATGGCCAGGTCACTGAAGCCAAATCCAAATATCACCATCATAACATGGATTTCTAGAATAAAAGTAACATTAACAGTGTCAGTCATGCATTGTCATAACATGGCTGTGCAACCACAAACTTCAGTGGCATACAATAATAAACATTCATCTTTCACCACCATTCTGTCAGTCAGCTGGGTTGCTGTGCTGCCCCGGGTCAGACCCAGACGATCTCAGCCAGGTTCTGCTGAGTGTGAGTCTGAGTGTGAGTCTGCTCACTCACACGGCTGCAGTCACCTGGCAGGTCAGCTAGGAGCTGACGGGTCTAGGCTGCCATCCCCTCTGACAACCAGTCTCTGCTCTCAGTGGTCTCTCCTATTCCCAGTAGACAACTGAGCCAGTTCTCAGGGCACAGCAGGGTTCAAAGAGTGAGAGCCAAAGCATGCAAACCAATGAGGTCTCTAGAGATTAAGCTTAGAGCTGGCATTATCAGTCACTTCTGCTGTGTTCTGTTGGCTAATATAAATCACAAAGCTGCTCAGATTCAGAGTGGGAAAACAGACTCCCCCTCTTCAAGGGAGGGTCTTCAAAGTTACATTGCAAAGGCTAGCTATGAATAAATGTTGGGGTAGAGAATTATTCTTTTTTTTTCAGTCAATATACTACATTAACAAGTTTTATTAATAAGATTTTATCAGTCAAATGTTATACATTTTTTTTTTAAGATTTTATCTATCTAGAGAAAGAGAGCACACATGACAGGGTGTCGGCCAGAAGGAGAGGGAGAGAGAATCTCAAGTGGACTTTGCGCTGAGCACAGGGCCCAATGCAGAGTTTGATCTCATGACCCTAAGATCCTGATCTGAGCTGAAACCAAGAGTCAGAGCTTAAGCCACCCAGGTGCCCAAATGTTATAAATTTAACATTATGGGAAACAATTTCTTCACTGTCAACTACTAGATTTCTGGTAGCTTCCTACGTTTTTTAAAAAAGATTTTATTTATCTGAGAGAGAGAGAGAGAGAAAGCGCACACAAGCAGCGGGGAGGGACCGGGGAGAAGGAGAAGCAGACTCCCTGCTGAGCAGGGAGCCTGCCCCGGGGCTCCATCCCAAGACCCTGGGATCATGACCCAAGCTGAAGGCAGACATTTAACCAACTGAACCACCCAGGTGCCCCTAACTACCTACATTTTTCAATACTAGATAGAACCCATTTTCACCTTTGACTGGTAAAGAAGCGAAGTATTTTTGGTCATTTTTTTAAAAAAAAGATTTTATTATTTGAGAGAGAGAGAGAGAGAATGAGAGAGAGAGCACATGGGGGGGAGGGTCAGAGGGAGAAGCAGACTCCCCACTGAGCAGGGAGCCTGATGCGGGGCTCGATTCCGGGACTCCAGGATCATGACCTGAGCCTAAGGCAGACGCTTAACCAACTGAGCCACCCAGGCACCCCTGAGCAGCTCATTTTTAAGTAAATATTCTGTTCTTCTTCCTTTAGTTTTTACTATGTCTAGATCAGAGATGATTTATCCTGGATGTCGCTGTAGAGTAATTTAAGTGATTTAGGAGTTTTTCCTGTGAAATTTTTAGTGGTAAGGTTAACATGCTGATTTTAAAGCATCCATAAAAAGGTTGAATTTCTAAATAGTATTTTTCCTTAAAAGGATCATGGCTTACATAGAATGTAAAGAAATGAAAAAAGAAATACAGTTCTTACTTGTCACTTTATTTAATTTTAAGAATGCTAGTACACAAAAACAATTCTACAAATCTACAATTATGATATAATTGATAACCCTTATTATTCTGCCTCATATTATCATTTCAATTTGCGCGAACATTTGTTGACTCAAAAAAGGATGTATCTAGAAGCTAACATACTTTCTTTTACATAATCTTTGTGATTTCCATACTCAGCATAGTCTTACTATAATAAACATAATTTTATACTTCAACTGACTGATAGAATTCCAAACTCTAAACGCACAAAAGTGATTTTCGGTCAAGTTTCATGTAGAAACACTTACCTATATTTGAAAGTAAGTGCTGTATTTCAATATTAACAACTCATCCAAATGCCACACCATGTTTGCTTTTCTACAAACATGTTATGATGATTAGATATGATGGTAGCTTATGCAAGAAGATGACCACTGACCGTACAAGTTCAGGGATGCTGGAGAGACTGTCGAAGCAAGCTCCCGAAGCTGACCCCAGAGGCAAATGGTAGATTTCAGCTGGACAAGGAGGCCAAAGCTGAGCTCTGTGTGTAACTATGCTCCCAAATGGGTTTTGGGAGTGTAAATGAGACAACATATACGAACAATCTATGGCACACAGGAGGTCTTCAATAAATGACATATTATTTTCCACGCTTTGTGCCTTTCGTTGGAACTATACTATTGCACCGTATTTTGACCCCGAGGGAAACTTACCGGCAAGCCTTCTTAAATCAAAGCAGACACGAAGTTAAGAATGGGGGATGTTTGTGTAAAAAAGATCTGGTCCCTTGGAGATTTTAATTTAATGTTGTATAAAAGGCTGTCTCCATGTTGCCTTAGTTAACCAACGCCTCCATGTTTCACTCTGGTGTGACTGTCAGTACACGGCATTATGACAATTATTTTGCCTGTTTTAGGGATATGTTGCAAATATGATTAAACCCAGAACAGGCTTTCAAAGGGTATGGGATCTGTAGATGGGACCTGTAGAATTATTTATGATCATGTTCCAAGCCCAAACGGATATTGATTTTGGATGTAAAGTATACACCTTTCATAGCCCATTCCAAGTCGAGAATATTAGGATTCTAAGTAGAAAATTAGTTTCTGGTTGGATTGAAATTGAAAAAATGACTAAATAGGTATATATAACTTTGGCTACAGAAAAGCTATTAGTTCCTAGATATTTTGCTATTGTGTACTGTAATAATCTATTACTTGAATATTTGTATTTCAGATTAAAACTTTAACAGCATGCCTGCATGTATTAAACAAAAGCAAAGAAATTAGTTTACCATTCTTCACTCATCCGACAAGAAAATCTACAGTCTATGGATGATACAAAGGTAAACTGGACTCGGTTCTTGCCTTCAAAGGGTTTAGATTTCAGAGCAGTGACTTGGAGAAAAGTTACCCAAAATTTAAAGTAAAATCATGATGATCAGCTGATTGTTCCCCATGCCTGTTGTCCGTACTTCCTTCTCCCCTACCTTCATCGTGCACTGGGTCCTCAAACCCTGGAGTGGGTTTCTGGGATTGACATTCCAGGTAAGCAGGGGTGCCATTTCAACCGGTAGTCATCTTCTTTCTTATGTATTGCTGTTTTTCCTGTGGATTCAGTACATTTTTGCTGGCACAGTATCAGTGTTTCTCTTTTGGTTTAATCTTGTGCCACAGAGGCTCTGGGCTAGGCAATTGATTGTAACGGTTGGTGTGCTCAACTCAACTGTCTCACAGCCAACTTTTAGCCAGAAGATGGAGTGCAAGAGGCAAAGACAGGAAATCCTGGGACATGTATGGCTGTCACAGATTTTCCTCTGTACTGAAAGGCTTGAAATGATATTCTTCGCTGTGACACTTAGAGCCCAAAATTTAGCATCGTGATACATGTAAAGTTAGGCAAGCTGTTAGGGGCGGGCTACCCAAATAAGTGTGTTTTAAGAAGCATATCATTTGGATTTAATAATTTGTTAACAAGGGGGGGCATGTATAAATCAAAGACCAGCATCAGGGAATGGTTTTGGTTTTGTTTTAACAAGCAAGGTACAATTAGTACTGTTCGTGCTTTTGTCTACATGTCTGTAGGACAGAGAGTCCCAAATCAGAAGAAGCAGGGTTAAGCCATTTTTATGAGTCATTGTTTGGACATTAAACAGATTTCCCAAATGTTAACAATTGACGAACATTGTGAAGGGGTACACGGGAATTCTCTATATGATTCTTACCCTCGCGACCCTTTCTCCAAGTCTGAAATTGCTTACAAGTCAAAAGTAAAAACAAAAACCTCCCAGATTTCATAGTTTATTCAGTCAACCAGACATGGCATGATTTTATCAGCTGGTTAAAAACAATTCTTACATTGCCTGATCCTACCTCTTAGGGAAAAAATAGTCAAATACCGGAGTTTGCCAACATCTACAGCCAATTGTGAAATTAAACACAATGAACATTAATTAAGGGAGTTGGAAGATTTGATGGGTCAATTATCAGAATACCAAGTTTTCATTATCCTAGGAATCTTGGAATCTCCAGTGAGCTGGAGACATCGCAAATAGTGTCAAAATACCTCCATAGAGAGGGAGTGTTCACTTTCTGTGACACGTGGAAAGGGTGAGGAGACTGCTATTGGACTTCTCTGCTCGTGTTTTAGAAAGAATCTTCGGTTTAGTGAGCTTGCTCTATGTTCATGACTCAGCCCCTGTAATGTTGGCGTGTGTCAGAAGACCCTGCTCCTCGCACTGGAACTCAACAAGTGGGGGGCTGTGCTTCTTATATTTATTCCAACACTCAGACTTTAAAGTAAACCAAGGCCTGATCTTCAGCATCTCCTTCCAACACTACCAAAACAGGACCCACCATAATGAAAAAAACAGCAGTGAGTGCTGTTTCTTGGAACCAGTTACCCATTTTTTTTTTTTTTTTTATTACTTGGAGGCTGGCTTAATCCTTCTCTTCCTATCAAGCAACATGTGGATTATATTTTCCCCCAAATTAGGCAGAGTTTGGCAGCCTCATATAAATTCTGGAAATGTATGAATGAGTTTAAAAGGAAGTGTTTTTTGTTTTGTTTTGTTTTGTTTTTTGCTTGTTTGGTTGCATTTTTTGTTTTGTTTTGTCTTGTGTCTTAGCACTTTTATTCATTCTCTACCAAGAGGATATTGAATAGTCAAGTGCATCTGAAATAGTACTACAGAAGTTGAAAGTTCGATTTAAAGAGCTGAGTTCACCTCTCCTGTGGTTTTAGCACTCAATATCATGACCACGCATTCAATCCGGTTGGCAGGATTTCTCGAAGTGAAGTGAGAGATATGGGTTTTACTGCACTCTATAAATATAACCATTTATTGGCCCCAGCATATTTATGTTCCCATTCATTCAGTACTCACTTAAACTGTCGAATTTGCTTGACCCAGTCTATAAATGTAAATTGCCTACATCTGAAACTCACCCCGGATGGCTTTTGAGTGTGCAGGGGTTGGAACCGTGTGACTTCCACAGACCAGACCAGGTCTCAAGGTAACCTGCAGGCAGCAAGTCACTCCCCGCCCCCCGCTCTCCCTTTCCTCCTGCTCAGAAGCACTAAAATGCATATTATTCCAGACCTTTAAAATATTATTGGAAGGTAATACATTAATAGAGGCAATAATCTTGTCTTGTTTTAAAATATTTTATTTGCTTGAGGAAGTCAGGAAGCTTGGTCAATGTCAAAAAGAGCAAATGTGAACCTTGTTTGCTGTTTCCTTTATTATAAGCCTAAAAGTTTTATGTGGCATGGTAAGATTCAAGGAAGACTAGTAAGGAATCTCAAGAATTTAACTAGTCCTGGCTGTGTCCATCGGCACAGTTATCCTGAGACACCCCTCCTTCTTCCAAGGCTCCAGTTTATCGAACAGGTTCCTAGGGAAATAGGGGTTGGGAGTTTCCATTACTTCCTTCATCATCCACATTACAGCTTCTTCATCCACGCTGGTTAGAGAGTGCTCTTTAAAAATCACTTTCTGAAATGTGACTCCACTCCCCCTGGTCTGTCTTCTCTGTACTGGAGGGCTAAGCGCCCTCCTGAAATAATCATTCACATTGAAGGATTTTTGAAACAACCTCCTTCACCTTATTTCTTTAGGCATAATATCCTCATCATCTTGGACCTTCCTGTACTTTTCTACTTTCTATTTTTCTAATATTTTCTTCTCGGCCTCGTATCTCCAAAGTAAACTGACCTACTTCCAGAAATAAAATAAAAATATGCGCACCTTATAAAATCAAACCACCATGTGCCAAAAAGGAAATTGGTAACAAATTAAGAATGCCAGTGATTTGTGTATTTTTTCTAAGACATTTCATCTCATTTGTGTAACATTAGAAGTGGGATCATTGAAAATAAAAGCTGGGAAAGGAATACTAACAGTGCTTGTATTAAAATTAATTGGATGACATTCTGCATAGGCTTTCTTTTTTTAACTCATTAGGAAATTTAGAAAGGTGGATGAATTTAAACCTTTTTAGCTTATTAATAACATATTCATTAGAAGAGACACTATAATGGTATCAAAGAATTTAGCACAATACCTGTGGCACATACCAGACGCTCAATAAGCAGTAGTTATTAACTGATTCGGCTTCAGTCTTAGAGCTATTCAAGCATATTTCCTGACATGAAAACATTTGAAAAAAAAAAAAAACAACCTTTCCTTTTAATTAAGTAATGAAGACTAGTAAACTGGAGACCCTCCAGATAACTGTTACATTGTATAAGAACTTATAATTTCAAGCAAGAAGTATCTGAATGTCGTAAAGCTCTGAAGTGGCCCAAAATACTTAAACAAGTCTTAAGGTGTTATCAGAACGCTAACATTTTTAGGAGATGGAATTCATTACACATTTTTCTGCTCATTTGAATACTACACAATGCAGAACGTTCTTTCTTTCTTCTTTCAGTGGAGACGTCTTGAGGAACTGCAGATGTGAGGCACTACCCAAGGACTTTTAAACAAATATTAAGTTTAATTCAATTGTTTCCTGAGAGATTGACTTTTGCAAAAGCCAAAGAAAATCTCTTACTAATCCAAAAGTTACAAAAAGAAGGTTGAAACCATAAAACGGGGGAGGGCTTGGTTCAGAAAAGTTAAAGTCTTTGGACAGGGATAATTACCAGGAGGCTGCGCTGTGAATTCCGTCATTCCACTTCTGTTAAAATAAGCAGCACAATGGTCCTTTTATCTTTTTATGTTTTTACCAGGAGACTGGTGAGGCAGCTTTGATGAAAGAAATTCCTATTTACATCAAATCTAAACACCCGGGATAAATGGGCTTTTTTTTCCCCCCTATGACCGGGTCATAAAAACGATGATCTTCAATAATGTGAAATCCTAAAGAACCTGTGATCTAAAGTGTCTTCTGAATTATTTTCATAAATAATATGAAACTAGATTCAAGGAATCTAGTTTCTTAGACTGGATGTGAAACAACATAATTCCTTACTAGGTAACAAGATTAGACATTTCTCCACCCTCTCTTGCTCTGCGGGGAGGAGCCCCACCCCACTCAGAAATTCCTCTTAGTTGTGAGAATCCCCCCAGAGTGTCCTCTTCTCAGGCTCATTCTTCTGGTGCCCACGAGGCTGGTGCTGTTGACTTGCGTCTCCTCTAGCTCTCAGCCATGCCGCCTCATATGCTGGGGACAGAAGTGATACCCTCAGTGCCTGCAGAAGGTGCTGGCAATGACATTGTCCCGACCAAACCAGGCACTGAGGCAAAGTCAAGACCACCGATGGAGGCACAATGGAGCTTCTCCTGCCATGCACAGACCAAAGCTGCCGGCACAATTCTGTGCGTGGCTTACGTGTTGATTTTCACATGGTGACATCCAGAAACAGCCTGTTCCTTTCTTGCATCTTCTCTCATCGCAAAACATCTCTCACCTTAAGTCTCAAATGAAGGTCCGTGCGGGTGGGGCCGGGGGAGGCTCTGACTCGGAATTATTCCCTCCCTCTGAACTCACTCACTGTCCAAGGATTTCTTCCTAGGCACCACTTTTTTTTTTTTAAGCCTAATCTTACCAGATATTTTATATCCAAGCTTTGATACTCAGAATGGCTTTAATGTTTAGGTAAGTTTTATAGGTTGTATTTTGGTTTTAAAGATTTTATTTATTTGAGAGAGAGAGCGAGTGAGAGTGCATGAGCAAGGGGAGAAGCAGAGGGAGAAGCCGACTCCCCGCTGGGCAGGGAGCCTGATGCAGGGCTTGATCCCAGGACCCTGGGATCATGACCTGAGCCGAAGGCAGATGCTTCATCGACTGAGGCACCCAGGTGCTCCAAGTTTTATTGGTTTTAAATTCCTTACAATTAACACTTCAATTCAATACTGAGTATTTTTGTGCCTGGCACATACACATGCCCAATAAATGTTTATTGACTGGGTAGCCTGAGCCCCCTCTATGTCCCACACTGTGGGGACTCAAAGATGAGTAAGATTTGATTTCTGCCCTCAAGGATTTATTTCTAGAAAAGAAGGTGAAAGGAATCATAATTCCAGTTAGATCAATAGAGAATAAATAAAATGTTTTGGGGGTAAATTGAACATGGATCTGTGGGATAGGCCACTTTCAGCAATCAGTTAACTAATACTCCACCTTCCAACCATTTTGAATCAGCACACATTTACCGTATCTTATTCTAGATGGACATGCAATTTTCTCAAACTGTTTCTAGCACATATCCCTGTCACCTCGAGCCACCCCTCTCTGGTCCAGAGATAGAGCTCTTACCCAAGCTGCCTCGCATTTTAAGGAAGACCTCACAGTTGTCTTAGGGCATTCCTGTTGTTAGTCAGTTGGAGGGAGGTGGGGGGAGCAGGGTATATTAGTATGCTCCGGCTACCACAACAACATACCACAGACTGGGAGGCTTAAACAACAGGAATGTATTTCTCACAGTTCTGGGGGCTGGAAGCTTGAGGTCAAGAGCTGGCTGGATTGAAACCTCTCTCCTTGGCTTGCTGATAGCCGCCTTCTTGCTGTGTCTTCACATGGTCATGCCTCTGTGCACACCTATCCCTGGTGTCTCTTCCTCCTTCTATAAGGACACCAGTCCTATTGGATTAGGGCCCCCCCCTCTTGTGAACTTTAATTATCTCCCTAAAAGCCCTATCTCTAACTACAGTCACATTGGGATTAAGGCTTCAACCTATGAACTTGAAGGAGCGAGGATGCCATTCAGTCGGTAACAGAGGATTTGCAACATTAATTTAAGGGCTTGGAATTACACTCAAAAGTACCTGGCCATGTCACAGGTCTTCTTAACTGATAATCTTTCAGTACTATTCATTTCTAAGAGAATAGAGACTTGACATTGATGTACCTGCTTCAGGATCTTTGTGTGACATCACGGGCAGATGACTAGTTTCACAGATGGAGGCTTTTTTCTTTTAGTTCTAGATTCTTTCTTTCTTTCTTTTTTTTTAAAGATTTTATTTATTTATTTGACACACAGAGAGAGCGAGAGAGAGAGAGAGAGAGAGGGAGAGAGCACAAGCAGGGGGAGCGGCAGGCAGAGGGAGAAGCAGACTTCCTGCATGAGCAGGGAGCCCGATGTGGGGCTCGATCCCAGGACCCTGGGATCATGACCTGAGCTGAAGGCAGCGGTTTAACCAACTGAGCCACCCAGGCGCCCCAGTTCTAGATTCTTTCTTACTGTGGTAAAATACACATAACATAAATTTTACCACTAGTGACATTTGGTGCATACACAGTGTCATGCAACTATCACTAACATCTAGTTCCAGAACATCTTCAACCCTGGAGGAAAATTCGTACCCATTAAGCAGTCACTCTCTTCCTTCCCCCACCCCACCCAGCCCCGGCAACCACGAATCTACTTTCTGTCTCTGTGGATTTCCCTATTCTGGACATTTCCTAGAAATGCAATCATACAATATGTGCCTTTTGTGTTTGGCTTCCTTAACTTAGCATAATACTTTCAAGATTCATTCCGGTTGTAGCAAGTGTCAGTTCTTCATTCCTTTTTGTGGCTGAATAACAATTCCAATTGCACGGATACACCACGCGTTTATCTGTTCATCAGTTGATGGACATTGGATTGTTTCCACTTTTTGGCTATTATGAATAGTGCTGCCATGAGCATTTGTGTACAGATATATACAGGGACATAGGTTTTCTTTCTTTTTTTAAAATATTTTATGTATTTATTTGAGAGAGAGAGAGAGAGCATGCTAGTGGGGGTAAGGGAAGAAGGAGAGGGAGAGGGAGAATCTCAAGCCAACTCCTTGTTGAGTGCAGAGGCCAACATGGGGCTCTATCCCACGACTCTGAGATCATGACCTGAGCTGAAATCAAGAGTTGGACACCTAACTGACTGAACCATCCAGGCGCCCCCAGAGACAGGGCCATATGTTTTCAATTCTTCTGGGTATATTATTTTGAGAAACTGTCAGGCTATTTTGTACAGTGGTTGCACCATTTTATATTCCCACTAGCAATGTGCAAGGGCTCCCATATCTCCATATCCTCTCCAATCCTTATTTTCCGATTATTATTGTTTTTATTATTGCCATCCTAGCAGGTGTGACATGGTAACTCATGTTGAGTATCTCTTCATGTGTTTGTTGGTTGTTGGAGAAATATTTATTCAAGCCCTTTGCCTGTTTTTTAATTGGGTGGTTTGTCTTTTTGTTGTTGATTTGTATATATACTCTGGATACTAAACTCTTATCAGTTATGTGATTTGCAGATATTTGCTGTAGGATTTTGGTGCCCGGTTGATTTTGTTTATGCTACCCTTTTAGATATTCCAGACTTACTGGAAGAAGTCCTGGCTGGCTTGTAACTCTATATTTCCAAAAAGAAAATATAACAATAGTAAACATCAAAATCAACATAAAAAATGGTTCATTAAAACTCTGGACTTAGGGGTGAGGATGGGGGAGGGAGAGAAGTATGTCAAATGTTTAAAGTCAATGGTAGATGAGAAAAAAACATATTTTTAAAAGATTTATTTATTTGTTTATTTATTTGAGAGAAAGGGAGAGCATGAGCCCGGGTGGGGTGGGCAGAGAGAGAAGGAGAAGGAGAGAAGCAGACTCCCTGCTGAGTGTGGAGCCCTGATACGATGCAGGGCTGGAGGCAGGTCTCAGTCTCACAACCTTGAGATCATGACCTGAGCCAAAATCAAGAGTTTGTCACTTAACCAACTGAGCCACCCAGGTGCCCCGAGAAAAAAAGAATTTAAAATACAGAAATTACTTGGCTGAAAGTCAGTATATTAATTACAAGGAAGAAAACCAGGAGGATGAAAGATGAGAAATTTAAAAGCAACAAGAAAGATTTTTTTTTTCAAAATTTTATGACCATTTTTATTTTCGGATGAGGTTAGGTAACCACGAGGCAAAATTAAAAGAAATGTAAATTAGCATATTTGTTTGGGTTTGAGGTCTCATTTGTTAACGCAAACACTTTAACTTAAAAGAACTTCTGGTAAACCAAATGTGAATTTTCAATACTACTCCTATTTATAAAAGAGGAAGGAAAAAAATGAATGAACCCAGCAAAAGCCATTCTTCCTACAGACTGCCGACTGGTGTACAGATGGTAAGAACCTTCTGCTCTTGCTGAAGCTTGCAGAACAACACTGTAGATCTTGAATCGTTTAGAACTGCCAGCCAAATGAAATATGATTACCTCCATACGATTTGTGTCAACTCCAGTTAGCAAAGGTATAAGTAATCATTTCTTTAGTTATAGGACTTTCTACTTGTACTTTTGAAGATATGTCAGCAGTTTGCATTTAAATCAATTGCATTTTATTCATATACACAGGCACAGACTGAAAGACAAAATTACCTGAAAATGTACTTTGCAATGAATGTCTATAGAATTAAGCTTTTTGAAAGGGAAGAGGGCACTCTTTCCTATGTGTTTAAATATGTTTTGGCAGACTGCCTGACATTTAGTTTTGATTATAATAAATTATTATTACCACTACTACCTATATGTTATGATTTCTAGTTACAGTTTCTCAGAAGAGACTAGTAAAATTAGTTTAGGCTGTCTGTTAAGGAAAGCAAGGGAATTTCTTTTTATTTCTTATCGAAGGAACAAGACCAACTCAATATCTCTCAGCAGCATCTCCCATAGAGAAGCTCAATAAGTATTTGGCAACTTATTTTATAAAATTTTAATACAACATACTAGAGACACAAGTTAAAAGTTAAAACAAGCCAGAGAAGAACAGAGTGATTTAAAGGATCTGAACCTTGATGACAATCAAATCAACCACCACAAGAAACAGGCCTTTCCTTAAATTTTTTTTAAAGATTTCACTTATTTATTTATTAGAGAGAGAACATGAGAGAGCACAAATGGGGAGGGGGAGGAGCAGGGTGGAAGGGAGAAGGGAGGGGAGAAAGAATCTCAAGCAGACTCCTGGCTGAGCACAGAGCCCAACACGGGGCTCGATCTCATGACAAGGAGATCAGGACCCAGAAGTCAGGACCTGAGCCGAAACCAGGAGTCGGAAGCTCAACCGACTGAGCCAGTCAGGTGCCCCAGGCCTCTCCTTAATTTTCAAGGAATAAAGGAACACAGCAATAAAAAAGAAAATGAATTTGTTATGAACTCTGCACTTCTAAGTTTACTAACAGTGACTAAATTGTGAACTGTTTGGGAAGAATGTATTGTGTTGACACTGTGGCACTACTGGGTCCACCCAGTCAATTCTAATATGAAAATGCTCAACGTTGCTTTGTCTTAAACGCTGGCAAACTGTCGGTGTCTTGGAGAAGAGGATAAATGGGTGATGGAAGAAGAGTATGGTACCGGTACTGTTTGGAGGTATGTACAATCGTTTTGCATTCGTTTTTTTCCCCCTTTGTATTAGCCCTCTAGACACCACCCTAATCAATTTATGGTGCCGTAGAAAAATAATGATACCTAAGCATCTGGTGATTGGCATAGAGTTCACAGTTAATCCTAGGCTTGCTGCAGTGGAGATTGTGGGGACTGGCAGTGTGCTGCAGTGGGCCAGAACTTGGTGCAGTCCAGGCAAATTGACAATTTCTATCTACATGAATTGAGCAAGTTATCCTCACTAGTAAAATGGAATAGTGACTATGTCTTTTTCATAGGGTTGTTGAGAGGATTCCAAGAGACTATGCATGTAAACCTCAGCACAGGGCCTGGTACAGAATAAGCCCTCAGTAAACTTAGCTAATAGGATTTTTTAAGAAAATGACTCAACCCGAGGGGCACCTGGGTGGCTCAGATGGTTAAGCGTCTGCCTTCGGCTCAGGTCATGGTCCCAGGGTCCTGGGATGGAGCCCCGCATCGGGCTCCCTGCTCAGCGGGGAGTCTGCTTCTCCCTCTTCCACTCCCCCTGCTTGTGTTCCCTCTCTCGCTGTGTCTCTCTCTGTCAAATAAATAAACAAAATCTTAAAAAAAGATAAGAAAATGACTCAACCTGAAATAAATGGGTCTTCCCTCACTTTCTTCTGGTCTAATTTAATGCCATTCTTCTGATGATATTTCTGACCTCCCCACCCTCCTCACCCCCAGGTTATGTGCTTAAATTGACCCAGTACACCACCAGTCACAGCTTTTATCAGACTTATATCATCTTTGTTTATTCAACTCTTTGTCTTTCTGTCCAATTTGTTTTACCCCAGAGACCTTGAGCTCTCTTTGAAGGGAATGTCCATGCTGTTTGGATTCTTGATGAATCCCCAGTACCCCACACAGAGTACAGTATACTTACTGTAAGACTTCAACATGTGTTTGTTGAATGAATAATTTGACACTGAAATTTTGTTAACATACTGGGTTAAGAACACTTGGTGGCTGATGCATTTAAAATACATAATTTTATGAAGCTGAAAATAACCCCCCAAAAGCCATGAAATTAAGTGCAATCCTTGGAGAGAGGCTTAGTGAAAAGAATGAGGTGTTCATTGGGGGTGGAGAAGAAGATAGGTTTTTTTCTTTTGATTTGATTTTGTTGGGCTGAGTGGAAGACTATCAACCACGTCTGAGTCTATGCATTTACCAGGCATACACAAGTGCTCAGTGGTTGTTTGAACAGCAGTGTCTTTGCTGGGAACGCAATTGCCTTGTGTTCTACAGTTCTACAGTTAAGGACTTGGAAGGGACCTTACTGGTCATCACATCCCAGACTCCACCTTAAAGAGGAAGAGAAGGGGTGGCTGGGTGATAGACATTGGGGAGGGTATGTGCTATGGTGAGCGCTGTGAATTGTGCAAGACTTGAATCACAGATCTGTACCTCTGAAACAATACAATATATGTTAAGAAAAAAAAAAGAAGAAGCTAGCAGGAGGGGAAGAATGAAGGAGGGGGCTATCGGAGGGGGAGACGAACCATGAGAGACGATGGACTCTGAAAAACAAACTGAGGGTAATAGAGGAGAGGGGGTGGGGGGATGGGTTAGCCTGGTGATGGGTATTAAAGAGGGCACGTACTGAATGGAGCACTGGGTGTTATGCACAATGAATCATGGACCACTACATCACAAACCAATGATGTAATGTATGGTGATTAACATAACAATAAAAAAAATTAAAGAAAAGAGTAAAAAAAGAGGAAGAAGAAACCGAGGCCAACAAAATGCAGTACTTCTTTCCTGATGGGGCTGGGCCGAGATATCAGGTCCGCTGACTTCCAGACCGTGTCGGAAGGGTCACTAGTTCTTTTAAAAATAATCACTGCTGCTTTAATAGCATCAGCACCTGTTGTTTTAGCTTCCGCAAGGGAGAAGCTATTAATTTCTCCTTCATCAAAGCCGCATTTCGGGTCTGTCTGAACCTTGTTTGCTTCCTCACTGCAGCTGTCTGCACCCGTAAGGCCAAATGTTGAACGGAGGCACCTTTCTGCTTAAACCCAGTAAATCGCCACGGCCAAATATGGAAAGAAAAAATTCGACACACATCATCTAGACAGTGGCCAAATTTATAAGGTTTTTCCTGAAGTCTCTCCATTCATTCCACCTGGCAGAAGCCCGCAGCCCACCAGACGCAGCCCCTGGCGCGCGAACCCTTCCACAAGCATCCTCGTTTGTGGTCTGTGACCAGCCGTGGCCAGGGCACGAGCTGGTGGAAGCTGAAAGAGGCAGTTAATCTGAGTGGCAATTTCACTGTCTGTAAAATGGGAAGTAATTATAATCCTTCCTTGGGGAAGTTTTGAGAATCAAATCGAATGCCGAGGATCTTCCATAAGCCAGCTTAGTTCGCTTTGATTACCATTACTACCGTTCTTGTGTTAGCAAGGCCCAGATCGTTTGAGTTCTGTTTTCTCCCGCGCCTATCCCAGCTGGCGGCCCGCTGCCCCAAGGGCGTCGGAAAGCGAAGGGCTCCGGGCGTCTCCGGGCGTCCCGAGGAGGAGGGAAAGCCCGCGCAGCGCGCATGCGCATCCTAGGAGCCGCCAGCCCCCTAATAAGAGCGCCGCGCAGCGCGGGGGCAAGCCCAGTCGGAGCTGGCTTGGTACTGGGCGCCGGTAGTGTGCGGGCGGCTGCAGCGCTCGGCTTCTTACGCAGCCCCGAGGACTGAAACTTCCGTGGGAGGCTCCCATCGGTGCGCCCATCCCGGGGGAAGCGGCGGCCAAGGCGAGAGGGAGAGCCGGACGGACGCTGCCCGGCGCCCGTGGGAGCGAGCTGCAGCCGGAGAGGCGGAGCAGGGTAGCCCGGGGCGAGCGGCCCGCCTGGACCCGCGCCCAGCAGCAGCCGCGGCCGCCGCCAGCCAGGCAGGCTCCCGGGGCTGCGGCGGGGGCGCGCCGGACCGTCGCTCGCGTCCCGGACGCCGGCGTGCGCTGGGAGGATTGGCTGTCAGCCCCGCGGAGGGCAGCGCTGCCCGGGCGGCGCGGCCGGAGCCATGCGGACCGAGTTCGGAGCTGGGGAGGCTGAGCACGGCCGGCCGCTGCACTTGCTGCCCGGAGCCCTGTGCGCGCTGCCCGCCTTCTTGGCCCCTTCTCGCCGCCCGAGAGGGGAATAAAGGAGGGGAGACGCCCCCCGACTCGTGCGCGGGACCCCGAGGCTTAAACTCCGCGGCCGCGACCTGGCTTCAGGTCGGCAGCGGGAGTGAGCGTCCCCTCGGGGATGCGCAGGGAGGCTCCTGTCGTGGGTGAAGCCTCCAGGGGCTGCGGGCCAGCAGCTCCGGCGCCCCTCTGACTCTGCGCCCAGAGAGTTCCATCAGCGACGCTCTCCAGGCAGCCCCATGAGGGACCGGGCCGCCCGGCCGAGGGAGGGATGGCTTAGGACCCCTGCCCCGGCAGCCCAGCGTCGTCAGCTCCTGGACGTCGCGGCAGAGAGCAGAGGCAGGCTTGGAGAGCGCCGCGGAAGGGACACTCGGGCGTCCAAGTCCCGGCCTCCGCACCACCGGGAGCCGGGTCGACGGGTCGTCGGGACCCCGACTTCCCGGAGACCGCTCTGCGCCCCCTGGAGCCGCGCCGCCCGCGCCCAGGGTGGTGCCATGTGGGGCGGACGCCGCTCGCCCGCCGCCTCTCCTCGGAACGCCGCTTCGCTCCTGCAGCTGCTGCTGGCCGCGCTGCTGGCGGCGGGGGCGCGGGCCAGCGGCGAGTACTGCCACGGCTGGCTGGACGCGCAGGGCGTCTGGCGCATCGGCTTCCAGTGCCCCGAGCGCTTCGACGGCGGCGACGCCACCATCTGCTGCGGCAGCTGCGCGCTGCGCTACTGCTGCTCCAGCGCCGAGGCGCGCCTGGACCAGGGCGGCTGCGACAACGACCGCCAGCAGGGCGCCGGCGAGCCTGGCCGGGCGGACAAAGACGGCCCAGACGGCTCGGCAGGTAGGGCAGGCGGGTCCGGGCGCGACGGGGCAGGAGGGTTAGCTTTGCCTGGGAGCCTGGAGACGGGAGAGGAATCAGGAGCACTGGAATTTCAGAAAAGGGCTTGGACCAGGAGGTGGTGTCTGCACCCTGGCCCAGCTGTTAACTTGTGCTAAGTGGAGCGCCACTTCACTGCCCCGAGCCTCAGTTCCCCCATCTGTCACCTAAAGAGTGGGTTGGCTTGGATTTATTTTCCGAAGAAAACCACATATGTAAGGCAGTGTGGGGTGCAGACAGTCCCACATTCCTCCTGGCCAGGGAACCTCTGTTTCCCCTCCCACACCTCCTGTCTCCGCGGGTCTAACTTCTAGTAAGGGTGAATGTCTTGATGGTACCCCAGGAAGCCGTGAGGCGCGACCCCAGCGAGAGGGTTGGCGGGGGGTGCTTTCGTCCATAAAGGCTCCGCAGAAGGCGGGCATCTCCTCGGGGCCTTCCCGTGGGTGATGCACTCTTCCAGACCCCGAGGCATTCTCATCGTCTGGAACATTTGGCTGCACGGCCTCTCTGGTTTTTGGACGGTTCTCCTGACCACGTCAGACTTAGGAGGTGTGACATTAGAGCCATGCCCAAGCTTGCTCTTTGTGGCTTTGATTTTTTTTTTTTTGATTATATTTTTTTCAAGTTGCCAAAGCCAGAGCTGGAAACATAACCAAATCCAGGAACGAATTTGATAGGTTCCATTTCCTCCGTTCTTCAGAAACCTCACAGACCTCCTCCCTTGAGGGTCTACACCAATGTGTGTACGGGAGGGAGATGTATCACCCAGCTGGGAATAGAGGTCAAATGGCAAACATGTCACAGAATGGCTGTCTCCTCCTTCTGCAGCTGGTTGTGTTAAGGAGAGGACTGTTTACCAGCACCTTGAGCCAGGGCTTAAGCTACCTGAGCTTTGGCACTGAGTGTTTACAGAACTGTCTCCCGGGCCTGGTAAGAGGCAGCTCTCTTCAGTGCCGTTCCCTTTGCCGGCAGGCGTTTTATGAGTAAGCTACTCCTGTTGTTCCGCTGCCTTGAATCTTGAAGAATGGACAACTGAGGGTAATAATTCCAGAAGAGGTGCCATCTTAAAGCTCGAGCTCGTGGCTGCAGGGGTGTGTGTGGACTAAGGCCTTGAGAAATGAGCCAAAGACGGAACTGCTTCCTTGATGTATCTGCTAAGTTGGGCTCATTAGTGATCTCTAAAAAGTTGGGTTGACTTTGGACAAATCCTCATGGGGCCGTGTGATGTGCATGGGTGCCTTCTTCACTCTACCTTTAAATCTTTTTTCCTAAAAATTCTCTTCCCTCTCACTTCTCTTCTGCAGTCAAGAAGGACCACGTGCCTAATCAGGCAGTGGGGAGAGTTTACGGGAGCACAACATTCTTTACTTCTGTGTGGTTATTTACCTTCCCAATTAAAAACCTGGAAGAACGGTTTTCTCCCAGAAACTCCTTCTGTGGACTTATCTTGCTTTCGGCTAGTTTCTGCTATAATGTTTGGAGTATTTTTTTTTTTTTTACACTTGTTTACATCCTAATGACATATTTAGGGCTGGTATCTTAATTTAGAGAATGAAGTATTTATCACCTGCATCCACTGTTCCAGTACGTTGTCTCTCCCCCGTTATTAGAACAGTCCCATCATCTGAAGACCCGCTGAGCTCACCGCAGGCTCTGGAACAAGTGTTCCTACCCGCTAACAGGCACCATGTAAATATAGTATTTATTCTTCAGCAGTGAAGGTTTAGGAAACCTTCAAATGTCAGCCTTTGGTGAAATGCCTATAAAGTATGTTTTACTTCACAAGGCCTGATTCTTCCAGGTCTCCATGTGGCACTGTAGTCTAACACCCCTGCCATCAGGAATATCAGAGCCGTGGACAGGAGCATAATTAGAAAGGCCACTGCTCTAGCAGATAGTCCAAGGGTTTTTCACAAATTTGACCTCAGAGGTGAGGTCAAGGTCTCCCTCAGGGGGAGAACTGGGCTTTTTCCCCAAGTGCTGCCCTGTACCACTGCGCTGGCCCTGGGCTTGGCCAGGACTGGGGAGCCCTAGTTCCTGTCCTTACATATTTTCCAATCAGATAGTCAAGGCAACAGGCAGGAGCACATCAAAGAACCCGTTCTTGGTAACATGGGGTGGAAGTCCCCAGAAGTGGCTCTGAGGCATTCTGCAGCCTCCTCTCCCCCCATTCTTTGTCCCCATCAGCCAGTGTATCTAGCTCCTGAAAGCCCTAGAGTGCCAGCCCCATGGCTTCCAGAAGCTTAAGTAACACTGTGTAAAAATGGAACCACTACCAACTAGAGGAGAGTCGTTCTTTTCATCTTTCACGTTATTTTTCAGAATATACCTCACTTGTTAAAGATGATGCCCACTGCTTAATGGTCTGCAGGCTTTCCCTGTAGTTCTGCACACAGAACCCAGTGTTAAGTCCAGGTGTAACTGCCACACCCCAGCCACCCTCGGCCCACCTGGGGGCCTTCTTGAACACTGGAGGCTGCTCTTCTTCCTGGAACAAATGTCTGGTTGCTCCCAACATTTGTTCTTCTTGATACCTTGCTTCATGCTGACCTGCGGCCTGGAATAGCTTCCCTTTTCATAAGTCACTTCATCTCTCCACCATCCAGTGTGTGGGGTGGGCCCGAGGTCCAGCCCTCAGCTAAGCAAGTCAGTGTAGAGGTGGTTTTTTATCTTTTTTTCACCCTTTTTTGACCTTTGTGTCTTATATTACAGATTTGGAAATGGTCATGGCTAGATCTAAATTTTTGGGTTTTTTTTTTCAAAGATTTTATCTAAGAGCGAGAGAGAGAGAGGGAGAGAGAGAGCGCACAAGCTGGGGGCGGGAGGGGCAGAGGGAGAGGGAGAAGCAGACTCCCAATTGAGCAGAGAGCCCTATGCGGGGCTCAGTCCCAGGACCCTGAGATCACGACCTGAGCTGAAGGCAGACGCTTAACATACTGAGCCACCCAGGCGCCCCTCAATTTTTTATTTATTGGCCTGTGAAAAAAAGAAGAGTTCAAAAGTGGCAAAAGAATATCATTTTCAGGGGGAAAAAAGACTCTTAAATCATGTAATTCACTTAGATGCAGATCCTACAACTATCCATTAGGGCAGACTTAAGTTCAGGCAGTTCGGAATCTTAGAAGTCTCAAAACATTAAATTCATATTTTTGCTAAATCGGACATTTATCTCAGCCAGTGTTGCAGTTGGCAAGCCTAGCTGTGAATGTTAACCGTTTTGCTTTGGGGGCGCTGATCCGCCCTGCCTAGAGGGCCCTAGCACCCTTCCTAAGTGCCTGATAAAGGACAGTGCATGCTGTGGGCTGCTAATAAGCGCACAAACCTGTCCAGCAATGCGAGGCCCGAAATTGGTCCTTCAGTCCAGGCGTGGGCGTCGCTCACTTACGGATCTCCACTGCCAAGCACGGATTTTTCACTGCATTCTGAGAGTAAATCCTAATGATGTGTTTTCATCCTTTAGTCCCCATTTACGTGCCATTCCTCATCGTTGGGTCCGTCTTTGTCGCCTTCATCATTTTGGGGTCGCTCGTGGCCGCTTGTTGCTGCAGATGTCTCCGGCCCAAGCAGGAGCCCCAGCAGAGCCGCGCCCCGGGAGGGAACCGCTTGATGGAGACCATCCCCATGATCCCCAGCGCCAGCACTTCGCGAGGGTCGTCCTCCCGCCAGTCCAGCACAGCAGCCAGCTCCAGCTCCAGCGCCAACTCAGGGGCCCGGGCGCCCCCAACAAGGTCCCAGACCAACTGTTGCTTGCCCGAGGGGACCATGAACAACGTGTATGTCAACATGCCCACAAATTTCTCCGTGCTGAACTGTCAGCAGGCCACCCAGATTGTGCCCCATCAGGGACAGTACCTGCACCCCCCATATGTGGGGTACACGGTGCAGCACGACTCCGTGCCTATGACTCCCGTGCCCCCTTTCCTGGACAGCTTGCAGACGGGCTACCGGCAGATCCAGGCCCCCTTCCCTCACACTAACAGCGAGCAGAAGATGTACCCAGCTGTGACTGTGTAACCTGGGGTGCTGGCCGGGTCCCTTTACGAGACCCAGGAGCCCAGGGAAGCTCTGGACTTGGAAAGGATTCTCTAAGAGGAAGTCTGCCCGCCTTGCTGGTGCAGACAGCCCCGTTGTTTTGGATGGCTTCCTTTGGCCCCCAAGTGTATGAAAACATTTCTTCCCGATTTAGCCTTTCTGGATATGTTTCATCCCACTGCATGATCGATTTATGATGGGGAAAAAAGCATCATCTGGAGATGACTGTGTTGTTGCCCCTGGTTGTGTGACAAATGCTTGAGGCCTTAAGTGCTCTTGAGGTATGGCTGTCAGGGGAATTTTGTAACCGGGTAGACTAAAGGTTTTTATTATATCCTTATTAGTGTTTCTTTTTTGTTTTTTTACTGTGCAAGATCAGAATACCTGTTCCCTCCCTTGGACCTGGAAGAGTTTTATAAGCATCCAAGGTTCAGGGGAAGACGTAAAGAAACAACTATGATGAAAGGAAATCCAGTTGGAACTCCCTGAGATTAGTCCTTGATCTCATTGTTTCCCAGGCACATCTTAATTTCATTGTAAAAAAGTATATATATTTTGTCTATTTTTGTGTTTTTTTTTTTTTTTTTGGTCTATTTTGTGCTTTTTTACCTTGTGTAGAGATCTTATTACAAAGTGATTTTCTACATTAAAAAGAGACTGAAAGAAATTGTATAGTTAACTAATGATATTTCAGAACTCTGGGATTATTTTAAGCTTGGAAGTAGCAGGTGGTGTAGTAATACAACCATTCATCTCATTTCTCGATCATATCGTCTAATTTGCTGACTTTACAGTGACATCTGAGAAGAAGCAATTAGAATGTTTTTATATTGAAATCGTAAACTGTCACCTGCTCCTTCTCCAGGTTACTTTGAATTTTACCATGTGGTATGGCTTGGCATTCGTTCTGTTCGGCTTTCAGATCCCCATGTCTATGTAGTACCATGTGCAGGTAATTACTGTTATAAATGAAGGTCAGCATTTCGGCCTAGATCTGATAAAACATTTTCTTGTTTTCCTATAAAAATTCGAAGAAATGCTTTACAAAGATACTTCATCCAGCTTCTCAGCCATAATCTGAGATTTGGGATGAAATTTAAACCACAAATAGAGTTTACTTTGCAAATCATAAGGCTTTTTATACTCCTCTTATCAAAATGGCTTATTTTTCAGGCAGTGAGGACTGTTGAGTCAAGAGAAAAGCTTTTCAAAGAGATATTGCCTTTCTTCCCCCACAAGGTTAGTTTTTGTTTTCCTCTCTCTTTTAGTCCTCAACAAGCACTGTATTCATTACTAATGTTCTGAATTATGAAATGCAAGTGAGCCTGTATTGTTTACTTAAAAGAAGTAAGCCTAAATATGTGCAAGCAAATTTGCAACTGCTGACAACACCGAGGTTTACAATTAAACATTGTAAGGTGCAGTCTTTCACACGTTTGTGTCTATAGTTTATTTATCCACCCACCCATTCATCATCTGTCTACCCTAGTCTCCTCGCCCCTCCCTACATCTACCCATCATCTCCCTCTCTCTCATGACTGAATGATGTAAAAGCATTGTTGGCAAGTGGTATCAACGAAGATGCTCAGATTTTTTAAATAGCAAAGGCAGGGGAAATCATTTTACTTATTAATAAATATTTTATGGTATGAATTCCAAGGGAGTTGGGTTTTTTTCATTTTTGTTTTACTTGGTAACTTTGCAGATGGTCTATTAAGCCTGTTAGTGTCATAAAATTGCGAAAAATGGTAAATATCGCTTTCTAGAACCAAAAGCCTACCTTTAAAAGTAATCCATACCTGGGAAGTTTATGTGTATATTCTAGGAATGAGTATTATTTTACGTATTCCATGGGAAGTGTTGACAACATGAAAGAGACAGTCTTTGGGGATTATTGTATTATGTGGCTAATGCATGTTCCATGCCTTCTCTTTGAGGGAGGATCCTGGGTTATCTAAAGAAGTAAAATTCCTAGAAATGTGGAGGTGAAAAGGACCTCAGAGATCACTCAGCCTAGAGACTGGCAAACTTTTTTTTGGCTTTTTTCCCCTTGGAAGGAGCCAGAGAGTAAATATTTTAGGTCTTGCAGGCCAGATGGTCTCCACCAGCTATGCAACTCTGCCATTGTCACACAGAAGCCACCACAGGGGCTACAAATGAGTACAGCCGTGTTCCACTAACACCTTACTGGTGGACACTGATGTTTGAATTTCACACAATTTTCACATGTCACAAAATACTTGATGTTTTTTCTCAACGATTTCAAAATGTAAAAACCATTCTGAACTCTTGGGCCATAAAAACCAGGCAGTGGGCCAGATTTGCCCATTGGTCTTAGCTCACCCATCCCTAATCTAGTCCATCCTTACCTGATGCAGGAGTCCCTCTGTGACATTTTTCACAGCCTTTTCTTAAACATGGAGGGATGGGGAGTGCTTGTTTCTCTAAGACTAACTTTTCCTTCTTTTCTATGTGGTATTAAATATCACGATTAAAGCAAAAGTGCACTTTAATAAATGAGTTCTTCACTTTAGTGCTACCTGGTCTTTCCAAAAGTATAAATAACATCACTGGAAGTACCCTCAGACCTTTTTAGTTTTGGTAAAAACTCGAGAAGTTGAGCTGTCAAAGTAAAAGGTCAGACAGCTGGTTTAAGGGTATCTTCCTTACTATCGCGAAATCAGAATCTGTATGGTGTAGTATGCACCCAGTAGGAAAATTTTAAAGTCTGCTAGAAAAAAAAAAAAAACAGTTACAGATAGGAAAATAGTTTGCTGCTGTACATTTTCTTCTGTATCTAAATCTTTGGTTCATGATGGTTCTGGGGATTTCTGAATCCCTCTGTGTGGGACAGAAAGACCCTCTGATTGTAAGGAAGAAGAAATTAACCAGCTCTTTCTGTCCATTTAAGGGCCCCGGGGAAGCAAAGCATCTCCTTTCATTTCTGCTGTGGCTGGAAAAGTTACAATTAATTACACAATAATACCAACATCCAAAGTGGCAAGAAGACCATTAAGACAAACACGCGTGGGTCTGGCATATTTACTCTGCAATACTCCTGGTTTCAGGCTAGCATTCCATTTTTGATTATGTTCCTAGATGCTTGACTAATATTTTCTATATTAAATTTACCTTGAGCTCGTTTTTCTCAGACTGCATGGTTTTATTTCGTGAATTTTATGGCTGATCTTTTCTCCTTGTTTGGATACATATTCGGATTTCAGTTACCTTCAGAAGTATTTTCTGAAGAAACCATGACCATCAGAACTAAGTTGGCGAGGAAAGTTAGGGCAGATGTCTGCAAATGGACTGGACACAGAGGAGAAAAGTTTCAGAGGTGCTCACAATTGGGACAGGGAAGGGTTTGGCCCCTGCCTGGTAACAGCACTCACACTACTCCCTATCTGCATCAGAGGCTTTCTGCAAATTCACATTCTGTCTCGCTACCACGCAGACCCTCAGTGACTCATTTAAAAGCCATTTAAATGAATGAGCTGCATGCTGGCTTTCCACTGCTTCAGCTTTTCAAATGCTTAAAAGGAATACGTTTGTTTCTCTTTAAGGGATTTCGGTGGACTTCTCACTAACTTAGCCTGGGCTCCCTCAGTCAGAACTGCCCCGTTAAAATGTGTAATGTGTATTTTCCTACACTGTCCACTGCAGACCTCTGTTTGAGCTATGTGCTTGGCAGAGCTTGGCGGAACTTGGCGGAATTTGGGGAGAGGGGTTATTATGAGCAGACAGAGAAATCTAACTCTGTCGGTCATTGGGATGGACAAGGAGTGGCCCAGGAACCCGCCCGCCCTCCTTGACCTGCTGAGTTCCTGCTAAGTAAGTAATGGATCAGCGGTAACGGCTAAGGGAACTTTCTAGGATTTTAAAACCTGTGATCCCTTCCCCATCCCGCTTCTTTCCCTTGCTTCTTGAGCAGGAGACAAATCAAACCATCCGAGCAGGCTGTACGATCTTGAATGGAGAAAGCTCACGGCAGGCAGGAGGACAGTGGCTTTAACAACCCTGGTGTGCGGGCTCCCCGGGGCCTGCCTAGGGAAGGGCCCAGGAGCCCAGCAGTGAGTCTGGACCTGGCCACTGGGGAAGGCACACCCTTTGCGTTCAACTTTTAGAGCGCCTTTCATTTTTAAAAGGAGCAGCCTAAATATTGCAGGAAGAATAAATCATGCATACAAATGAGAACACCATTCCTCATCACTCAACCTTAATCCTACTTTTCTTTTTCTTAGATGCTAGAGCCTTGAGGACATTTCCACCCTGTTACCCCTCGCCCTTTCTCTCTGTTTTTTTTAAGAGCCGGAGATCAGCTCTTTTCATTCAGGCTATTCATTCCAAAATACTTATATAGAAAATTTCTTTGCCTTCTGAAATTTTTCTCTTAATTGAAAACATGAATGTTACTGGGCTTCAAGTGCCTTGAAAGGGTTGAGTGGGGAGAGAGGACAAAGAGTTAGAAATTGTTAACTCTTTCCCTGAAAATTAAAGATAACGTTAGGTAAACATTGTTTAGCGCATGATTTGCATTTGCTTTTCCTTGCCCTCTGTTCTTCCGGATAGAATCCTTTATCAGTGAGAAATGGGAGAATAAAATCCTAGAGAAAGAGTGACTCCTGCCCAAGAAGTTCAGTATTTTTGACTGTTAACTATAACGCCAGGGCACCATGACAGCATGACTTTGAGATAACATTACAGTTTTACGGAGGGAGTTGGCGGTGAGCATCCTTGTGCTTTTCACAGTGACATCTTCAGAATGCCTTCAACATTTATTCCCCAAATTGAAGGAACCAGACTCAAATCAAGAATAAGAAATTTAAAATTAATGCTTAAAAAAAAAAGCTTTTAAATGAGGGATGATAAAAGGGGTAAAAAGTGTATGGTGGCAGCCTTAAGATGGATTTTAAACAGAAAACTTGCATCTCAGTTTCAACCATCTTGAAGTGTAGGTCTTTTCATTTAGAAAAATCATAGGTTACACAAGACATTATTTACTCAGTAGACATAATAGCTGTGGAAGACTATTGCCATCTGTAACATGTATATAAAATTACCACGTGTGTATACGTATGTGTGCCAAATGATCACAGGAAAATTTGAAACAGAAATAACTTATTGTATGAGGCTATCTCATCCAAGACTCTGTTCTCAATTCTTGACTGATTTTTTCAAACTGGAGCTGGTTTGCAGCCCTCAGCTCTGCTCATCTCAGCTGTAACTGGTTCTAGTGGACTTCCTCTGGAGTTGGATGGGCCCAAGTTAGAAGTCATCTCTACCACTGATGGTGTGGCCTTCAATGTGAACTTTCATGTCTGAACCTCAGCATGCCCTCTGGGAAAGGACATCGTCTACACCTACCTCCTCCGGTTAGTGTGGAGATAAAAAACCTACCACAGTGCTAGTGGCATCTGATAGGTTTTTATAATACATACAGAATTTAATTTCTTTTCAGATATTTTTAACCTGCCCAATTCAAAGAAATACAAAATTTATATTGACAAAATATGTCAAATATAGATAGATAGATCCTTAGAACTACATTAGGAGGTTCTCCTTATTTTTGTTTCAATAACCAGTTTTACCTGGGTTAGTCTACATTTCTAGTGTTTTCAGGTTGCCTAAGAGACTTGCACAGAATTGGCTTTCTCTGACCCTCAAATCAATACCACTCTTGGTGATGCCCTAAGTGGCCTGATTTCTCTGCGCTGTTACTTTGAAAAGTCACAGGATTTCTCTCCTCCCTCTGTCGCCCCTAGGTTTGGCTTATCCTACGGAGCCTTTCTAGTCTGCCAGTTGGCATCTCTCTGAACCAACTGGGCTTCGGTCAGAAACACACACTGAATCATCTTACACACACAGGAAAGCACACAAATCTTAAATGTACAGCTCAATAAACCATCATCAAGGTCAAGAGACAGAAACAATCCTGTTGATAGTTCCCTTCAAAGAGAGGGGCTCTGCTGATCTCTCTCACCATAGATTAGCTTTGCCTGGTTTTGAACTTCACACAAATGGGATTACACAACACGGACTCTTGTGCCCGGCTTCTCTCACTCCGTTTTGTGACTGCTACCGAAGGGAGCTGCAGCCCCTTTTCATCGCTGTGTAGTAGTCCATCATAGAAAAGTACCACAAATGGACCGTATTTATCCACTCAACTGTTGGCAGACATTTGGGTTACTCTCAGGTTGGGGCTGTTAGGAATGATTCTAAACGTGTTTTGGTGAACACAAGCACTCAGCTCTCTTGGGTGGAATTCCAGGAGAGGAGCTGCTGTATCCAAGGCTATGTGGGTGTTTGCCTTAGTAGATTATGGCCACTGTAACAGAGAATTTGTGAAAAGAATTGGTTAAACAGGTGTTAGGGAACTGAAACAGCAAAAGGGGAAACAGGCAATGCAGAGCTAGTGATTACCTGAGGCAGTTACTACCCCTAGGGCCAAAGGAACAAAGGGGGGCGTTAGAATCCAGATGCCTGAAGTAAAGGCCCTGTCATGCTCAGAGAGGGGGCACCTGCTGACCGGGACCCCAGGGGGACACAATGTGGTTGGTTCTGGGAATGCCAATTTTTTTTCAAAGCTGGAAACTGGTGCCAACTGCCACCAGGGTGAAGGCTGTGTCTTTGGACACAGACAGGTCAGGGGACAGACAGGACCTTGCCCTTCTACTCCCTCAGCCTCTTGGGCTCCCTGTAGCGCCCCCTGTTGGCAGAACCAGCAGGCAAAGGGTAAGGTGCTTGGCTGCCCCACCACAGCATCACAGGGCAGGGTTGGAAGGGTGGGGTTGGAAGTCAATAACTGGCATCTTTCAAGCTGACACTGTGATTTGTGACCCGAATGGCTCTTAGGATTTTCCTCATCTTTCTGACGTGTATGTTGCAAATGTATTGATCTACTTAGGACAGCTGTGTACCAAGTCGGTGACTGAACTCGGGAGTATTTCGTATGTCTCATTTCAAGGCAAAAATAAAAACTAAATGTTCCATCAGAGTGGGGTTTAAGAGCATTCCCTGGGCAGCTGCATTGGTGGGGCCTTTGCAGGCGTCCTTTGGAGACCTACTTTAGCACAGTCCTTTGAGGTAAATAAAGCATGGCCTTGGGAGGAGGTGGAGGAGTTGGATTCGAGGTCCTCTTCCAGCCCTAACAAGTGTGTGACAAATCGAGACACCTCTCGGAGCTTCACTTGGTCAAAATGGGACTCACCATCACTTCTGCTCCCAGGGCAGTTGTGTGGCGTAAGTGACAAACTATGACAGTGATGGCTACCTCAGCTTTCTCCCAACATGGCATTGCTTTCCAGCAGCTCTGGTTTTATGGAAGTGAGCGTTTTTTGGCTAAATGTTAAACTATCTTTAAAACCTCACCTAGCCGCACTCTTTGTTGATCCTTTGTTGTTCCTCTGTTCTCACGTTACCCAATATTCCTGAGATTGGCCTAAGGGAACCAAGAGCAGTAGAGACCGGGGAGGGGGCAGTGCTGTTCTCTGCTCCTTTCACACACTGGGTGTGATACCCCTTTGTTCTCTACAGCACTCGCTGCACCCTTGGTGTGCTGCTTGGTGCCATGTTGAATCGTGTACATATACCCTTAGATGCCGAGTTTCTCAAGGATTGAAACCAAGACTTCAGCTCTCAATGACGCCTTGGCACCTAGCACAATGCCTGCGTACAGTACGTGTAGGTGTGCAGTTAACCTCTGTGGAGGTAGAAAATGTATTTGGACATAAAGATTTTAAGTATTTCAAAAGGAATCTAATAAGAGACGTCCTTAGGCCAAGGCAATGCCACATTTCCCGAAAAGTGGCATCCAATAAACTTGACATTATGTGGACTAGCACACAGATTTTTCTTCGCTTACAAAAATTTTCAAATAGCCATTCAGTTAACGATGCCCGAGACAGAATAGAACTTTAATCCTGTTTGCTTTGTTCTCGGACCCTTCTCCTGGTGACCTCTGCAAGAATGACATTTGCTGCTTCTGTCTAGAGTTTTGTCACAGGTTGACTCCAAATATTTGGCCCAACAGAACTATGTGAGGATGGCAAAAGTGTGAAATTACTAGAGCCATCTTAAAGCAATTTCTCCTGATAACTAATTAGAAGACTAAGAGCGATCTGAAGTGATCACTCTTATTATTAAGTTTTCATTTTCTTCTTTTTTAACCAGTCCAGTATTTCTGTATTAGTTTTAATTTTAAGAAACTTTATATCTAATGAAAGGTGTCTTGGAACAGAAAGTCGCCTTTGTTGAATACCTAAGGATCAATATTCATTCAGGAGTCCTTTACTGAGAAGTCTCAGGAACTCATGAGATTCAGTGACTCCTCTTCTTCACAATGTGAAGGTAGCATTCAATGTCAACAACTCTAATAACAACTGCTGGGACAGACCCTGCCAATTCACAGGTCTGGCCAAGGCTGTGGCTCTCAGGGCCCCTGTGCAGCTTTCTCGAAACTTCCATCATTCTGTGGTCTAAAGTCAAGGAGAGTGCAGTTGCTAGAAGAGGTAAATCGCTGAAGGTAGAGCTTTGGGACCCACCCTCAGGAAACATAAGTCATTTTAGTTATGTGTATGGCCTATTTCAAGTAAATGAAAACTTAATGTTTGTGAGCTGCACTGTGTGGGTTTGGTGTTTCTAGCCTTCGTGGGTGAAGGGATTTTATTTTGTCCTCTTTCGGAAAATATGAAGTCCAGACCTCACCTGTAGTCCCAGTTACAGCAACAGCTGGCTTTTCAACAATTGCTGGAAAGTTCCCTTGAAAGATTCATATGTGGTGGGATGCCTGGGTGGCTCAGTTGGTTGGGCGGCTGCCTTTGGCTCAGGTCATGATCCCAGGATGCCTGCTCGACGGGGAGCCTGCTTCTCCCTCTGCCTGCCACTCCTCCTGCTTGTGCTCTTTCTCTCTCTCTCTGACAAATAAATAAAATCTTTTTTTTTTTAAAAAAAGATTCATACATGGAATGGAATGTAGGCAGAAGATTAGAGGCTAGAGTGGGCTCCTGTTGTGTGCCCTGTTGCTTTGATATACATTTCAGTCCTTCACATTCAATATGTCTCTTACACAAACATGTTGAAAATAAATAGTGGAATCTGAATGATTTTTCAAAGTAGCCAGAGTCTTTGTCACAGGGAAAACTATTCTAAAGAGTATTGCTGTAGGCAGAAATGTAGGGTCTGCTCTGTCTTCTGCTAATGGCCTCTCAATGATTCGAGTTTATTCTGGTGAGCACAAGTGAAGGATGACATTTCAAAAAAAATCACTGTAGGGGTACCTGGGTGGCTCAGTTGGTTAAGCATCTGCCTTTGGCTCAGGTCATGATCCCGGGGTCCTAGGATCGAGCCCCGCATCTGGCTCCCTGCTCAGCGGGAAGCCTGCTTCTCCCTCTCCCACTCCCCCTGCTTGTGTTTCCTCTCTCGCTGTGTCTCTCGCTGTCAAATAAATAAATAAAATCTTTAAAAAAAAAATCACTGTAGCAGCAAAGGCAGAGTTGTAGACACGACCAAGAAACAGCACAGGTTTGGAATAGAACACCTTGCTCTTGACTGTATTAAATCATTTTCAGTTTTGCATGATTTAAGAAAAATAAGTCCAGGCCTATGGAGAGCAGAAGGAAGTCCTTCCCCGTTCTGCCCTAAGCTGCGGAGCTCTGCCTGGAATGAGGCCCGGCCTCCTGTCCCTGCCCTTGCCTGGGGATGTAGCTACCAAGGTCGTGACTGCGCTATCCTGGCCAAATTCAGCTGTGATCTGACTATCTGGGAGGAATCAGAGTCGGCTCTGGGAATCTGCAGTAAATCTGAAGTGGGCCGTTAAGAGGCTTTGGGGCTCCAGACAGGGGCCTCTGCAGGGAACGATCTCTCGCAGGCTTTCTTTCCTTCCTGTTCTCCACCCCCAGAGTCACTCCTCACTGTGCACGGCTGAAGTGTAGAGCTGCCCACACAAAGCCAGGCAAGCAGGTGATACACCGAGCCTGAGGCTGGTTTCCCCTGCCTCCGTGCTTCCCAGGCCAACGTCCGGGCCCTCCAGCTCCCGCTTTACCCCAGGCTCAATGTGGTCTCTGCCGTGTGACTTGTGCATCCCAGGGAACCTCGAGGCAGTGGATGCTTACCTAAATGTGACTTAGGGTACCTACAGGGAATGGGAGGGTGATTCTTACTCTCTTTAAAATAACATAAGGGAGAAGAAACTTCCTTCTTTCTACCCTCTGAGGTTCTGTGGCTGGCCTAAGAGTTTAACTGACACAAGACAAACAGGAGAAAAGCATACAAGTTTATTTAATATTTTTACATGTACGTGGAAATCTTCAGAAGGAAGATGAAGACCCCAAGAAGCCATTAGATCCAGAAGCTTATAGTCCTTTTTACACAAAGAGAGATAAATTGGGAATGGGACCGGACAAAGGCGATTGGGCTGGGGCAGTAAACTGTGGGGCAGTCCTTGGGAAAGATACAGGGGAAACGAATGGAAGGTCAGGGTTATTTCAGTAGGTTTGTTTGTACCGGTCCATTCCAGCACCCACCCCCAGTCTCCAATGATAAGAACATTCTCTTCCCAGTATGGGGAAGGTACTTTTCTCAGTGGCAATGTTATGACCTGCTTTTAGGTAGAAGGGGGAGGTCAGAGAGCCTTCCCTGCATCTGCTGTTTCTCAATGGCCTTCAGTTCACAACAATCAGTATGTCAGAGTGGCATCCTTTGGGGTGGAGTGTTCGGCACCCCTTCAATGACGGTCCTGTCATCTCATGCGTGACAATAGAATTTGAACTTTTCACATCTCAGTTTGCAGGGAAACTGAGATAAACCAAGGGGAATACAGTAATCAATGGGGGAAGCCCTTCGATGCACAGTTCTTTCCATTGTGTGATCCATCCAAACTCAGTGTGGCCTCCTGGACTCTGCTCTCATGAAGGGGCCCTGGACTGGCGGAGCTCATGTTAATCTACAATTCAGATTCTCCTGAGCTCCTGCCACTGAGCAGCGTTTCCTTGGCCATCAGCTCTTGGGGCAGAGCGTATACATAGCCTGTACCTGCTGACACAACCTCTGTATTATTGTCCCAAGTCCCTATGGCAGCAACTGCCTATTAGTGCAAGAGAAAATTCCAAAATAAAACACGGTCCAATCATTTACTTTAACAAAAGATTTATTTGAAACAGGTTTGTGTAGACATATACCAGTCAACAGGATTGATCAAAGCCACAAATCACTACATTTTCCAAAACCTCTAAAAATACAAGTAAATGCCCTTCATTTGTATTCACTCCAGGAGGGAACCCAGCTCTGCTATAATGTGCGGCTGTAATTTAACAACCAGAGGACATTAATAGGACATGAAAATGGTAACACTTCTAGAGGGAGGGAACAAAAACCCCACACTCCATAGACATGCTCACTACTCTGCTGGGAGCCAATTAAACGTGCCCCCACAGCCCCGCTTCCCTCTGCATAACCAGATTAAAACCTCCCTGTCGCAAACAATATTTAAGCAATCGGAGCACAGATGTGACAGCAGACAGGAGGGCACATGGCTTTGCTGGCATGAGAAAGACACCGCAAAGATGGTGCATTCAAACAGCAATTCAGTGACCTGCAGGAAAGAGGACACATGCAGGCTGCAGACCTAGCTGCTCCTGGCGGAGCCCCCGGGGCCCCACCCCTGCAGCGGCAGGGCTGCAGCTGGTAGCAGGGCCCTTCAGAGGGAGGCTTCCTAGGGAAGCAGTGGGCACACTTCTGAACTCAGCAATCACCGGCAACGTGAGAGAAGGAAGGCGGAGGAATGCACATGTCAGCACACACACTGACTTTATTAATGAAAAGCCCGCCAAGTATCCACTTGTGCAGGGATCCTGTGGGAAGGACAGAAGTCCTAGAACAGGGCGGATTTTCTTTTTCCACTTTTTAATTGGTGTTTACTGATCGACCTGTAGTTGTGTGGCGGTCTTCGGGGGTGACTGAATCCAACGCCGTCGGAAGTGGGTTCACATTCCCACCTTCAGGCTGTCCCCCCTCCTTCTGGCCCCTTCTCTGCGGCACAGAAGAGCTTGCCTATAAAAGGCTCTTGATAAGCTCTCTTGACCCCTCAGTTTCCTGGGCAAGGTTATTTGGATAGCGCTATTACCTCAACTTTCTTCTTCCTATTTCTGTCATAAATCAAAGCCACCTGACACTTTGTTCCTGACTTTTAAAAGGAACAGGTCTCCTTTCTTTCGTTAGCCAGGTCAGAAGAAATGCCGATGGGCTAATCTTGGGAGCATATTTTTCTTGGTCTGGAGCCTGAGAGAAAGAGCAGAGTGGATGTCTCTAAGGCAACCAGGGCAAGAGATTGTCATTGACAATGAGCCAGCCCAGTGTAAAAGAATCACTCTTTTGTCTCCCCTCAGTGAGGGGAGCAGAGGTGTTGGTCAGAGTTAACAGCTATGGATTATGCTTGGGGTGGGGTAACAGGGTGAGCTCGCCCCTCTTTTCTGCCCCCTTTTGCTTCACAGCTTCTGAACACTATGTTGGCTCAGTAGCCTTTTCTTCCCGTTAAAGACTGCATGCTGGTTGGTCACACTCAGACCCCACAAGCTAAGAGAGAACTTTCCACACAGTGCCAGTGGAACCTTGGCATTCAATGAAGCTCTTGTAATGTCAAAGGAAATGTGTACTGTGGGACAATATGGGATGCTGAGAAAAAAAATAAATGAGGAGTACAACACATCAAAGTAGAGTATTTCAGGTCTATTCCTTTCAGGGATACTTATTAATATATTCTGGGGGACCTTGGACTCTCACCTCTACGACCCACTGGAAACCCTTCTCACCAACCTCTTCGCCTCTGAGGATGGGAAAGTGTCCAGGATGAGGCTAAACAATCTCCCCCGAGGCTATACTGAGACCAACAACTGTCTTGAACCAGTGGAGAACCAGCAACAAAGCCAGCTGATGTATGCTTTCCCTTTGAAGGGGGATGGCTGTCTTTTCACTATCTCCATCATTACTAAATTTGCTAATACAAGCATTGGCATGATGAAAGTATTTAACGAATATGATGGGGGATGCCATCTTTTACCTTGACCTGATAAACTCATTTCTTTGCCAGGTTATTATTTCGGGCTCTGCTTAACCACAGTTTCCCTGTTTCCATTTTTTTATGGATCCCTGGAGATGAAGTCTACATTTCAAATGCTGAGACTGAATTGCTCCTTGAATTACCTTGGGACAATGACCCTTGGTAATAAGCCAAATGCCAGCTGAAATGTGTGCACTTTCTTCCCATGTTCAAGACGAAAGACCACCTTGTCCTCTTGCAGAGTTTTGCAAACATTCTATTCAACTTACGGTCTAAGACATAAACCCCTAGGAACAGAAATAGGATTAAAAATTCTCTTCAAAAAATGAGATAAAGGGTCATTGTTATAGCAAACGGATTACAGACTCTAGCTTTCTTTAAAAAAATTCAGTCGTAAAGCCTGTAATATATACATCTATATGCATTTTCAGACATTAGTTACTCATATTCACTTCTTTTTTTCATTATTCACTGCTTCTTGACAAGTTATCACTGATTTTCACTGCCAGCTCCCTACAGCAAGACCTGAAGCCTTGTCAAGGAAAAGAAAATGTCAACAGAGTTCCCAGCCATGCTTTGCTAAAACTCAGGTTCACGTTTTAGGGTATTACCCCACGGATGTTAAAGCAACAGCATCTCCTTTCTCCAAAGGAAGGTTTTGTATGCTCTACTGATCCTCCCCCCCCCAAATGATCACATGTGTGCTGGGAGATGGGAGAACATAACACTGGTCAAGAAGTCCTGAATATTCCACAGAGAGGCAGGATGGACACATCAGCCACACCCCAAAATTATTACCAAGCCCATTCTGATCAGCAATGAAGTGCTAATCTGGACAACCAGGCAGAAATGGTTGGTTTATTCTGTTCTCCTATCCCGCCTTTTCAATGGGCACTTTCCCCAGCCCCCCTTGCTGGTCCGTGCTGGTGTGTAGTGGAACTCAGAGCTAATGCATGGAAGGGCTGCTCTTTGCCTTCTGCAGACTCAGCCAGAACAGAACACACACTCGTAAGTAAGAGTCGGCAGTCTGTGTACGACAGCAGACCAAGGCTGGCCCTCAGTGGATTCTGCTACTTTAGCCCAATCCAGAGTCCGGCCCTATAGCGCTGACCAAGTATGACCTGTCAGACTGTATGTCACTTACCATGTGGCCGAGTGACAAGTCCAATGTGGCATTTCCACTGAGCTGACAGCCAGAGTACACAACTTACTCCAGCCCACCCTGCTCCCTGGGGAGGGGCCTGTGTGACACTCTGACCTCAATTTGAAGATAGGACAAATGACACAGCCCCTGAGCTGGCCATGGCTAAATATCATACATCACTCATGGTGACAGCTTCTCCTCCTCGAAGCCCAATTTAGTCATTTGGCCACCAGATAGCTTGATCGCATACGACAATTAATAGACTAGAAACGTTTCCCATCTAATGTTTCTTCTGAGTGCACATTTCATTATTGCAAACACTGTTCAGTTGTCAAAAGAATCAGAAAATATACTTAAATCTCAGAAAATGTGAACTGCACTTTAACCTAAAACATAAAATAAAAAATGAAAAGCCCAAAACAAAACATACACACACTGTAATTCACAAATCTAATTCAGAAGACTTCAAGTTTAAGAAAGAGCTAAGTGTCTGACAAAGAATAAGCCTGAGTTCCCCTTTCCAGAGGCTTAGTTCCAAATGGAACCAAGGAGTCAGGATGCCAAATGCACACTCGATTCAAATTTTCATTTCTCCTCTATACTTAGGACATCATCTCTCTGGGTGTCCAATAAAGACCTATACCTCAGTCTGTTATGGTAATTCCAGGCACATTTGTAGGGGGGAGGGGTGTTGTAATTCCTGCATTCAGACAGTCCTTTAGGGACTCATCTCACTGGGCGCTCTAATATTTAACAATGGTTTTCCACCTCGGGGAGGAAGGAATGGCAATTTTCTAAGCCTCACCTGTTCACTGCATTGTTCTGCTTCCCCTTAAGTCCTCCCTGGATCCTGGTCACGTCATAAGCAAAGGATTAGTTTTGTCAATGCAAATCATACTTTAAGTTATTACAATGCCCAATTAAATGTGGATGCTCCAAAAATAAAGGATAAGGAAGCAAAGTGCACTATTGTTTTAGTTCCCAATTTAGCGCAGCCAACCCTCAGAAGAACGGTGCCATTTTAAGCAGTAACAGCTGCCCAGAAGTATTTATGTTAAGCCATCCAAAAATCTGGTTTGGCAACAAAAGTCAAGAGGAGAGAACGTGCCTCCAGGCTGGCCATTTATTAAGGGCTCCAGGTGCTCATATTCATGCCCGAGGGCACGCAAGTTCCGTCCAAATTTAGAAGGTGGGACTCCACAGTTTGGAAAGTCAGTGACGAAGCACTTCTCCTTAGAGTCAGGACACTTTCTTTTCAGAGGTGCCTGTGTCTACCACCGACTGGATTAGGACGGAAACCTCACCCATATAGAAAAGGGCATTTCCGTAAATGTTTGGAATTCTTGCTGATAAAAACTGCATGTCAATATCTTGTTTAGCCTCCTGCATGCATTACCACAACTGTCTGGGCTTCCAGGCTTGATTTCGGTGTCTACTGAGCAGATTTGGCTAACCCGTCCTCTCTGCCTCCTCCCCGGGGCTCTGTGCTCCTTGCCTCTTGCTGTCCCCTTTGATGGTGATCTTCCTCCACTAGCCTCAGGGGCTCCCTACTCTCCCACCGGGTTCACTCATCCTGCCTGATTTTAGAGTTACAAAGTGACAGGCGTGTCCCTCCGTGGGACGACATGCTATACATTCACTTGTTTCCCAGCAGTGAAAGTCCAAAATGGGCTCCGAACTCCCGAGAAAATACATGAGGGTCTCACTGAAGTGAATGCCCAAGGTCCAATACTCATTGGGGAATGAGTATTGAGAACCTGACCAGAGCAGGAGTGCCAAAGCATTCTACCACACACGGACCTGCAGGCTTCCCTGTCATTGGAATGCGGCAGAGAAACATTTAGAAAATAGCTATGCTTCTTTTTTTTAGTTCTAGGAGGTGAAGGGTGGTGGCAGAGGGGATTTCTTGAATCCATATCTGAATGTGTGCCAGGACAAGAAATAGTGCACATTTGGGTTGGTTGCCCACCAGCTGCCATGCGCTGAGCACAGCGGTCAGCCATGCAGAAGGTTTGAGATGAGAGAAGCCCGGACAGCCCAGAAGGCACCTGGGAAGAGTGCAGGAGAATGCTAGAAGACCGACCTGCCTGCCTTGCTGGGAGTGTGGCTAAGAGGTTCAGAGAAGCGTTCTCAGGGTCACCACCCTGATGATAGACATTTTTGTGATTTCACTGCAATCAAGAAGCTTATGCCCACTTCATACAAACAAGATAGGAATCAAAACAAGACATAAACCTACCTACAATGAAGTTTACATGCTGCCTGGTGGACTTCATCTGTGAGTGAACAAAAGAAGAAGGAAGCGTGCCCCCGCTCCAATTCCACAAGATGGGTTTCTCACGCAACATAAAACTCTCTTAACTTTCTCCCAGAACTAGTCCTGATGTTTAAATATTGGTGAAACATAACGTTTTTAATTTCACACCTCACAGAGCACAGTTGAATGCTTCAGAACAAGGTAAACAGAAGTTAGGCCAAGCACTGCGGATGAACTGAAAGGGAACAAAATGGCTTCCCCTGCGGTATCTACTCCAGGTTTGCGAGGGAATGTGGAACTAACAAACTGGTTGGCTAAGGCCACAGAAATGGGTTTTATGGTGTTTTGGCTGCTGACACCAGTCTCTTCTGACAGAGATGTGTTAACACTGGGTGCAACAAACTGCATCTCTTTCCTGGGACCAATCAAGACGACTCACGTCTTATTTCTTCCTCGATTTCTTTTTGGTGGTGTCATAAGCACGGACAATTTCTTCCTGAGTAACAGCTCCATGCTCTTCTTGAGAGAAGGCATACCCATCTGCAAGAGGAGCACACACAGGGATCAGTGAGGAGGAGAATCAGGGTAGCATGCTGGATTTAGAAGAAAAGGCCTTTGTGGGAGACAGCAGCTGACCTTTGCCACACTGGGCTCGCCAGCCTCAGGCAGGTGGGGCACCCGGATGGACAGACCTGTGGCTTGGAAGGGAAACGTGGGCAGAGTGTGGGGTGGGGTGGGACAGGGCCTGACCAGTCCTGGCTGCTGATGCCGAGGCTGGGATGTGAGGGGCTGGGGAGGCGGGGGAGGGTGGCCTCCCTGCAGCTGAGCTCAGCCTGGGAAGCATAAACAGTGGGTCACTGGTCCATGTCTGCACTTTCCCAGCGCCAATCAAGAGGAAAGGCAACTTGCTCAGCTCCAGAAGTGTCCCAGGCTGCCCAACACAGCAGGCTGGCTGGGTAATTTATAGCTGTAAACAGGCCGGGGAACACACACACAATGCTAGTAGGCAAAACTGGCCATGTGCGCGTGGATGCTTGTGGCATTCCTGCGCTTATATGGGACTGATATGGACTGGTAATCAGAAATTACAGTGGGTTCATTTTTGTGGAAATAAAGGAAAAGATCACAAGATAAAGTCAAGAGGCCACAGGAAGACCGGGTCTTATCAACAGTTCCAACAAGAATAATGCTAGCAGCAGGCGCAACAAAATCAGATGCTATGTGTATGGGGCCTGTTCTATGTACTACACACAAACAGCTCATTCATTACCCCAGCAGCCCCATGAGGCAGGTGATAGTATTCTCCCCATTTCTCAGATGGGGAAACTGAGGCACAGGGTGATTTTTTTTTTTTTTCCCCCATGACTTGCCCAAGGTCACAGACCTAGTGAGTAGTATAGCTGGGAGCCCAACCCAGGCAGTGGTTCTGCAGGACCCACACTCTCCCTGCATCTCCAGTTCTAGAGAGAGATTCAGCATTTAAAAGCCCACAGTAGGGCCCTCCTTCCTAACTGGTCCTCCCCGCCGAAGGAGCATTTATAAGACTCTCTCTCTCTCTGTTGGCTTACCTTTCTGGGTCAGGGGTACGGAAAAGTCTCACAGCTGGATTAGACATTCTGGCCCAAAGACAACAACAGTAAAATGTCTGACAAGGGTGACTCCCATCCATGTGTATATATGACTTGTCAACAGACATGTTTGTTCACTGTCACGTTCTTTAAAGGGGAAAATGAAATCAGAAATTGTGCCCATGTACCACCTCCTGGATTGCTAATTATTTTACTCAGACCCCTGGCTTACAAAGGAAAGTTTCTGAACTATAAAGACATAGAACAGCAACGTATCTGGTGGGGATGGTGAGGAAGGCGCTCCGCTAGAGGATGCTCAGGGTGACTTCGTACTCTGCCTGTGCTCATAAGCCAGAGTCTCTGCCCCTGGGCTGGCGTCCCAGCTCCCCTGGCCCCCGCCTGAGGAAACTCCAGGGCTCAGGAGAGCCAACCTGGGAGGTGAGGCCTTGTCTGCACGGGTGGCCTGGGAGGCAGTGACGGCCCCGGGCTAGGTAGCGGGGCGGGTGGGAGCTAAGGAAGGACTAGTGAAGGATAGGACAGAAAGGAGTCTTCCCCAGGGAGATGTCCATCCACTGGCTCACCTCCGTCTCTAACAAAACCAAATCCAGTGACCAAAAAGCAGCCGGGGCACAGCAGCCCCCAGGCCGGCGCGGGCCCCATCTGGCCGCGTCCGGGAGCGGGCAGTGTCCCTGGGCTGCCCTGCGGGAATAGGCCCAGGGAGGGAGGCCCTGGGGGTGCTGGGTGCAGGGCACTTGAAGTCCTCGTCATGGCTTTCCACACAAGGAGCCTTCAGAGGCCTCACAGGATCTGAGGAGGAAATGCCTCTCCTCCATTCCTCTGAGAGCTTTTAGACTTTCCCCGCATGAGCTGCTTGATCAGTGAGGCCCCAGGGACGAGGAGCCGTCCTCTGTCCAGCTTCGGAGGGGCGGCTCCCTCCCTCGCCTGTGCTGTGGTGGCCCCTCTAGGACAAGGTGCCCTTTGTGCAGCTTTCTGAATGCCATCCGAGACCAGATGCCTTTCCCTGGGATGGTTCAAAGCAGAATCTAGCAAACGACACTGTCTCCTCCAGTCACAAGGCTGTGTTCTGTGGTCGACGTGGATAATCTCTATTCTCCGGTCTTTAAAGGTAACATTTCTAGTAAACAACTGATGTTTTCCCGTGGGAGCCACACAGTGGTCGTCTGTGGCCTGCCGTGCCACCCCAGGTGGACGCTTCTCAACCTGGCAGAGTGTGGCTCTGATCCCAAGCAGTGGGGGGCCCTTCTAAGTGCTCTCCATGAGCCGTTCTGGCGGCAGGCTGATGACTAGGGAGCTTTCCACCCTGAAGGCGGCTTTCTTTGCCTGCTCTGCTTTCATCTTGGATCCGGGGCCCAGGGCCTGAGGCAAGAAGGATGCTTCTAATCCTTGCCTGGCAGTAACTTGGCCACAGGACCATGGTTTCTTTAAGTTCTCTGGGTCTTCTTCATTTACTGTTCTGTGAAATAAAGGGCCTGGACCAGGTGGGGTCCAAGTTCCAGCAGAGCTCCCACCCTCCCAATGGGCTCCAGGCTTTTCCATGGCCAACTATACCCAGGCCACAGAATCCTCTCCTTCATTCAGGGCCAATTCACACTCAGCACCAACGGAGGAAGCCTCTACCTCCATACCAGAGAAGAAAGGAACCTGTCGCAACAACCCATCCAAAAAGAACAGCTGCAACTTGTCTTTTTTGGTGAGCTTTTTGGAGGGGGCTCCCGGGGGAGAGGAAGAAATGAAGGGGACTCGTTGAGACAAAAAAAGCAAACATTGTTTGGGAGTGTCCTTGGGAAAGGTAGCTTAGCATCTGGAATTGTCTACTCCTTGGTCAAGTGGAAGGAACAAAAGCCTTGTCTTCCTTTTTCTGTTTTTCATGCACACCCTGCCTATGCCTACTGGGACAGAACCATAGCTGAGAGCTGTGAGGCATCCGTGGCTTGTATTTGACTCACTGGCACGAGGGCCTTCCACTGGGATTACTCAGCCACTCCAGACTGCGAAGGGCTTCCAGGTGTCCACTTGAGAGGACCTTCCCAAGCAAATCTCGTCTCAGGGTAAGTTGAGACCCAGAGGTCATGACCAAAGGGCTTGTCCAGCAGTTCCCATGTTTGCAGAATGTTACACATTAAGATTTCCCTCACTAGACTTTCTTAGCCTCCGCAGAGACTTGAACTCTGCAACTCAAGAAGGGAAAGGAGGATGGCTTGGTAGGGTTATCCTGGGGCAGGGGTGTCTCCCTGGTTCAGATATAATATTTTCCTCTCAGAAACCAGGCCTGGTGGGAGATAGGGCTGTAATGGGAAAAGTTTTAGTGGGGCAAAAGAGGCTATGACCACCCAACTAGCCTTTGCCTGTCCAGCCTACATCCCTCAGCCTGACAAAGATGCACCATCAGGGCACCAGCTTCTGCCTGATGAACATTTAGCTGCCATTTGCATCCAAATGGGGAGCTCAGAGGAAGCCTCCAGCTCTTAGCCTTTCCCACTTTCATTCATCTTTCAGGAAGTCCTGACAGCCACAAAGTAATGATGGGGGCTTGGGGAAAGCCGTCCATGGACCCAACTCCTGCACTTCCCCGGGCTGGCTTCCAGGGAAGCATCTGCTTCCTAAATGCTCAGCTGCAGCCAGAATCTGGGGGCAGAATAGGGTAGGTGAAAAGGGATGGAAGGGGAGGGGAGTGTCTAAGTTGTTTTGTATTCTCCTGATAGAACATTTGGTGAAGTCCATAAAATCATGTCATTTTTTTTCATTATTTTGGAATAAAACTCCCCTTAAATAGCTCTGATAACATCTTCATGAGAGTAGAAGTTTCCTGTCTGGAAAAAGATTCCTAAAAGCAACAGAAGTGGGGACAACCATGAGGACGACAAGGAATTAAGACTGTAGGAAATGCTGATCTCAGTTATACATACTGTGTGTTGGTGTCCTGGTGTCCTGCAAGGGACTAAAAATGCGGCCAAGGTGAGAGTTGTCCTTCCGGTTTTCTGGGAAGACAGGCCCAGAACAGTGGAAGGACAGATCCAGGAGGGAGAGCTATGCTGGAGGCTGACAGAAGAATGCAGAACTTCTCACAGGCCACGACCACTTCCGGTCTCCCCATGGCCTTCTCTAGTTACTGACAGAACGTTTGGTTATCGATCGGTTTCTCACTATTAGTTGCTGGGTGTTTTTAAAATGTGGTGTGATTTTAGAGGCTTTTTTATCTCTTGTACTTGCTCATTCTAATTTTCTTTTGTCCTTCAAAATCCCAAGTTAAGAAAATTTTTTTAGTAGTTTTGAGACATTTTATGACTCTCCTGTAAAAGTTTTTACTCGGTCTTTGATCTCAATATATGTATCCTATATATTCTTCCTAGGGTTATTGTGAAATATTTATTAGAGAAGCAGCAGGGCTCCATGGCATGAACCCCACTGTTTACAGAATCAGTACTCATTTTCTCTGTGTCTGCTAGAAAGAAGGTGCTTTATATACATCGTCCTAAAGCCTCACAAAGACTGTGTAAGATGTGTATTATTTTTTTTCCCTCTTAGATGTATATTATTAGATTTCTTTTTTCCCCTCAGTGGAGGAAACAGAAGTTTAGAGAAATATGTACATCCCCCAAAGTTACTCAACTAGTGGCAGAAAAAACCTGGTAATACCTCACATTTTTTGGACTCCATATCATCAGGTGCTATTCCAGGCTCTTCGTATAAATGATCAAATTTAATTCTCCCCCCAAACCCAGTTCTTAGATCATCTCCATTTTACAGATATAGAAATGGAGAGGTTAACTTACCTAAGTGCACAAAAAAGTGACAGAGCTGGAACAGGACCCCCAGGCAGCCCAGCTCCAGAAGTGGGGCCCCACAGACCTCACTCCCTGGACTGTACCATCAAGCCTCCTGACCGGACCTCTCTCCTGGCTCAGAGAGACCACGGCTGACCCAGATCATTGGGGCCTTGCTGGGCCAGTTACTATACTACACTGGCCTGAGCCTCTGCCACGTGCTCTTGGGGCTGACAGCACCTACTCCCTGGGACAGGACGCGAAGCAGGTGAGGTGCCACATGGGCTTGGTCTCTGCCATGTTGGTATCCCACGTGGGAAAGTGAGGGGAGGGAGTCCTTCCTTTCCTTCTGTTAGAAGATCTGTGACAATCTGTTGATGGGTGGAGCTCAACCGAGCCTGACACAGACCCCTCAATACCTGTATTATGGATACAAGGATTCTTCACTTCTAAACCACTCTAGTTTCCTTCTGAACACGTCAGGGAGAGAAAGGGAAGCAGGAAGCAGTGTTGTTGAAGAGATGCGAAGTGCACGTGCAAGAGAGGGGGTTCTGGAAAAAGAGGTGGGATTTGGAGGGGCAGAAGCAGGTGACAGGCCACGACATGCCAACAGGCCTCACCTTGGGGAAGGCAGAGATAACCCCCTCCCGAAGGAAACCAGTGCTAACAATGCCCCTCAGTGGGGAGTCAAGTGGCTTAATTGCTGAAATAGCCCCACAACCCCCATTAGCTCTGCTACCCATCTTTCTTTCATGGCCTCCTGCCCCCTCCCCTGGGGTCTGGCACATCCCCACTGACCCCGGCTTAGGTTTGGTCCTTTCAACAGAAACCAGGCCTGGCCTCTGGTGTTGAGTGGGGCACCAATGCTAGATGCGGGGCAGCCTTCCTGGGAAAAGTACAGAGACTTTTTCCCCAGTGATTGTCATTGTTTTAATTAATAAGCTAATATTAACGAACTATCTTTGTGGGCAATAATCCAAAAGTAAGATCATTTCAGCCTTAGAACAAAATCCTACTGGGAGGCTGACAGAAGGATCTCGACCACATCAGGATTTTAAGTTTTAGGATTTTGTCATTCAGGCATTTGATTGGGTCCCAGGGAATTACCTGCACTCAAGCTATGCTTGCCTGGGGCCAAATACACAAATTCCACTTCCAAATGTGGGGCTCCGGCTTGGCAGTGGTCTCCAGACATATCAGCACCAGCATGCTTTAACGAAGCCACTGCCTTCCCTGCGTGGCCGGGGCTACTTACGGGGGACACACTGCTGGATGGAGCCTCCCCGGAAGAGAGTGGGGGGTGTCTTCCTGCTGAGCCTCTTCAGTAGGCGGTCACGTTCATTCATCCTGCAGGTAGATCAAATGCAGTCAGTCCTGGTTCATAGAAACACCTCTCAAAGGGCCTCACCCAGTGACTTGAGGTTGCAAAAATAAAACGGACAGGGGAAAAAGGCTTCCTCATGTCAGGAAAAACGTCCAGGTTGGCAAGCAGCTCTATTATTTACAGTAGATGCTATCTCGACACCTTGAGTGCACTGCTCCCTCTTCTAAAAGGTGCTCTGTTTCCAGTCTGTCCTGTCCGTAACGCCTCTCAATGCGGCCTTCCTCTTAACTGAAGCACACTACAAGTGCCCTTTCATACCAGGCTCACCCTTGGCTTTCCAGATTGCTTATGCAAGCAGTGATTTGTTTCTAGGGAAATGTCTTAAAGCCTCCGTTCCACCTGCAGCCGCCTCTCCCCGAGCCAATAAACTCTACCAAGGGCGAGAGCCTCCCCAGGGGCCTTGGGTCCCCAGCAAGAGACTGATTTCTTTTTGCACAACCTGATTGTTATTTTGAAACAGTGAAAACCAAGGTGAGTTTTCTTGGAAAACACAAGGATTAGGAGCTCTTCTTGCCTTCCCTGAAATGATTGCCTCCAAGTCTGGCATCTCTGTAAGGAAATATGGAGCACAGCTGATGTTCATTCCTATAAAGCAAAAGGGGGATGCTTTAAAATTGCCCAGGTAGGCAAGAGGGCTTTGATTTCTTATCATTACAATGTCACTTTGCTTGCCCCAGGAGATTCCTGGTGTGTGGGAGTTTGCCAATGCCCTCTGATATGGGCTGAACTGTGTTCCCCACAGATGCATATGGTGAAGTCCTAACTCCCCAGTTACCTCGAAATGGGACTGTATTTGGAGACGGGATCTTTAAAGAGGTCATTAGGGTGGCTCTTAATCCAAGATGACTGGTGTCTTCTTGAGGAGAGGAGATTAGGACACAGACACCCACAGAAGGAAGTCCATATGAAGACAAAGAAGACAGCCATCTACCAGGCTCAGAAGGAACCAACACTGCCAGCACCTTGATCTTGGACTGCCAGCCTCCAGAAGTGTGAGAAAATAAACCCTGCTAAGTCACTCAGTCTGCGGTACTTTGCGATGGCAGCGTAGCAGACAAATCCCCTGCAGATCTGCTGTTTGTGGGAACGTGAGGCACAGAAGCTGCAGCTGCCTGCCGTCCCGAGCACATCCCCCACCATGTCTGTGGGCCTTGAGCCTGAGGAGGCTGATCTCCTGATCACAGTCCACTTCACAGCGACCTCAAGGGCCTCAAAAGAACGGGGCCCAAGGTATTCTCAATAGTTCTCTGAGCTGAAGTTCATTTTGCCCTTGAGTTTCCAGAAGAGAATATTTTCTGATTATGTCAGTTGAAAGGACAATGTTTAATTCATCACCAATTAAAGGTGAGCCTCAGCTAGCTAAGCTTGGCAAAATGTCTGATGGCTGTTGAGGAAAAACACTTTTTCTATCCCTTCACAGGCTTTCCCTTCTCTGTCATGTCTTTTTCTTCCCTGGGCCAAATTAATCTCACTGGGCCCTGCTGAGTGACTGCCCCGGCCAGCAGCCGACAGGAGCAGACGACCGAGGAGGAGCCTGTGAGTGTGCTGGGTGCCGTCCGGCTGGTAGCTCGCTCCCTGCTGACAGTCTGCGGTTCCCTGTGCTGGCTGCTTTCAGGACAGATGGAGGGTAATGAAGGGCTGTCCTCCTGTGTGAGCCAGCACTGGCCAGGATGCCTCCATGGAAGGCACTGCCAGGCTCTGCCCAGGGCATGTGTGAAGATGGGGCACCTGAGGGCTGGGCTGCAGCTCCCTAGGGCAGGCTCTCCAGCCAGGTTGTGGCAAGGAAAAGGCACTCCCTCCCCAGGAACCTAGTGGACAGACTCAGCCTATGCTCCGCCAGCACACCCGACCTCTGCCCTGGCCATCCCTGTGCCTCCACACTCAGGTCCAGAAGCTCTGCCAGCGGTGGGGCGAATGAGAACTTCACAGGACCACACAAGTGGGAAATCCCACATCTTGGTCTCTCACAGGGCAGGTGAGGAGACTCGGCTGTACCAAACACAAAGGTCACAGGATGCATTACTGGCACTGTTCCTGCCCCTGCCTTTGCGCCGTGCAGGCATCCCTAATTCCCTCGTGAAATGGTGTATGCTTCTTTTTTATAACGAAACACTCCAAACGCATAGAAACTAATACGGTGAATGTCCACCAACCTGCTCAGCTTTAGCAAATGGTAGCTCCGCCGCTTGACCCCTTGTTTCAGAGGGACCCACTCTGTCCTGCAGCCCTTCCTTCCAGGTGGCAAAGGCTCCATAGGGCCAAGGAGACATGTCCACCCAGAGCCCATGCCTGTCCCCCAGCCCAGGTATTTGGGACACCAGAAGTCCCTGTTGAGTGACACCTCTCCAAGCTGGCATCCAAAGCCAACTTGACCTCCTCACTATCTTCCTAAGAGCAAGACCCTATAGCCAGTGTGCACTCTCCTAGGCCTGTGGGTGGCCAAGGAGTGGTTTTTTGCAAGGGATATGTATGGATGGGGATGTCCAAACACATGTGTGCAAACTCCTTCACAGTTTAGGACAGAGCTGGGGTCTGCTAACTCTTCTCCATGCCACCACTTTCTGGCTCCAACCCCCAAAGAATCTGGGAATCACAAAGCACCACAGTCTTTTGGAAGGTATATTAATCAAGGTATATGGCTATTTGTTAGCTTGACTTATAACTTTCACATACCCAGACATGGTACTTGGTCTCCATTTGCACTCTCACACCAAGTCCTGTCCTGCTTGTGAGAACTACTTCAAAAAAAATTTTTAAGTGGATTTATTATTATTATTATTATTATAATCTCTACACCCAATGTGTGGCTTGAACTCACAACCTTGAGATCAAGTGTCACATGCTCCTCCGACTGAACCAACCAGCCCCACCGACTTCAATTTTAACAAAATGATAAAATCTCAAATATAAAGTCCCTTATATTCCTCCCAGATCCCATTCTTTTTCCTTCTAGTATAATAAGGTTAGAAATAATCTTCCATCTATATGTCATACTTTTGTTTTACATATATATGCAACACAACTAATACTTAATCATGTTCTAAAATACGTCTAAATAGTGTCATTTATTTTATCCTTCTCTTGTATCACATTTTTCTTTGCTCCTTTTCTTCTTATATTCTTTTTAATTATCTACTCATTTAGAGGAACTAATTCTTTGCAGGTAATCTTTTTCCTTCTAGATACTTTTATAATTACTCTGTCTTTGGTGCTGCAGTTTTGTTACAACACTTAGTATGACTAGGTGTAGATTTGGTTGTATATCCCGCTCGGTTACTCAGGCCTGGAAAGCCACTATAACTCGAAAGTTTACCTTCGTGTATGGAAAACACTTTGAATACTGCCTGTCCCCAGTTCTCTGTTTTTTCTTATTCAGGGGCTTCTTACATATATAATTCTATCTTCCACATCTCTACATCTCCTCTACATTTTCCATTTCCTTTCTTTCTTTGGCTTTATCTAAACTATGATTCAGCTGACTGGCATGCTTTAATTTCAATTAGGACCCTTTTCATGTTTATCTTCCAGACCCACCTGGTTTTACATTTTTGCATACTGTCTTACTCTTGGTTTTTGATTTCTGTATCTTCTTTCTTCAGTACTTTATAGATCCTTTCAGATAGTCCTTGCATCTCCCATTCTTGGGGGGATGGGAGGTGGACTAATAAATGTCTGCAGTATTCCACAACTCGCCTTCACTGTGGTTCATTTACTGTGTGTGCTCTAGTTATGAAATCATTCTTCAGAATGATTTTCTTTTGCCTCTGCCAGGATCCTATGGTTTACATCAATTTTTATATTATCTTAGCTTAGTTCCTATAGCATTGGGAATAGTCTAAAATTGGACCTCATACATAAGCATGGGCTTCCAGTTTCTAGTGGGTAATTCTTTCCTCCGCATTGCTGCTTTGTCAATCTAGTGAGTAAAATGTTTCTAGTTTCTATTTCATTAAAATAGCAGCCCTACCAAATTTGCAGCTTTATGCATAGTGTTCTCTTCTATCTCACATGGGACTGAGGTTTTATCTTCTCTCCTTACATTAATCTCTGAACCGTCAGTCCCTGAGCCTCTTATGCGGTCTGATGTCCCTTCTTCAGCTTCATCTCCTTCTTAGCCTACTGGCTTTTGTGTCTCTCCATTTTTGGCACCTAGGTTTCTGTGTGCTTCTTTTGAACTCAATTACGTATTAAAAGCCTTTCTTTGTTCATATTTCACTGAGCATATCTATGCATCTGGAAAAGTTCGAGTCAGCTCAGTCTACCATATTGACTTTATCTGGTTTCTGTGAATAATTTATGTTCCCCTGACCCAATTACTGGAAAACATTATGGCTACAAAACAAAGTCATAGAACTGTTCTTTCTCAAGTCCTGCCATCCTCAGAAACAACCTTTTCTGGAGACCCTTAAAATAGCAACATGTTTGACAAAGCTTTGGGTAATGAAAAGGGTCCTAGAGCTTATAAAACACTCTAGTGGAGATGTTTGAGCCACTGACTTCTCTATGTGCTCCAATGTCGAAAATGCAAAGGAATATTATATTCCCAATTTCCCTTTTTCTTCTCTGTGGAAGAAAAAAAGTGTTATGAATGAATATTATTAAAATTTTTCATGAACGATAATATTGAAAAAGCTCAAGATAGAAAGGGGTGATAATAACATTTGCCCTTCATAGTATTCTGTCATCTACATATGTCTTGGAAGCTATCTACTCACAAAGACATAGGAAAGAAGGTGAAGGAAACACAAAACAAATATTTGGTTAATTTTGAATAATGAGAAGAAGAGAAAAAAGGAGTACAAATTAGCACAGCGGAGGACAATTTAAGTCTATGAGATTTTGGTTTAAAAAAGGAGAGAGAATCCTCAAGAAAATACTGGCAAACTGAATTCAGCAGTATAATAAAAGGATTACACACCATGACCAAATGGCATTTATCCCAGCAATGCAAGGATGGCTCAACATACAGAAATCAATCAATGTAATGTACCACACATTAACAGAATGAAGGAAAACATCACATGATCATCTCAATTGATGCAGAAAAAGCATTTGACAAAATCCAGCACTCTTTCATGATAAAAATACTCAGCAAACAAGGGATAGAAGTGAAATTCCTCAACATAGCACAGGTCATTTATGAAAGACCCATAGCTAACATCTTACTCAGTGGTGAAAGACTGAAAGTTACATCTCTATAATCAGGAAGAAGAAAAGGAAGCCTGCTTTCACCACTTCTATTTGATGAATTTGTTGGAAGTTTCAATCAAAGCAGTTAGACAAAATTCCAAGTCTTTTTTTATAAAAATGGAAAAACTTATCCTAAGATTCATAGGGAACTGCAAGAGACCCCCAAATTGCCAAAATAATCTTGAAAAAAGAACAAAGTTATAGGACTCACTTTACTGATTTCAAAACTTAATATAAAGCTATGGTAATAAGAACAGTGTGGCACTGGCATAAAGATAGACATATCAATCAATGTAATGCAATTAAGAGCCTAGAAATAAACTCATATATATCTATGGCCAATTTATTTTTGGTTAGGTTGCCAAAATCATACAAAAATTAACCAAATTTGGATAAAAGACTTAAATATAAGAGTTGAAACTATATAAATCTTAGAAGAAAACAAAGGCGTTGTTTAATGTTTATAAACAACTATACATCTTTATAACCTTGGATTTGGTAATGGTTTCAAAAATATGAAGCCCAAAGCACAGGCAACAGAAGAAAAAATAAACTGGATTTCATCAAAATTAAAAACTTTTTCTCATCAAAGGACATAATCAAGAAATAGAAAGGCAACCATAAAATGAGAGAAAGTATTTGCAAGTCACATATCTGATAAGGGTCTAGTATCCAGAATATATCAATAATCCCCAAAACTTAACAACAAAAAAGACAAACAACCCAGTTCAAAAATGGGCAAAGGACTTAAATAGACATTTATCCAAAGAATAAATACGATGGCCAACAAGGACATGAAAAGATATTCAACATCATTAGTCATTAGGGAAATACAATTAAAACCCACAAAGCGACAGCACTTAACATCTACTAGGATGGCTATAATTAAAAAACAAACAGAAAACAGAAAATAACAAGTATTGGAGAGGATGTAGGGAACTTGGAAGCCCAGCACATTATTGGTGGGATTATAAAATGGTGCAGCCACTGTTCTTCAATAAATTCCACACAGAATATCGCATCACCCAGCCATTCCACTCCAAGGTAAAGATCCAAAAAGAAAGGAAAATGGTCTCAAATAGATACTTGTACACCAGTATCTATAGCAGCATTATTCACAACAGCCAAAAGATCAAAACAATCCAGATGCCTATCAACTGATGAATGGAAATAAAATGTGTATATTCTATACGGTGGACTATTACTCAGCCATGAAAAGGAACCAAGTACCGAGACATGCTACAACATGGACAAGCCTTGAAAATATTATGGTAAGTGAAAGAAGCCAAACCCCAGAGGCCATTTATTGCATGATTATATGAAATGTCCAGAATCGACAAATACATAAATAGGAAAAAGAGTAGTGGATACCAGGAATACAGGGTGGGTAGGTGGAGGAGAGAAATGGGAAATGACTGCTTAAAGCATATGAGGTTTCCTATGGGGAAGTGAAAATGTTCTGGAAGTAGACAGTGGCAATGGTGGTACAATACTGTAAATGTACTAAATGCCACCGAATTGTACACTTTAAAATGGTAAGTGTGGGGCGCCTAGCTGGTTCAGTTGGTAGGGATGTGACTCTTGATATCGGGATTGTAAGTTCGAGCCCCACACTGGGTGTAGAGATTATGTAAAATAATAAGTTTCACACTATGTGAATTTTACCACAATTTAAATGAAAGAAAACTCAATTAAACAGAAAGGAGAGGGAATGGGTTCTGAATTGAAGAAAATTCCCTCCCATAGCCTGAACTGTTGCTAATGATGCCATCTTCACATTTTACTTCTCTAATGGTGGGAGATGCTGGAGCTAATGTGTTATCTTTGATTGTGTCCTATCCTAGATGAAGTATACACGCCGACCGTGACTTACCGATATGAAAGTTGTATATAACATACATTCACCAAATGTACGTGCACTCTCAGTGCCTCCCCAGTAATGATGGTGAAACCTAATGTCATGCAAATCCATACAAGCAGGCTCTATTTAGAAGCTGACATATCCTAGGGGCGCCTGGGTGACTCAGTTGGTTAAGCGACTGCCTTCGGCTCAGGTCATGATCCTGGAGTCCCGGGATCGAGTTCCACATCGGGCTCCCTGCTCAGCGGGGAGTCTGCTTCTCCCTCTGACCCTCCCCCCTCTCATGCTCTATCTCATTCTCTCAGATAAATAAATAAATAAATCTTTAGAAGCTGATATATCCTAGAGGTGGTGGTGTGTTCCTATCTCAAAAAATGAGCAGTTTAGGAAGGAGCAGGGAGCTGAGAAGCATTATGTTGGGGAATAACAAACTCATGTCCACATTTCTGTCAGGCTATTCCTGCAAAAATCACATGAGCATAACTGCCAAAGAGCAGGAACATGGAGAATATAGCAAATAATTGCAAGTCTGTTTTTAGATCTTGTCAGTAGTTACAGCTGCTAGGAATCATAGCTGACATACAAAGCCAAAAACAAATAGGTATTTTTAGAAACTTATTTTTCAATTACTGCTGGACCATATTCAAAACATAAATCTGACAGGTTCCTCAATAAAAAAGCTAGTCCAAAGTTACTTTTCCTTCAGGTAAGGCTAAACATCTACCAATCTATCAGACTACTGAAATTCTAACCTATTTTTAAGGATCCCTAGAGAATGAGATTTCATAGCCTCAATTGGTAACTTATTTTACGCCTTATAATCTGAACATCAGAAACTGAGAAGCTTGTAGGCTCAAGTGCATTCCAGACCTACCTAGGCCTTTGTAGGATCAAAAACCTTGCCTTAGTTAAACAGACTAATGAAATGAGGGAAAATAACAAGAATAAAAACAAAATAGGTTTTCTAGACTAAGATTCCAATAAGATAGGAGTTATGACCCTGGAGCTAGGAGCCCTTCATAAATTCTGTTCCATTAGATGGTAGTAAATTATTCTCCTGTTTCCTTTCTGCCAATCCATACACATCCTGCTTTTAAAACATGACTTCCTTTCATTGAGCAATTATGTTATATGTGAGATCCAGTGCTGTTCCTGCCCTTATGAAGCTCACAGTCTCTGAGGTGATCTCGCGGTGCAGACACATATCATGGCAAGGGTGATGAGTGCCATAATGGAGATTACATGGGCCTCCAAAGTGGTAAAACTGAGGAGTGAGAACTCGGAGAAAGCTCAGGAAGGCTTCAAGAAAAATCGTCACTGAAGCTGCATCTTGAACAATGGATAACTCCTTGTTGATCATCCAGATGTAAACACAGAAGAACAGGGTTAGTGGGAAAGACAATGAGTCCAGTTTTGGATGTGAGGCTTCACATTGCCTCTGAGACATTCAGAAGGCCATGGGATATTGGGGTCTAGAGAGGTCCAAGCCAGAGATGCCACTTTGGATTCCTCAGCCTGTGTAAATCCACAGAGACCAGGCAGGATGAGGAGGTACCATGAGGAATGATTCCTCGAAGCACCAACATGTTGTCTGAGGGTTCAACCAGAGGGTCTGTTCTCTCAGGGACCAAGTCATACTGTCTCTGCATTCTTCATAGTACCCACCCTGGGCTGAGAACAGAGGACGTGGTTACATACATAAAATTGCATTTGTGCTCTGTATTTACTGATTCGGGATGTCTTATTCTATCTTATTCTCATGTGTCTCCACAGCCTGATTCTGCCATCATTTGTCTCTGTATCTGTCCCAATGCCTAACACTGGGCTAGGACACAGTGGACTTTCTAATAGCAGCCAAGATGAATTCCTTTGTATTATTCTCTACAGATGACAGAATAGGGACATCATCCCAATTCTCTTCCAGAGGAGAAAAGCCCCCCTCCAAACTCTAGAAGAGACTGTGAGAAACAAGACCTAACAAAACAACTCTGTGGCCTTTATAGAGATAGGACATTGTATTTTGTTAAGAATTCAGATTACATGGAACAGTTGAAAGACAGTCTGGCTGAGGACTCAAGGTTAACTAACTTAATACAAATTCCATTAAATAATAAAAGGATAGATCCCTCCTGTCCTCCCTGGTCTCAAGTCTCCTCTGACCATCACAACTGGGAACTGGAAGGAAGAAAGGTTCATACTAGCAAGGTGCTTTATCTGTCCAAAGTTTTGGAAAGTGGACTGTTCTGGGTGTTGGAAGAAATGCCATTTTTTTACAATGTGGATTAGTTGATTTCCTATCAAAAAGACAACTTTGTCCTCTGAGGAGTTGTAGTACCAAATTAAGTAGTGAATTTGCAAGAGGAAACAGCAGATTTGCCACCTCCAGATAGATGGGATCTGTCTGTTGACAACCACCCCGGGTTAGAACACAGGTGATGCACAAAGCCAACCCTGCTGATGGGCAGAACTGCAAGTCTTTAACAAAAAGAGGGGCAGCTGACATTGAAAAGATTTAAAAGCAAAGACAGATAACATGTGATCCTTTTCTAACGTGTCTGCTAGTAGGAGTGAGAACTTAAATAAACCAATGCAGTTGGAAGGAAAGTTCAAGAAGAAATAGAAACTAGCAGCTGGCAACCACATTGTCCTTTCACTTGAAACAGCAACTTGGATGAAATTGGTAAAAATGGCTTCTCCTGAAAATTAGTACTGCATTACCATATCCCACTGACTTTTAAAAAGTAAAAAAACGAAAACAAACAAAAAAATCCATTTAAAAGACATTTCTGTCCAGAGAGACTTCTGCTTTTAGAAAGATGAAATAGATGTATTTTCCCTGTTCCTTTTGCTAAGCACAGCTGACAACCCATTATATATAAAATTAGATATATAAAACAATTATACATACAAAACAAATTATATATATAATTATGTATGAATATACATATACATATAAAACAATTATATATATAAAACATTATATATAAAACAAATAGAAAACACTAAAAAGTGGAGAGAAGAAGGAACCTCAGAGCATGAGAAACCTCAGTTTTCTTTTGGCCTCACAGATCCCAGACTTGGAGCTGAAAAGCCTGGCAACCCAGAAATGCCACTGGGTGCAACCAAAAAAGCCCAGAAAAAAGCCTGTTTTCTCTAGCCAGAGGAACAGGAAAGGGGCAGGCTAGCAAGACAGAAAACTTTTAGACCATAATCACACAACCCCACCCTAACACCACAGGAAGGAAAAAACAACAAGTGTGGCTCCACCCCCACTCATGCCAGCAAAGACCAAGTGGTAAGCCTAGACTTCCACCCTTATGAGGCTGCAAAAAGGCACCTTATGGCCCTACTGAGGTGGTGACAGAGGAGGCCAAGTAGGGACCTGGGATTTGCATCCTTGCCAGCTGATAATGAAGTCTCTGGCCCCCTGTAGTGTCCGCAGAGACAACATGGGAAGAATGATCTTCTACCCTGCCCCCACCACCCAGCAAAAGGAGGCATTCCTTCTCCTCCTCCTTTGCGTGGTATCAGAAGAGGCCTAATAGAGAATCAGGACTTTCATCACTCCCCAGTAGTAACAAGGGCATACCCCTGCCTCCTCCCCTGTGCCCCACCTGCCTACCCTTAGCAGTGTCAGTGGAGATTGTGTGGACAGCAGGAACTCCCATCCCCACCTAGCAGGTTTCAGTGGAGATCAAGTCGGGGATCTGGATGACTTCTACTTGGCAGGATCCAGAGTCAGATAACATAACACCTAAGATGTCCACATTTCATTTGAAAGTGACTTGTCATATGAAGAACCAGGAAGATGTCCAAATGAATGAAAAAATTCAACTGATGCCAACACTGAGATGACAGAGATGGTGGTATCATCTGACAAAATATTAAAGCAGCCATGATTAAAAATGCTTCTATGTGCAGTTAGGAATATGCTTAAAACAAATGAAAACAAAAGAAGCAAGCCTCAAAAAAGAAATGGGAGATATAAAGAAGAACCAGTTATAAATTTTAGAACTCAAAAATACAGTAACAAATAAAGAGCTTGGTGGATGAGCTCAATAGCAGGATGGAGAGGATAGAAGAAACAATTAGTAATCAGGAAGACAGAACAGTGGCAATGACTGAATCTGAACAACAGACAAAACAGACTGAGGAAAAAACTAACAGGGTCTCAGGGACTTGTGGGAATAAAAGAAGATATAACACTCATGTCTTCAGAGTCGCAGAAGGAGAGAAGAAAGAAAAAGCACTCAAAGAAATAAAGGCTGAACTTCCCAAATTGGTGACAGACATAAACCTATAGATTCAAGAAGCTGCACAAATTCTAAATATGCTAAGCCCAAAGAAATCCAGCCCAAGATAGATCATAATTAAATTTCTGGAAGCTAAAGACAAAGAAAAGATCTCAAAAGCAGCCAACAATAAATGATACTTTACCTATAGGGAAAACCAATTGGAATGACAGTGGATTTCTCATCAGAAACTACGGAGGCCAGAAGAGGCATAATATTTTTCAAGTGTTGAAAGAACTGTCTACTTGGTGGAAATATCTTTCTGGAATGAAGAACTCAAGAGATTTTCAAATGGAAGGAACTAAGACTTTGTCACCATCAGAAGTACCCTACAAGAATAGCTAACAGAAGTTTTAGAAACAAAAAGGACATGATGAAAGAAAGAATCTTGGGACATCAGGAAGAAAGAACGAACATGGGAAGCAAAAATATACATTGGTACATACAATGGGCTTTTCTTTTCCTCTTGAAGTCCCCAAATTATGGCTAAGTTAAAGCAAAAATTATACACTGTCTGATGTGGTTCTAAATGTATATAGAGAAAATATTTAAGAAAAGTTTATTATAAGTGGGCATGGGTAAAGAAATGTAAAAGGAGGTAAGTTTTCTATACTTCACTCAGGCTGGTAAAATAACAAAAGCACTAGACTATGATTAGTTATGTATATATAACATATAGAACAACAGTAAAGAAAGCTATACTGTGAGGCACATTAAAAAATACAATAGATAAATCAAAATGGAACTCTAAAAAATGTACACATAACCCACAAGAAGGAAAGAAAAACAAAACAGAGAAACGAAAACCAGAACAAATAGAAAACAAAAGATAAAATGGAGAATTCTACTGGATTCTATTCTCCCTGGATAATTCTATCAAATATATTTAAAGAAGACTTAACACCAATTCTACACAATCTTTCCCGAAAATCGAAGAAGAAAGGATATTTTCCAATTCATTTATTAAACTAGTATTTCTGTGACAGCAAAACCATTTAAAGACATTTAAAAAAAGAAAAAAGAAAGAAGAAAACCATTGCCAATACTCATGAATATAGATGCAGAATTTCTGAATAAAATATTAGTAAATGCAATTCAACAATAGATAATGATAGCAACACCACACGAACAAGTGGGTTTTATTCCAGGGATGCAACACTGGTTCAATATACAAAAATCAATCAATGTAATCCACCGTATTAACAGGCTAAAGAGGGGGGAAAAAGCACGTGATCCTATCAGTTGCTACAGTAAAACACTTTACAAGATTCAACACCCATTCATGATTTAAAAAACAAAGTAAAACCTCCTAGTAAATTAGGAATAAAGGGGAACTTCCTCAACCTGACAAAGAATATCTATGAAAACCCCACAGCTAACACCATACTTTGTTATAAAAGACTGATACTTTCCCCCTAAGATAGGGAACAAGGCAAGGTTGTCCATTCCCACCACTCTTATTTGGCATAGTGCTGAAAGTTATAGCCAGTGCAATATGGCAAGAAAAGGAAATAAAAGAAATATGGATCAGAAAGGAAGTAATAAAAATGTTTCCATTTGCAGATGATGTGATGATCCAGAAAATCCCAAGAAATATAAATATAAATAAGAAAGTACCAACACGGGGCGCCTGGGTGGCTCAGTCATTAAGTGTCTGCCTTCAGCTCGGGTCATGATCCCAGGGTCCTGGGATTTAGCCCCACGTCAGGATCCCTGCTCAGCGGGAAGCCTGCTTCTCCCTCTCCCATTTCCCCTGCTTGTGTTCCCTCTCTTGCAGTGTCTCTCTCTGTCAAATAAATAAATAAAATTTAAAAAAAAGTACCAACACACATATATAAATGCATATAAAACTCCCAGAACTAAGACGTGAGCTCAGCAAGGCTGCATGCTATGCATGCTATAAGACCAACATACAAAAGTCAGTTGTATTTCTATGTACTAGCAATGAACACATGAATCCTGAAATGAAAAATATGATGCAATTTATGATTGCTCAAAAATACGAAATAGGTGTAAATCTAGCAAAATATATACAGGACTTATACACTGAAAAGTACACAATGTTGACAAAAGAAAGATCTAAATAAATGGAGAGACATGTCATTTTCATGGATTGGAAGACTCAACATAATAAAAATACTAATTCTTCCCAAATTAATATATAAGTTTAAAGCAATTCCTATCAAAATCCCAAGAAGATATTTTGTAGGTATAGACAAGATTACCTAAAAAATATATAGAGAAGCAAAGGAGCTACAGTAGCTAAAACCAATTTTGAAAAAGAAGAATAAAATGGAACAGATCAGTCCACCTGATTTCAAGACCTACTGTAATCAAGACAGTATGCCATTGGTTGGGGAAAAAGACACATAGATTAATAGACTAGATTAGAATAGAGAACCCAGGAAAAAGACCACAAAAACCTACCTAATTTTGGACGAAGGTGTGAAAGCAATTCAGTAAAAGATATTCTTTTCCACAAATGATGCAGGAGCAACTATGCATATGTAGGGAAAAAGCAAACTCTCTATATAAGTCTCCCACCTTATATAAAAATCAACTCAGTGTGAATCACAGACTTAAAAGCAAAATATACAAATATATAACTTGTAGAAAAAAAATCAGACAACATATTTGGGATCTAGGACTACGCAAAGAGTTCTTGGATGACACCAAAAGCAAAAATCCATAAAGAAAAATTCATTTGGGCTTAAAAACTTTTTTTTTTTTTCCTGAGAAAGATTCTCTTCCAGAAGCCGAAAGGACATACTACAGAGTGGGAGAAAATATTTGTCAACTATATATCTGACAAAGGACTAAAAGTCTAGAGTATATAAAGAACTCTCAAAACTCAGCAGGAAAAAAACCCAAGGAATCCAATTAGAAAATGGGCAAAAGACACAAAGAGACATTTCATCAGAAAGGATATACAGATGGCAAATAAGCACATGAAAAGATGTTTAGCATCATTAGCAATTAGGGAAATGCAAATTAAAACCACAACGAGCTACTACTACACACTTACCACAATGGCTAACATAAAAAAAATAGTGACAACAAATGCTGGTGAGGATGTGGAAAAATTGGATCACTCTTACATTACTGGTGGAAATATAAAATGGTATGGCCACTCTAAAAAACAGTTTGGCATTTCCTTAAAAAACCAAACACATCACAACCTTGTGAATACACTAAAAACCACTGAGCTATATACTTTAGAAAGGTAAAGTTTCTGTATTTGAATTATATGTAAAAAGAAAAAAAAAAAGATCAGATAAACCTGAGCTAATGTGCAGCCCAAATTATCACCCCACAGAATGGAAGCTAAAAAATGGTTCTTATTTTAAAAAACAAACAAACAAAAACCCTACCTAAATATGCAGTGACCACAAACCCAGCAGTTGCACTCCTGAACATTTATCCCAGAGAAATAAGGACTTACGTTCACAGAAAAACCTGTAAACACGTGTTTACAGGAGCTTTACTCACAATAGCCCCAAGCCGGAAACCCAAATATCCTTCAACAGGTGAATGCTTTAACAAAGTGTGGTATACCCATGCCATGAAATATTACTCAGCAAGAAAGAGAAAGAAACCATTGATACTATGCAAGAACCTGGATGAGTCCCCAGAGAATTATGCCAAGCGAGAAAAGGTCACTACACCTTGTATGACTCATGTATATGACATTCTTGAAATGACAAAATTATGGAAATAGAGAACAGATTAACAGCTGCCCAGAGCTAAGGAGAGGGCAGAAGGTAGATGTGGCTATAAAAAGATATGAAGATCCTTGTGGTGACAAAATGTTTCCTATCTTGACTGCATCAGTGTCGATTCCCTGGCCATGATACTGTTCTTATAGTTTTGCAAGATGTCCCCAGAGGGGGAAACTGAGTAAAGGCTATAACAGGATCTCTCCGTACTATCTCTTACAACCACATGTGAAGCTGCCAATGATCTCAAAATAAAAAGTTTAAACAAACCCCCCAAAATGTATGCATTTCCTTCTATTTTGTGCTCCTCTGCAGGGTGAGGAAATGCTCCCTCGCTGAGCTCCTCACAAGGGGGTGGGAGACTCTCATCCATCTCCTGCAGCCGCCTACCCCAGGGAGAGCCGTCCGGCCTCATTAGCAGAGCAGGCGAAGTGCAATTTGAGTGACAGCCCCGGCACATATGGAAACCATTACCTCATTTCGCGACTTGTAACAAGGTAGTGAGGCTCCCCTTCTACAAGGCTGAGTTCCGTGGTCCAGTCAGAAAGCCTATGTAAAGGTCAGGTGGGAGTCACAGGGCTGTTAGGAACAGATAAATTAGCAGGGCACCTGGCTGACCCCGCGCGGCCTCGGTGAAATGCCATGCGGGGGGCTGAAAAGCCCCCAGCGTGCGGCAGTGAGCGAGTAGTTTAGGCTCCGTGCGTTTCCTGATGGGGCGTTTGGGAAAGGACAAGGCAAAAGAACTTGGGGGTGAGGCACCATGCCGGCCAGGAAGAGGCAGCTTTCCAGGCATCGAGTTCTGTGAAAGTTCTATTTCTACCCATTGGCCCGTGCCATCTCCCCACTCAAAAGCATACACTAAATGCAAGGCCCTGGCTTCCTCTGAAGCCCAGTCCCCTACTATGCTTCCCCCGGCCCCAGCCACATGGCCTTTCTTGTTTCTTGCCATTGCTGGAACACTACAAATTTCCCACATCAGGGTCTTTGCACTTGGTGGTCTCTCTGTCTGGGATGTTCTTCCCACGGTAGCTCTCTCCTTCAGAGCAGCCTCCCTCAGAGGAGCTTGCTGTAAAACCTCCCTGCCTCTTCACTCCCTACCCCTAAACCTTGCTTTATTTTTCTTCATCTCCCTTTTCACTCCAGAGTTTGTGTTTACTTTCAGTGCCCCCCCCCCCCCCAGAAGGTATGTTCTCGGAGGGTCAGTTCTATCCATGTCTTTCGTTCACCGAAACCAGTGCCCAGGACAAGGAAGATGCTCAAGGATTGTTTGTGAAAGGATTGGAGCAATGAAGAGATGAAGAATAAATGCAGGTGGGCCAAAGTACAAAAGCAAAGGCAAAGATGAAAAGGGCCAGGCCCCAAGGCCCTCTGGTCTTCTCCTTCCAAAGGCTGTGCAGGCACGTCACCGTCCTGGGGGAGGGGAGGAGCTGACATGACCGGTCAGGAGCTCATCACAGGGAGATTCTCTGTAAAGAAGAGCATTTCCAGGCCCACAGCACTACCAAGTCGACATTCTCATTCTGCCAAAGAAGGGTCAACACTTCTCAGACGGACACAGACTGGCTAAGAGTTACTTGCTTGTACAATGGAAACGGTGCATTTCAGCGCAGGTCCAAAGTTCACCCTCACGTGAAGTCTGAAAACAATGGCCTCATTTAAGGGTGTTAAATTAGTGAAACAAGGAGGCCCTTAGACTGATGTGGTTTTAATGCCATGGTGGCCTATGTAGGCAAACCAAAGTCTGGGCTTGTAAATACCTCACAGTTATGAAATTGAAACCCAAGGACAACCAATCACAAACCCAACTAGGCTTTAGGCGATAGCCCATCCAGAATATCCTTCATTTGCAGGGCCTTTTCTCTATGAAACTCTCTCCCTGAGCTCCTTCCTGTTGGTGGAGCGCTCCTAAAACCATGTCTGGTCTGTTGCTTCTGATTCAAATAGACTTTTGCTCAAATAGACTCAATTTTTTAATATGCCTCAGTTTATCTTTTAACAAGGGGCAAGTGGCGAAGGAGGGAAGACACGCACTTGGGAGGGTGGAAAGAATAAATAAAGAACAAAAAAGCAATGATGATTTTTAAAGGGCTTGATTCTTATAGATAACAGCTGGAAATAGCACAGGGTGCTGGGAAGAAGCAGAGGAAAATTTAAGGCAGGTATTAAGGACAGTTTTTGAACAATGAAGCCTACTGGGCGAGAGTATAGTTAGCAGCTTTATCACATAAAAGACTGAAAATCAGCTGTGACTTGACAGAGCATCTAATATACGAAGGGAGAGACATGGGGGTAATGACTTAACAGTATTTTAATCTATTAAATTCCTTGAATGTGAACTTGCCTTTACATGTAAAATGACACAAGTTTGCCTATTTGAGCTGAAGAAGATTTGGGTCAAGTTTGAAACCATTGAGACTATTCATGAATGTTAGTTTCTTTTTAAAATAGCAAACTTTCTAGTAAGCCCATTAAGCTGCAAATTAATTACAGTAAAAGTAACTGTCCCCATACTTTGCTCCTCCTCTCCTAGGACCCTTCCTAGGACACAGTGTCTGGAACTGGGCAATAAACATCTGACTTTACAAATTCAAGTAAGAATCCAAACAAACAATTCAAAGTTGGCCCCAGGGTCCCCCTGACTCAATTGTCAAAGTAAGGAAAGGTAAGCTTCACTACTGATTAACCTCCTAAACACTAATTAAAGATAATGAGGGATCAAGGTACCTGGCACAGCCTGACCTCTGTGTCCTCCCAGAATTCACAAGAGTCTGATGGTCCGTGTGAGACTCACAGAGGGAAAAAGGATAAAGTGGAAGCAGGTGCCTGCATCATACGGTCTCCTTGGGAAAAACACACGGCCCCATCAATGGGGAATACAATAAACTCTCTTTATGAGACTTACATAGAGCAGAATGTGCAGATCTTAGCCGAGGGTATTTGTTGATAGGACTTCAGACCATAAGTGAGTCACTAAGTTTGGACCAGTCCTTGGAGAGAGCTAGAGGCCTTCAACAAATTATCTTTTAAACTAGAACACTTGATTCATGTTTTTGAGGGCCTTAAAGTCCATTCTGGAACAAGGTGCGGTGTAAGACTTTATAAGGGGGTGAATGAACTCACAGTTGTGCATACTCTGGAGTCCAGCCATGCCACCACCAATATTTGGAAGTATTCTTCTCTACCTTCTTCTACCTCATCCCACATGGAGCAGTGTAATATCAATTAAGTCCTAGGTAAAGCCAGACAAAGCCATTGGAAAAAGTAATCTGTGTGTATCCGAGCTTCCTTCCCTTTTCCAGTGAACTTGTTATGACTAGGATGTAGCACAGGGCCTAGCCCTTCCTACCTGTGTGTGGCTGCCATTCTCATCACTTGTGAGTCAATGCCTTTTCCCAGCTCCGCATGCAGGCACTGGGGTCCACTGTCTTCATTCTCATGGCAGAGATGGAAAATGAGTCATGGGACACTGAGGGACAGGCGGACAACACAGCCCCCTGAGGCTGACACACACGCTGAGTTAGCCGGGGCTGGAGACACAGGAGGTTCAGCTGAGCTCTCAGTCACTAACCTGAATCAGGTCCCCATTAACTAGCTGGATTGCTTTGGAGTTGGAACTAAAATCTCATTTTCCATAATCTTGTATGTATACTTACAATTCTGTTTCCTGTGGCCAAGTAGCTGGGCTAAGTACCTGAAAGTGTCTCTTGAAAAATGTCTGCTTCATCCAAAAAAAAAAAAAAAAAAACCCCACATTCTTCGGCAGAAAGTGACTATACACAGTGGGTTTTCAAATCCGCAATTTCAAGAGAACAAGTGTGCAATAATTGTTCAAGGGAGGCCACACCTGCGGGAAAATTCTATGTGCAACAAGCAGGAACCATACCACAGCTACCTTTTAAAATTTGTGTGTTGATTGTTAAGGTAAACAGAAAAGGAAAATTAACATTCAGTTATCTGGTGTCCTTTGAAGGCTGTCCAGATTGAGAACCAGACCTGGGCTACAGAGGGCTGGGAAATGTGACCCCCAACTCTACTTGGCTGGTGGCCACAGATGGTCTTGGCAACTCATCGAATCCTCTCTGGGTCTCCTCTTTTAAAGAAGCATCTTCAGGGTGAACGTGGGGAGGGAGGCAACATGATGCAGACTTTGCCAGGGTCTTCTTTCATTACTTCTAAAGCAGGATTTACTGAAAACTGATAAGCACATGGATAGACAAGGCTCAGGGGCTCTTCAGGGGGCTCTCCAGGGGTCAGGTCCTTGCCTTCTTCCAAGTAGAACAGCTGCTAAAGCTGCCTGGTATTTCTGGCAAACCATTTCTTTTCAAATTTCAAAATAAGGCGATTGTCCACATCATTGCTTGCTCATGTTTTCCAGGTTAGAGAAGAGCTCTCGTTGAAAAGGCTCACCCAGATCCCACACTGTGTGGCTGCTCTGACGGGTCTGGCCAAATCACCTTACTTTTGGTTCCTAGCAGTCCGTGGAAAGATTCATGGCAACGGATGTGGGGATAGCGTTAGAAAAGATGTGGTAGAAAATAAAACTACCTGGGGCACAGGACAGGGAAAACACGTTTTTCTTCTCATTCCCAGTGGAAAAAAACCTTTGGGTTATGAATTTCTTAAAGAATGAATTGGATGTTTGCAATGAATTATTCATATGTTATTACTTGGCCTCTCTCTGGGTCATCCATGAAAATTGTGAAATAGTGAATTAAAACCACAATTTAACTCCAGTGTTAGATGGTGTACTTTCAGAATGGAGAAAGCATACAGGTCAATGCTAACATCTAAGAGAAAGACGCATCTCTGCTCTGGAAGCGATGCAATTTTTCTGAGATGAAGAACAACAGTCTTCAGGAGGTTAGTGAATCCCCTAAAAACCGAACGCAAAATGGACACAGGGAGGGACGGAGCATAGCTTTCATCAGATGATCAGAGGCCTGAAGTGGACTTGCTACTGTTTCCACCAACATCCACCACGTGTTTCCTCCCCTGCTGAGAAGACACCTTGACAGAGCGACACCCTGCTACCCCGACATTCCTACATGGATGGATTCTGCTAATCCAACCCTAAACCAAGCCTCTATGGCATTTCTCCGACTGCCAGGATTTGCACAGGATGGCTCCTTCCCCTTCCAGAAAAATAGAAACTTGTGAACTGCTGGTCAGGGGCAAACTCTCCTTCCAATGGTTGTGAACAAGGTTCATGTAGGGGTGACCTCCCTGGGATCATGACAGGGGCTGGAGCAGACTTCATATCAAGTGTTGGAGCAAAGTGAAAAGGCGGAAAGACTCTGGGTCCTGGTGACATTCCTGGCCAGGGATCCATCAACCATGACTGCTCTCCAGCAGGAGGTTCAAATTATTGGATAAGCTGGGACCTCTCATGACCTGAAGGGTGGTTTGAATTGGAGCCTGTCTTATTTGCAACGGGAAGCAGCCTCTACGGATACAAGACTTCTTGTTCCAAAACAATTATGAGCCATTGGCACAAGGACAGACTTTAAGGAACCAAGAGCGTATGCCCAGGAGAGCAACAGGGAGAGTAACCTGAGAAGGTATACAGAGGACAACATGGGACTTGGCTATTTATTCTTGGCCTTGTGGCCTCGAGGTATACTTTGGAGTTATTTGTTGAAGAACAGTTTTTAGATATAATTCATAACAGTAATCTAGGTTTTATCATCTTTTTCATTCTTATAACCAGCATATGTCACTTATAGCTGGTATGTTATAGGACAAATAAATCTATGTTATATAAACAGCTGCCCATTAGGTCTTGTGTGAGAAACTGCATTCCCCACATCAGCAGTGCCAGGAAGTCCCCGGGGCTGGAGGTCAGCCCAAGGGGACATTACCCTAAATTTGCATATTTGGTTGCTTGGTGCTTATCTGCCAGGCAGTTAGTAACCTACAAATTCCTTTTCTCCTCAAAAAGGCTGTGAAACCACTACAAGAAAGCTTTCTTATAATGTAAATTATTCTAGAGCAGGGTATCAAATATGCATGTCCTGACACAGCCCTGTATCACAGAGGAATTCTGGGGACAGCTATACCTCGTTTTTGCCTGGACAACTGTAGAGACCTTGGTGAAGAAAGGTCAAGTGGTTCTTTTTAATATTCTCTACTCATGAGATCTCATTCGATAGCTATTTCTAATTAGTGAGGCTTTTAATGGCTCCCTGTGGCTCATAGAATAAATCCCCAGCCTCATCACGGGTCATATGATTTGGTCCTTATCTATTTGTGCAACCTAACCTTTCACCACCATGCTGGACTCCCGGCCCGTCATACTGAACTTCTCATTGTGCTGGGAGAACTCTGCAGAGTTATTCTTACAGCCAGAATCCCCTTCCCCTGCTTCACTCCCTGTGAACAAATTCTAATTTGCACTGGGCTCCCCCCTCCCATCATTCTCTTAAAGCACTTTGCACACTGTATTCCCATTCTCTATCTGCTCATCTGACATCATCACTTTACTCTTTTCCTATTCATCACCTAGCATGATCTCTGGCAAAATGCAAGGCTCAATACATACTCTTGCCTGGATTAGCATCACCACAAAGGATGACAACACTGGCATCTCTGAGTGAGTGAATACGTATGAGCAACCATGTGTGGAAAATTCTCAGAAACTCCACTTTTATCCAGGCTGACCCCTGAAGCTTAGGAAGAGAATGCACCAAGAATCTGTCAGAGAAATCTACTTTTATAACGTGACCTTCAACAACAGGATATGCACACTCACAGACATTTAAAAAAGTCATGATACTACTTGTCAGCAGGAGTTTTATACAAAATATAAGAGTTTGGATATAAATGGATAATGATTTATAGAAAAAAAAAAAGAGGGGCAGTTGGGTGGCTCAGTCAGTTAAGTGTCCGACTCTTGGTTTCAGCTCAGGTTGTGATCTCCTGGGTCCTGGGATCAAGCCCTGTGTCGGGCTCCGTGCTCAGCGGGAGTCTGCTTGAAGATTCTCTGTCTTTCCCTCTCTGCTCCTCCCCCGACTTGCAAGCATGCATGTGCGCACTCTAAGTCAAAATAAGTCTCTCTCACTAAAATAAACAAATCCTTAATAAAACAAAACAAAAAGAAGGAAAAAAAAAAGAAAGTAGCATCATGTCCTCACAGATGGGTGGAAACAGTTTTGGGAGAACAAATGATAAACTTCACTATAAATTCAATGATCAGGTTTTTCTTTTGTTGTGACTTCATTTTCTTTTGTTGTTCTTCTAAATGGCAGGTGTTCCTTTGTTGTTATAAGTGGTAGAAGCGGATGAGAAATGCTGTGCGCGCGCGCGCGCACACACACACACACACACACACATTATACACACACATCTCAGTTGTTAGAAAGGTGAAAATATTTGCTGCAGACACTAACATGAATAGCGGCACAGAAAATCAAGATGGATAAACAGAAGGTGCATTTCAGAGCCTGTACATTTCTAATGATGTCATAAGTTGGACGTGTTCCAACAGAGCTATAAAAGAACAAAAGTCGGAAAACACGAAATCTATGCATGGTTTAAGTATAAGCTGCTGTCTTCAAGAAAGAAATTAATGCAAGGAATCCAGCAGTGACAGAACAATGAAGTAAACTTGATGGAATGATGTGGTTATGTCCTTTGAGAATACTACATAAAAAGGAAGAAGAAAAAGTCGCCTAAAGGAACAATAAGAACCGAGCATCTAAAGTACATAAATGAGGATGTCTGCTGGGCCTAATGGAAGAAATCCCTGAAGATCCTCAAGAAAACTATCTGGAATCAGACGGTGCACTTTTCCCAGAGACATTCCTCACAAAACAGCACAAATACAAATCAATTGTTTTTGAGGCTGCAAGTGTATTTTCATTTCCCGATACTGAAGAAACTAAAGTGAAAACTTTGAGGGAGAGCAACAATGGGGTCTTCAGCTAGTTGACCTAGGACTGCACAGTTTGTGGGTATAAAAAAACAGAGGCCAGAATGGAGTAGAAACACGTGGCTGCAGCATTTCTCTGGGTGATCCAAGAAGCTCCCTGGGTTTCTACTCTGAAAAGTCACTGTATCTCCAGCGCTCCAGCACCCAAAGTATCTGTAGATGGCTGGTCAAAGAATACAACCAATTTGTCCAGCAATATGGCAGCAACCAGTCTGCTCGCGATCCGGCCCCATGCCTCTTTGCTCTCCCTGAGTGCCTCAGTGTCTTTGACCTTCTGCAGCTGGTGAAAGACACTGCATGAACGGGGAGCATGCACACAGCTTTGTCTCCAGCCTGTGGGCAACTTGGATATTTCTTCAGTTTTCAATAGATGTGTGAGTGTGGCAGAAAGATGACAGCATGGACAATGATCCTGAAGTTGCACGTGACAAAAGTGCTGTCAGCAAGTTCCTGTCCTTACCTCTTTTCAGAAAAGCAAATGCTTTCTGAACAGGTAGGATAGAGTCAGGATGACAAAAGGTCTGGGTGACATACCAACGACATACCAACGCTTTAATAAACAAAACAACTATCATTCTAGAAATACATGGAATATCTAAAATTTTTCCCATCAGAAATCTTGAGTATTTGTGATTAACTGGAAAAAAATCTATCGCAGAATTGGAAATTTTTTATTCCACCAGTGATGGAAAGTTCTATTTACCCATAAATTTAAAGAGGGCATGTAAAACTCCTAAGTTATACTTCTAAATTTAAATGCCAAAAATTAAGTTATTCATTTTATATTCCCTAAACTAGATGGTAAGTGATATTAAAATAACTACACGTGTTTTACTTTCTCTGAAATGTATATTCTTACCAAAGTCTTCAAATTTTTTGATGCATGTATGCATCTGGATATTGTGACTAAATTGAAATACAGGGATAATGTATGCTTTTAAGGTTACAGCACTGTTTACTAATTTTCAACCACTAGTTTTTAAAGATTTTACTTATTTATTTGAGAGACAGCGAGTGAGCGAGCGAAGGGAGGAGCAGAGGGAGAGGGACAAGCAAATTCCCCGCTGAGAGCAGAGCCCAACATGTGGCAAGATCTCAGGACTCTGAGATCATGACCTAAGCCGAAATCAAGAGTCAGACACTCAACTGACTGAACCACCCAGGCGCCCCCGTGAAACACTATTAATGTGGCAACTGACCTTTATACATCAGGGCTTTTCTCAATACATCCAAAAGAAAACAGAAAAAATTTGGATAAGACATCTGTCCTCCCTAACACTTATTTTAAATTTCTGTCATTTTAAAAAATCATCTCACTGTTACTACTAATTGGCTTTAAAACAAGTGTGCTAATTTTAACTGTTATAATACATTCATACTAAAAAAATACTTTCTTTTTTACTTTTTTTGTACCTTCACTTTTATATATATATAGCTTTTACTCAACTTTTGAAGAATGGGATTCTATGGCTTTCAAATGGCATGGCAATCACGTATTTTATAATATTGGGTCATGCATTTCTCTTGCTTAAGCCCTTTCCATGGCTCCTGGTGGCTGAAATCCTGACCTCCATCCTTATGGCAAATTTTCACGTGAGCTGGCCCCTCGGGTGACTTTGCCCTGTACTTCGTAGACACCAGCCAGACCACCAGCTCTTCTGGCTGTCTGCGATGCATCTTCCCCAGATCTTGGTTGGGTTGGCTATGTGTTTTATTTAGGTCTCTTAAGTGACATTTTGAGAGGCTTTCCTGACACGCAAACCCATTTATTCCCCCATGACAAACCTCTGTTCCATGTTCCTCACAGTGGTCATCACTGATTCTCTTGTTTATTCGCTGTTTGTTCGCTGTCTGTTACCCTCACTGGAATGTGAGCTCGAACACGGTGGGGCCCCGTCTGTTTCATCCTACGCCACACCCTGGCCTGGCACATCCTCGGTTTTCAATAAATGTCTGTTGCATGATGAGTAAATGACTTGTCCCGTATTAAGCCAAACACTGATTCTATTTGCTATGAAGCCAACATGTTTACTCATTAGCAAGTGTGAATTCCCAATTACCACCACCTAAGGTGCCTTGAGCCAATCCTAATTGCTAGGGCAAGAGAATAAACACTGAATAACCATATTATCACTGCCTTGTTAGAAAGGGAAGACGTAATTGCAACTCACTGAATGGCTAAACCACCAACGCTCTAACATAAGTAGCCATTCCCAAGTCCTGGCCTACAGAGGGATTTACTCTTTTGTGCACTAGAGAGACACATTCGTTTTCTTCTGCTCTTATTAGTACAGAAATCCCTCCAAAAGTTCAACATATCTATTACTAAACGCAGCAGTTGCCATTACAATGATCATCTCTGAGCAATAACTTTTACAAAGTCTCTGAGTTCTCGACTACAAGGTCAATGATGTCATATTCACCTGTGGCCAAATGGCCCTTAACTGGCTTTCCAGGTGCCAGGCACAGAGATGGCAACCACTGTGCCTTACCACAAAGACCACACCTGGCCCCTGGGTGTGTGTATGTTCAGAGTAGCGCTGGGTACAAAAACACACCAAAAATAAACAAAAAATGTCCAACACTGCCTCTCAAGTTTTTTTCCTCTAAAAGTCTAATACATCCAGGGGATTCAGTAATTCTCTTAAATGCACTACAGAAGCAACTTTGCAGCTGTACTTTTGGGATGCTAGAAGGTCTACACTGCTTTCCTCAGCCTCCCTAAGGATTTAGGAACAGCCCATGAGAAATGAGCAAAGGAATCTGGCGGTTCCTGGATTATGTTTAAATTGTAACTCGATTTCAGAATGGATGTTCCTGGTCATCCGTTTTCTGCTGGCTGGAATGCTTTACCATCACAGTTGGAGGGAGGGAGGAAAAGGGAGTCACAGTGAAAAGCAGACACTCACTGATAATGAAGTAGAAAAGCGATTAGCCAAGATCTTCTCAAAACCTCCTGAAGAACTAATCTCTGCTTGGAATGTGAAATATCGCTATTTAAATGATAAGACCTACACCATGAAAAAAATTATTTAAAAATTTACCTCTGCATGTTTCTATTGTTGTTCAAATGGGTGAAATAAAACTGACTTTCAAAAAAAAGGGATTAGAATATTTCATACTGCTTTACAAGGCATACAGTGAGCCATCAGCACTAGTTACTGACATTAACCTCTCAAGTAAAAACGATTTTTGAAAAGGGGCCTTGTTGGCAAATAGAGAAAGCTGACATTGAACGAACCTAAGCCCTGATGGGAAAAAATAAATTTACTCCAGTCATCCCGGAAACAGAGGCTAAGGACGCGTTACCAGCACACCGAGGTCTGACACTAAGTTGCCTCCACGCCCATCGGCTCACCTCGCTGCAACACACGTCAGACCACAGTTTCTCCATTCTCTTCCAGAGACTGCATAAAGATTCTGCAATCCTTCCATTACAGCAACGGCCAGTGGCTCGGCTCCTGGGAAGTCTAGTACAGCTAATGAGCCCCTTAAAGGGGAACAAGAAGGCCTTTGCTTGCTCCCTAACAAATGACAAAAGGTATTTATAAAAGTTTTCTTCAATTATTAAACACCCGTCCATAACAACAACAACAACAATCCCAAAGGCACTCAGGATTTACCATCCGTAAAATAACAGAGAACCAATTATTTTCTGTTCACACAGGAGGCTTAGGCATTAAGTAAATGCTAATTAGGTGTTTTACTTCCTTAGGAGTTGATTTCCCTCATCCTCTCTCTTTCCTTTGCCCAGGATGCAAACAGTCACCAGAAATCCCCATTTGGGTAATCCAGTGAGCCTTTCTCTAATTTCCTGCACCGTTTACTCCCTTTGTTCTACTCATGCATTTCCTCACCTGTTCTATTTGTCAGCAAGGTGGCAGGTCTCACTGGGCTTGCGTGGGGGTGCGGTGGACTCTCCCACGGTTCTACGAACCTCTCCCTGTGGTCTCAACCGCCATGGGTGCCGTCTTAGGTCTTACCCTGGGTTCTTCCCTACACAGGATTAAATCCACTCAATTAGTTTCTTTCATAGACCATCCTAGTCTCCATTCAGGTGATTCTGGCTGGAAATCATCTTCCTCAATAAGGCTTCTCTTTTCTGAATCCTGTCAAAGCAGCTGAGTGCCTTCGTGAACTCCTTTGCTCTTATTTGCTCTGAAGTTGACCGACCGTTTGGTTTCCGTATTCCTGTAGGGGAGGGCAGAGTCTCTATGTTCTCTTCACATTTAGGGATGCATAAGGCACCAATGTGCAACTATTATTTTCCCGTTTCCTTGGAGTTCTGCAAAGGGAAGTTATCAAACTGGCACATTTTGACCTTTTCCCGAAGCTTCCAATCAGATTCCTGCTCTCAGGAAGCCAGCCCTCCTGGTCTCTCTGGGGGCTCCACTGCTTTCCACACAAGCCAACTGAGACACAATTGGAAATGCAAGCACTTGGGTAGCTCTCAAAACCCTGGCTTTGTGGAAGGAAGCCTGGAGTCAAAGAGGAGGGTCTGGCCTCTGACTTTGCTTGGGTGATGCTGGGGGGAGGGGGTGACCCCACCTCCTTGAGGCTGAGCCCCCTTTTCTGCATAGGAGCACACTCATTCACAGCATGTGGTGATAATCATTTTGAGACAAAGAAAATGGGGCATAACTCCTGTTAAGCCCATGGCATTAAAAACAAGGAAGAGAGGGGGTGGAGGGTGGGGGGGCACTTCTCGGGATTAAAAGAAACTTAAAAACACAGCAACCAAAGGTTACATGTGGCCTTTGCCTTGATCCTCATGCAAACCTAATCCCTAAAAAGAGGGTTGGTAGGACTCAGAAAATCTGTTTATGGACCGGGTATCAACTAATAACAAGGAATTATTGATTTTTTATATGTGGTAACAGGCATTGCAGTTACGCTGTTTACATGTAATAGAATAAACAAGTGTAACATGTATTAACAAATAATACATGTTAAACTGTACGATGTGATATTTAGAGCTACATCCTTAAGTGTGTGAGGGTGAAATGTGAGGTCGAGGATTTGCTTTATATGCTTCAGCGAAACCCAAACGTGGCCAAAAAGGAGCTAGATGAAGCGGTTGTGGCAAAATCTTGGTAAGTGTTAAAAAATCTGGGCAGCGAGGATACGGGAGTTCTTTGTACTAGTTGCTCTACTGTTGTGTATGCTGAATATTTGAATCACAGAAAAAAGTTTCAAAATGAATACATTAAAAGCAGCCCAGGCTGACATTATCCTAGTGGCGAGAAGTCAGACAACTTAGTCACGTCAGAGAGTGTGTCCTCAGGACTGCAGGTCCCTCCAGGACAAGAGTCTGCCTCAACTGTCCCTGAGGACCCAGACCTTGACCCAGTACCGACACTGTCGTCTAAAAAGAGCCAACAGAGAAGGGCCAAGGGGCAGCACCAGCCACAGAAACGCATGACCCATCCCAGAAAAGCCTGGGAGGGCAAAGGGAGGTGGAAGGCCAAAAGAGGGAGAGCAGGCAGAAATCACTGTGTGGCCCGAGTCTGCACGTGGTTGGACAGCTGATGGGAAAGGTTCTAGACCAGGGAGTGGTGGGAGGAGGGCTGTGCTTTGGAAACAGGCTCGGCTGGGTGGAGGGTGGAGCGAGGCCAGAAGGCACCACAGCAGGGAGACCAGTCAGGGGGACTGCACGGCAAAGAAGCCACTGACCCCGGGAACGGTGCTGTCCCGGGGGCTGCAAAGGTGGCCTATTTCGGAGTCCTGGTGTCCTGCTGCATGCGGCAGCAAACGGGGGACAGAATGATGCTGGGAGAGGGTGAGGTACTGGAGCACCTTATCACTGATGGGGGCAGAGAACTCCGAAGGAAGGGCTGGTCCTCAGGGGCAGATGGCCAGCTCGGGCAGAGACGTGCTGAGCACAGACAGTCTGGATGTGGGAGGCAGCCTGGCTGGGAGCACGCTCTTCTTTGCAGCGTAGAGTCAGTGGAAGCAGAAATCCAAGGCTGACTTGGGCAACTGACAGGATTGTGAACTCTCCCCCACGCCCCTGACCCCAAACTCACTGTGGCTTCCTCGCGCTGCTCTGGTGTGTCTAGGGCTCGGCAGGGTCCATGCCCTTCACCCCAGCCAGGGGCGCGTACCCTGATGACGCAAACTGGAGAGTGTGCTGGACTCACGCTCTGAGAGCTCTGGGAAAAACCCACGTGCGTTAAAATGGCCAGTGAAACTTGGTATTCAGCTTATATGTTAGGGAACAACATGCTGTCAACACTTGCCCAACGTCTCCATATGCTATAGATTTAACATGTGTTATTTCCCTTAAACCTCCAAGTCTCATGATGGTGAGAAAGCTGAAGGTCAGAGAAGTTAATAACCCAGCCAAGGTCACACAGCTCAGTGAGTGGCAGGGCTTGGAGCCCGACTCAGGTCCGTCTGTCTCTACACTTTGTGCGCTTTCCTCTGCTTCATGACACAGTCATGGAAAAAATGCAGCTGGAAGTGAAATAAATCCTAACCAGGTGTTGGGAGCAGACATTTGCCACCTGGCCTGGAGAGGTTTGCTAAAATGATGCCATAATTTCCTAGCCTTTTAGCTAATAAAAAACACTTTCGGGAGGAAAAGTGTGGGGAAGGGAAACAAAGGGAAGACAGAGACGTGCTGCCAATAACCAAAACTAGGAGGAAAAACTATTCTTCCTGAAATGATTTAAAGTCTATATTGGGGAAATAATATACGATCAAGCCGGTGTACCTCCTGTTTTGAGGCTTGCTTGCACTCATCTTTGACTCAGCAGTTATACAATTTTGACTTGGGAGGTGTGAAAACACCAAAGAGCCTTTAAACATTATTTTAAAGGCCAAAGGATCTCTCCTTAAAGCTCAAAGCATAGTGGCTATTTTTTGAGTTGAGTACTCACCTCAAAATGTATTGGGGAATTTTTGTTTTTTAATATAATTGGGTTTTAAAAGAGCACCCAGGTGAGTGTCGCCTGGAGTGGACGAAAAAATAATATTTGGTGTGTCTGAAAATGGTGCTGATGTGTTTCAGGCTCTGGCCTCTATTTTCCACTGATAACACTCCATTAGGATTCCCAGATGGCTCGCTTGGACCCGTGCCCTGCCTATCTGCACAAGGGAGCCTTGATGACACGGATGCTGTGAGAGCACAGGCTGTGGCACCCAGACACAGTGAACCACATTTCCCTCCTGAAACCCCAAGAGGCAGACAGGCTGTCTAGATTACCCTGTGTGTGCCAGCTCGGCCCCGGGGTCACAGAGCCCATGTATCAGCATTCACAAGGACATAAAACCAAATAAGAGATTCAGTGATCGCTCACCATAAGGCAAAGACCAGTCATCCGGCTACCTTTACCAAGGGCACAGAGTAAATTATACTCCAGGGAGGCACTTAAGTGAAAGAGAATCCCACCCCCTTGCTGGTGAAAGCCAAGGGTAGCAACCAGAACTCCTTGACCTTGAAACTGGAGAAAATCAGCCCAGGGCCTACCCTACCGCCCCCCCCCCACCCCCACCCCCCGGCAACTGTGATGAACAGAAAGAAATTCTAAAACAAAACAAGGGTCTCCTTGTGGTTTAGTCAGATTAAGTATAACTGGAAAACTAGATGTTTTCATCAAATATATTCACCTTGCTTCTTGACTGCTGTAATACCCAGAACATCCGAACACCCTCTTACCTTGCACCAAGGAAGAAAAACAATTTAAGGGGAAAAAATTTAGTTTGCCACCCATACATGACATCTTAGGCATTTTTAAAAATTATATTTGTAAAGGTAAATGACCACCGGTAGATTTTCTTCCACCAGAGGGAAAAAATTTGCTTGAGTTACATTTTAGGAATAAAGAGGGAGAGGGAGAAAATATTACCAAAACATTGAAAGAAAGAATTCTTCCCTTTAGCTCATTTTTTTAGACACCCGCAAAGTACTGACATGCCTGACAGATTTTATTCCACACACAGAACAGTAGGGATATCTCTTGGTCAAGATTTTGGGGAAGATGGTTTGGGGAAAGGTATTCTGAACAATATAAATACTAACAAGTGTCTAGTGTTTGTGAGGTACACAGACAACATATCAAGAAAAATTGTGTCATCAGAAAGAGACAAAATAAAAGACAAAATAAAAACATTTCTGTTAGCCACCTGAAGCATTTTCTTATTTCCCTGTACTTTCTGGATATCTCATTTGCAGATCTTGTCTTTTCTCTTTATCAGCTTGTTTTCTCTAAGTCATGAGCACAGGTTTAATTATGCATAAATGACCCATTCATTTTGGAAGACAAGTTTTACTAACACAAAAGTGCAGGAGCAAGCTAATCAAATTTTCATGTTTACCAAAAATAATGTAAGAGTTTGGGGCTTCGACAAGATCAATAAAATGGTAAGTTGAAGTGTTTTATTGAATGGATAAAGGGCGTAGAGGGACACTTAGAATTTCTAGCTACCGTTTCAAAATTGTAATTGTAAATTTGGCACGAAAGGGCTTTTTTTTTAGATTAATGCATAAAATTTTTGTTCTTTTTCTTAGGAGTACATTCCTGAGAAAAACTGCTTGAACATTTGCCAGTGACTTGGACCCAGGTTTTATGACTTGGCAGAGTATCCTGAAGGGGCCTTTAGGAAGGCTTTCAGCATTGAGCCGTGTAGCTGTCCTGTGGTTAGGGATGTTGAGGACACCTGGCGAGCAGAGGCCCTGGAAGGCAGGACGGGTGGGAGGACCAGCTCCCAGCCTACTCATCTTTGCATGGGTAGGCGATGCTGACGTCCCACACGTCTGTCCATCTGTGACTCTGTTAGCTCTATTCCGAAGCCATGACTTAAAGGGCCCCCTCATGACAGGGCCGCCTGCAACTCTGAGCATCTCTCTGTGGTTACTCTCTGCGTGAGCCGACGCAACGGGCACGGATAATGCAGGTTAACCCTCCCTTCCTCACCACCAACTCACTGAGCTTTTGCAGTTCCCGTCGGTCAACAAATATTTACAGAGCTTTCACCGTGTGCCAGCCTAACAGCTAAAGAGAGATGCACAAGCACACGGAAATATTCGGTGGGGGTGGGGAATAAGGAGCAGGGAGGTGTGAGAAGAGAGAAGTACTCAGGCTCCCTCAACAAGGGCGTCTCTAAATCCTTACGCTGCTGAAGAAACCTCCGTCCCCCTCCCCCACCCCATCCCTGGGCTTACCCTCCCCCACCCCTCACCAGCACCAGGGGTGCACAGGAATCCAGGCAGGTGTGAAAGAAGCAAACAAAGGTGATAAACGAACAGTTGTGAGGCCAAGCAGGACAAAAATCAGAGCAGCCAGTCGCCACTATCTAGTTTGCAAAGGGACCACCCGGAAAATCCGGAGCAATTAGGAGGGAGAAAAAAAACAAATGGTGGTGGTGGTGGCTGGGTGCTCCGAGGACGTGGGGAGAAGGGGACCACACAAGTAGGGCAGGACACTGGGGCTAGAGGAGACCCAGTCACAGGGTGGGGGGGCACACTCACATTCACGTGCCATTAGTACAACTAGGAAGTCGCGACACTTACAAAGCGATCAGAAAACAGATTTTAAAATGCAGAGGGAAGGAAACCACATTTAAACTCTATCTTCTGATACTCATTGGAACATTGAAAAGTGAATTTTGAACAGGATACATGAGTTTTAAAAATTCCATTCTTTTTCTCAACATCAAGGAGGGCTCACACCCCCTCCGGCCAAACTGAAGACCAGCAGCTGACACTGCACTCCGGCCACGGGTCAGGCAATATGCCGTGCTGTGCGCATTGTTTCATGAGCCCCAGCCCCCCTCCCCCAACTCATATAGTCTTCTCACTCTATGAAATAGCTTGTCCAAGGTCACATGGCTAAGCAGTAGCTGAGCCAGAATTCAAACACAGGCTCCAGATCCCTCGCGGGGATTGCACCACGGCACACAACCCCACCGGTGCCTCTGCACAGGCTGCTCCCTCTGCTGGAAACACACACTCATCATTTCCATCTACTCACCTCCTCCAAGCCCTCTCTTCCATCCTCTCTCCCACGTGAAGCCCTTCATCTCTCAAGCCAGATGTGGCTTGCTGCCTCCTCTGAACGCCTCCACGCTACCCAGCCCATGTCCGGCCCTGTTTTAACCTCCGGGGCCAGAACCAGACCCTGACCCATATCAGATCAAACACGGTAAAGCACATTCTTATACCACGTGAGGGGCAAGGTTTTCCTGTCCAATGTTGGAGAAGAGTTTTAGAATTTGGCTTTGAAATTCTCATTTTACTTAGAAATTACCCATGATCTCTCAGCAGCTACTGTGTGTATGTGAGCATTCTTGAGATCTAAGAGGCCCTGGGAGTTGTTTTCAAAGATGCTAAAACTCGGTGTGTTTAATAAGCCTAACACTTACTAAAACTGATCTGCATTTTGTAGAGTTTTAAGTCTTTATGAATTTCAATTTGCAGAGGCTTCTCCCTATTTTTAGAGCCTATGAACACTTTTTTTCCTCAGGTCTCAGAGTTTTGTAAGTCCTTGAAAATCTAGTAGGTGCTAAGCACTGTGCCTAAAGAATCTAACGGATAGCGCAGGCCTTCGCCATGAGCTGCCCTGTGTAATGGTTATATATAGCTCTGCTTCAAGCTCCGCCGCTGTCCCCACACACTCGTGGCTTTCAGCTTATTGAAGACAGTGATTTTTGTCCTGTTGACAGATTATTTTTTAGAGTGACAAGCACAGCTGCCATGTAATGGATGCTAATGGACTCACTTGTTAAAAAATGTCATAAACAAACACAAAAACCACAGCTTCAACTATGTACTCTACCACCCCTTTCCTAAAACATCTGCAGTTAAAGTTATATTCCTAATGCTTCTCAAAATTTGGATTCTCTTTCCCTAAGAAAAATGCTTTGTCTTCATTGCTTTGAAAGACAGTTATGAATAAACAGAATACAAACAAGACACATAGTAGGAATCTCTAAAAGTATTCAACTTGTAGATCTCTGTTTCCCTGGCAGTTAGCTACAGATTTCCTTTGAAGCATTTATAGGAGAGTTGTACTCATAATTTTCCAGACATGCCATGTGTCTAAGACAGCAATGCTTAAACTGTTCTTGGGTCCAGGTAGACTTTCTTTGGTCATATATGGGCTTCAACTCAATGCAATCTAATAACATTATAACAAAAATGATTAACCAAAAGCTTTTCACATGCCCAACTTTTAGGGACGGGGAAGAGGCGGCTGAGGTTCTACCACAAGGAAGGGGAGGGAATGACGGCATTTGTTTCTGTGAACTAGCCCGTATGTCACATGATCGTTTTCACCACACCAGCAGAAAATCATGATTCATGAAAAGGAAAACAAAAAGGCCCAGGTATACTTGCTGTGAACCGCAACAAGATTTACATGAATAACAGGCGTTATTTGGCACACAAACCTTCATGGTAGATACTCATCCTTTAGTATAATAATTGGCCCTGATATCAAAAGGCCTAGCTTTTAAATACTCTTTGGTAATATAACCAAAACAGAACTCTTCCACATCAGGATAGTGTTGCTACTATTTCCTACATGGAAGTAGTATGGGTTGTTTTACCTGGACCCAATAAAAACCCCAGCTTTACCCAGGGACAGGCCAGATTTCATGTGGCCACTGAGAAAATGTAATTTAAATCTCCCTATGACAGTATTCTTAGAGAATAACCAAAGTGCTTAAAACTGAGCAGGTCATGCTCGCATGGAAAACCGAGAAGAGAAAAAGAAAGCCAGGAAGGAAAGGTAGGGGGAAGGGCCGGGAGGACTTGTGCTCCCCACACACTCGGCCAGAGCTGGCCTACCTCTTTCCATTACTGTCCCGAAGCATCGCCTTCCCCATCACTCTGGACTTCGTCTCCAGCTCCTGCACCTCCTCCAGCAACGTTTTTTTGCAGGTATGCTTGGCCCTGTGTCACAAGGAAAAGACAAAAAACACATGACACATGAACCTTACACAGCTGTAGAGACCAGTCGCTCCCTTTGGGGCCACATCTTGATGCCCTTTGAGGCCGAGGCTGTGGCTTTGGACATCATGGAACACTCACTGTCCTGGTGTATGGCCAGGGTTCCACTTTCATAACTTGGGAAGTATCCCAAGTCTTGCAGAACACACTTGAACCATGAACCTCTGAAGTTACCCCACATCCCCCAAAGAACACCGCTTGTTGCTGAAAGCCTGGGGATCTGGCTGAGGACCCGTGCCATTCAGACCAAGGACCGGGGTTCACAGATATTCATGGGTCTATCTCTAAAGCTTCTCACTGCAGGACCTAAGAACCCAGAAGACACCTTAAAATCCTTACCTAGTGGATGTATGCAGGTCCCCAGGCCCTGGCCCCTACTGTGATCCCAGAGCCCCAAGTGAGCAGTTTGTTCTCTTTTTTAGCGAGGAAAGAGCCACTATCAGAGCAGGAATGGGAATTACAATGCTAGAGTTCATGCTCTTCAAGCCAAACCCTGCACCTGAAATTTAGGGTCAACACAAATATCCAGGCACAGCTTCTCCACCCGTCTCTTGCAGAGACTTACCACCAGGGCCCATATTCATGGGCCCGCACAGAGTAAAGCAACTGAGGGAGTAACAAAAACAAGTTGGCCTCTCCACCACAGCCGAAACCTCAGCCTGGCCCTGTCACTCCCCTTGAACTGTAGGAAGAGCTGCCTGCACTCTTTTTCTGGTTAACGAAAAATACCTTACAACGAACGTTCAAATAAGCGGCTGAGCTAGGATCTTCCTAAAATTGAGACTACACACAGAGCTACTGGTTGGAAAGGATCCAGTTGAAGAAAGGCAGTTGGCTAGACACGGGTATGAAATGGGAAAAGAAAAACTCAAGAAGAAAAAAAGGCTCCGAACTTAGCAATACAGGGCCGTTTTCCTTATTAGGAAAAGCTTTTCATTTGTTTCAGTGTAAACAGATGTGAAGATCCTGCTAAGGACCAGGACTCCAAGACAGAATACGAACAAACACGGAGCATCTCTGCAAGGAAGTGAGAACAGTGTAGTAGGAACATTCGTGAGCAGTTTCAGAATGACCTACTCCCGCCCACCCCCCACCTTCAAGGGAAGAAAGTCTGTTAAGATAATACCCAGTCATCCCCTAACACTCCAAGTTAATCTATAATGGAGTATTAGTCCTAAGACACTGTATATGTGCCTGCCATTCCTTTCCCCCAAAGTAAACACAAGAACTTAGCCGCACAGGTTTTAACACATAATACCTTAATTACATCAAGCCGAGTCCAGGGACTCAGTAGTGATAACAATACCGCAGTTCAAAGCAGAGGCTGTGGAATTTTAATTTAAACAAGAAATGAGAAAACATTTAACGTTTTGCTGGAGACAGTCAAAAAGAATGTTAAAATTTACACTGTTCCGTATTATCGAATATGTTGGGCCCCCAACTTTCATTTTCATCTCATGGGCTCACGGGGCTAGAATGGTAACAAGACAACCGAGGGGCAAGCCCCACTCCAGCAGGATTCACCCCGGATATACAGGCCCCAGGAGAACACGTGTGCCGGCCCTGAGGATGAGTGTGTGCTCTGTTTGAGACCCTCCTCCCTCTACCACTGTCCTCCCCTCCTTCCCCTTCCTCCCCACACGGAGCAAGCAGAGCTCACTAACCTCTGGAACAGCCCTCGGACTTCTTTTCTGGGCTGGGTGACAGAAGCATCATCAAGAAGGAGACTAGGAACAGGAAGCCGGGCCAGTGGGTGCAGGGCACTGGAAAGCTATACCTTAGCCCAAGCGAGAAAGAATCTGGCCCACTGCATCAAAACTGCTGGTTTGGGCTCATACATAAAATCACCTCAGAAGGAAAGGATCTGAGGATGCTGATGCCCCCAGGCACTGTGCATGTTCTCAGTGGACGAAATTCATCTGTATCTAAGAGTTACTCAGCAATTTCTTAGAATTTCCACTAGGCTAGCTCCCGTGAGGTAGCCTGGGGACTTGACCACTATTTGAGAACGCTGGGTGGCAACGCTGGGGAGGATTCTGTGAGTCTTTCTGCATGTGGCACTGAGGTAGAAGCAATGTTAGCAATGCAAAAGTGCTTTCTCAACAGCCTTTACCTAATAAAGCCTTAATTAGATAAATGATTCCCCCTGGCCCCGTCCACCTGTGAAAAGCCAGTCTTTAAGCATTAGCCACCGGCATGCAATTTAGGTCTCACCAGGAGCTGGGGTTTGGCTTGCTCTCAGTCACAGCTGTGACAGAGTGAACCCCAAATCCATGAGTTGCTTATCTCCAGTGGCGCGGGGCTGCTCCATCTAACCCCACACCAAGAAACCAGATGATTGCAGAAGAGGCAACATGGGGTTGCTTGGCCACTGTCAGAGTGCGAGAGTCATCTGTGAGCCTCCAGGGATAGCTGTGAGCAACTCCAGGTTATGAGGGACTTTTAAAATAAATAGATTGGCTTAGATTTTCATTTTTTTTTTTTCTGGAAACTTTTTTCCTGGACTCTTTCTTTTGCATGGAAAAGTAGCAAGTCAGAAGGATACATTAAATTCTAAATGTGGATGAAAATGTAGGTACAATGTGCTTCATATGAGCTTAGTTCAGGTAGAAAGTTTTTTGTTTTTTTTTTTAAATCAAGACTCATTTGTATACAGAAATTTCTTATTACCTTTTATTTCCATTTAACTGCCTGTCTGGGATTATAATAAGGAAATGAAGTCATTCTGGAATTGCTGAACGTATTGTGTGCTGACTGGTAAAGTATGAGATACAGTTAGATAAAAGGAGACTGGTTCCTGTGTTCAGTGGCCTTGAGCTTTATATTATTTTTATAAAGCAACTAACAGATTTCTCCTAAATGAGAATAAGTACATAGCAGCTTACCTAAGAATGCTGTCATGGGTAAACATTTTGGAAGTGTGTAAGCTAAAGGATATTAAAATAGTTCTGGGCAATTTAAACTTTATGCTCATAATAAAAATACTCATTAGCCAGGTATCACATATAATCAATCAATTATTTTAGTAAAAGATGTGTTAGTTTTGGTCCCTCATGAAAATTATGGTTAACAGGATAACAGAGTAGGTACTTTATGGCGTCCAAATCTGACTTAAGATAGTCTAGTAATGGATCTTCAAGCAGAAAGCTAACAGACTTCATGGAAAAAATGACTAAATTACCTCATGCTGAGTTTCTTTTTTTTAAGTTTTCTTTTTTCTTCTTTTTCCCTGACTCTGAACAGTCTGGGTCCTAAAATGGCAGAGAGGGACTGGGCAAAGTAAGGGGGCAGAGGGATGCAGAAAGAGACCAGTTCACTTTACTAAGCACTCCTAGAAAGACACATGAAAAGGTGGGCCTGCATTCTGCTGGGATTTAAAAGCTCTTTTCAAAATAGAGTCAACCACTAAAATTCAAAACAAAACAAGAGATCTGTAAGATTGGCCCAAGGCAAGATGAGAGAATGCAACCGCCCTGCAAACATTGCCCCACGTCCCTGTCACGGCACAGGCTCTTCGTGGACCCGGGATTCCGGTTCACTTCATTCAAAACTCTCCTTGGAAGTCCAAGGAGAGCCATAGCACATCATGTTTCAATAAAGAGTTGACAATTGGAACCAAATGAAGGGTGGCTGTGGACAATCAGGGCTCATGTTTTTGTCCAGTGTGCAGGAAGGGAAAACAGAACACATTCTGGGAGGCAGAAGCTCAGAAAGAAATCACAGTCCCATACGGTGGCCTCACTGGAGGCGAGCAACTCATAGTCTGCTTCCACGTCCTGGAGAAACCTCTGAATTTACTGGATCCAACAACATCTATTTCAGGCAGGGAGTATAATATAAGATAAAACCCGAGCCCCGTGATCTCAGGGAAAATTCCCAAATAAGCTTGCCAAATGCTTGTCTTTGAGGAGGGAGGTGACTGTAGTTTAGACATTAAATGTGTATTACAAATTGCGCATGTACTTTGGGCAAATACTGTGGGGGGAGGGGCGGGGAGAGCCAATATATACCATTCTCCCTGGCTTCCCCGAATAAAACCAGACAAAAGTACATTTCTGTAAGTGCCTCTGGTATTCAGTAGGAGCCTTTCCAGCTCAGCCCAAAGCTGAAGTGCTGTCTGCTCCTGGGAAGGGCTGTTTTCTGGGCCTGTCCTGGGCAGGAGGCAGCAGGTAGGACAATGCCCGGGGTCTGCCTCTGCTGGTCCCCCGACCAGCACCTCCTTCGTAGTGCATGGGCCCTTCTACCTGGCTGGCAAGCTTCTCGGAAATAAGTGACTTTTACTTTTTCCATATGGTGGAGCTGGAGGCAGTGTCCTTTGATTTATCCTTGCTAAAATGTAAATGGTGCTAATTTTATAGTGCCGGGGGAAACCAAAAACAAGTCCTGTTTGAAGGAATAATTTGCTTCATTGGTGACTGGTAACTTTTACTTGGAATGGATGGGAAAAGATCCAGAAGACTGGGGAGGAGGTAGAGACATTGTAATCTGCAACCACTTTTTGAAATAGTAGAAAGATACTTCTGCTAAAGTCTCACTCGGCAAGTACACAGACTCCGCATTTTTTTTTCATGACGTTAATCAAGATAGTTGAATTAAAACAGGCTGAGATTAATTTATAATCACATTCCTATTCTCAATCACTATAAATTGTAAAGTGATCTGATGTAGCCAGGATCATGTTGTATTTACCTAAAACTAACCTGTCATGTAAAATTGAAGAGATTTAGCAAGGTAATATAGCATGCCACAACTGGGCTATGTGCTATAAGAACAAATAATAGAACTAGCATTTTGTTTCAGCATTTATTAGATTAAGAACACATCTTTCCTGGCTATAATAATTTCATTTCCAAGGATTCTAATTCAGCTATTTATAGAATACAGTTTTAGCAGATAAAAGGGAAGTAGTGGAAATCAAGGCATTTAATAGAGTTATTTAATTTTTACTAATAGTTGCAAAACTCAGTGAAAAGAAAAAACACCCAAAATATGTGCTATACAATTCTCTCTCTTCCTCTCTCTCTCTGCATTAGGCATCACCGGTTGTCAAGATAATGCCAAAATGAAGACTTTTTCAAAAGACATCCTTAACTGTCAGGCGAGAACAGTTCTCCTTGAATGTGGGAGGAAGGGGAGATAAAAATGAAATCTGATGTCTTTTCCTGAAAGGTTTGGATTAAAGTCTCAATTCTCTACCTCAGGGCCCCAAAATAATTATGCTTTGCCGAAAGTAAAACCAATCCAATTTTCAGGGAAGTTGGCAACTATTTGTAGGAGGAATCAGCCTACCCCAAACAAAAATCAATATTACCTCTTTTGAAATCTTCCATCTCTTTCTCATGGATGAAATTAAAATTAACATTATCTTGGAACTTAGTTGCTTAGTTTACCTTGTGCACAAGATATTTCGGAAACAATATATTTTGAAACATACAAGCAAAACTGAGCATGAATTATTTCCTACTTAACCTACATTATAATTTCATCTTTGTGATTAATCTCATAGATTTGTACACTGACACTCTAAATAAATTATGTCTGAAGGATTCCTACTGTGAATTATTGGAAAAATGAAGAATACTTCATTCCAAGTTATTTTCTAACTTGAAATGGCTTACATATACACAATTTTTGTTTAAGTCTGGGATTTAAAGCCAGGTTATATTTGTGATTGCTTAGGCATAGATTTTTTAGATACAAGGAGAAGTGAGTTTTGAGTTATGCTTCCTAAACCTGATGGAATGAATCTGTACTTAGAAACCCTCCGTTAAAATCACGTACAAGCACCATACCTACTGACCTTCACACAGCCTGTCTTGGGACTCCTTTTTGTCTATATTCTCCTATCAAGGTGAAGCACAGGTTAAAAGAAGAAAAGAAAACCACAAGAAACCAAAACCGCCAACATCCCTTATAAACATCTGTTGCTGGCAGGTAGCAGGAGACCTGTTCTTTCTGAAGTCCTACAGCATGAAATACCCTGTGGCCAGGGTTCATGACAGGTGACTGCAAGGACAGATAAGCAAGACTTAGGGTGACTACGTCACTCTTCACTTACGCTCTCCATGCTACATCTTCCATCAAACACGCTGTGGGCACCAGAAATAATCCCAGCCAGAAGTGTGCGGAGCTCAGGACCATTGTTGCCTGCAAGAAACAGAAGTGACACGTGTGTTAATACTTGTTCTTTCAAAAGCAGATGTAATTGAATCAATGTGAAACATTCCATGACACAAACACAACAGAAAGCATTAAATTCAACCACAGTGAAAACATTCACCTAGGAAGGATGTCCAGGGGACCTGATGTGGTGAGTGCCTCTCTGTTGATCTCCATCAGCTTTCGCCTCCTTTTATTTTAACAAATGTTGTTGTCTCCTTCTGTCTATAAAGTGCTTTTAAGCCCCCTTCTGGTCAGAATGTTGACCATAAAGCCCTCCTTCAGAGAAAGCTGGAGCCAGACTCCTACCAAATGAATTTTTCTCTACTAGGCTCCTCACATCCGCTTCCCCTATCCATGAGTTCATGTTCCTTCACTGCTCATTCATTCACAGAACCAGTACCTTAGCGCAAGGCCCGGTGATTCTCAACACCCAGAAGAGGAAAAGGGATGGTTATAGACTTTGCTTCAAGGAACCTATAATTATAAGTATGCACGCGCACACACACACACACACACACACACACACACACACACACACCATTGTGCGGTATAATCTACAGATTTTCCTTGACTTATGATGGGGTCACATCCTAATAAACCCAACATAAATTGAAAATATCCTAAGTCAAAAATGCATTTAATAACCTAACCTACTGAACATCATACAGTTGGGCAATACCATCTATTATAAGATAGATATTATTATAAAAATGGAAGTGCCTCAGAAAATTAAAAATAGAAATACCATATGATCCAGTAATTTCACTACTGGGTATTTACCCACAGAAAATAAAACACTAATTTGAAAGGTATATGCACCCTTATGTTTATTGTAGCATTATTTACAATAGTCAAGAAATGGAAACAACCTAAGTGTCCATCCACAGATGAATGGATAAAGAAGATATTGTGTGTACATACACACACAATCACTCACACATAATGAAATATTACTTGGCCATAAAAAAGAATGAGATTTTTGCCATTTCTGACAACATGGATGGACCTAGAAGATGTGCTAAGTGAAATAAGCCAGATAGAGAAAGACAAATACCATAAGAGCAAACTAGTATGTGGAATCTAAAAAAACAAATGAACAAACAAAAAAAAAGCAAAAAAAAAAAGGACTCATAAATACAGAGAACAAACTGGTAGTTGCCAGGGGGTGGGGGGTGGGGGGATGGGCACAACAGGTAAAGGGGAGAGGGAGATACAGGCTTCCAGTGACGGAATGACTAAGTCATGGAGATGAAATGCACAGCATAGGGAATATAGTCAGTGGTACAGTAACAGTTGTTGTCCAGTGACACATGGTAGCTACACTATGAATCAACTTCTCAAATCACTCTGTTGTACACCTGAAAATAACGTAACGTGTGTCACCCATATTTCAATAATAAAGAAACAGAAAACAAGATTGAAAATATAATAAAGTGTCGAGTATCTCATGTAATGTATCGAATACTGCACTAGAAGTGACAAACACATGGTTGTCTGGGTGCAGAATGGTTGTCAGGGTGTTGGTTATTTACACTCGTGGTGATGTGGCTGGCTGGGAGTGGCCAGTGCCCAGCATCATGAAAGAGGACTGTGCCACAAACTGCTAGACTAGGAAGAGATCCACATCCAAAATTCCAAATATGGTTTCTACTGAATGCATATCACTCTCACGCCATCATAAAGTTGAAAAATCCTAAGTTGAAAGTCCATCCGACATCAGGGACCATCTGTCCACTAGACACAGTGGAATATAATAAGGATCATGATCACATTCTACGGGGTTTCAGAAGGCTAGAAGGCTGGTAAGGCTTCTTAAAGCAGACAGAAGGTGGTGAGATGTGTCCAGAAAGATAAACAGGATTTCCAGAGCTAAAGAGGGGCAGAGAGAGAGAGCAATTCCAAGGGGAAGGCTGAATGACAGGGACAGGCAGTGAGGAGCGCAGCCTTTGATGAGATTTACTTGTTCCTGGCATGCTGAGTCACAGACAGTTTTGGGCAGAGGGTTTTAAGGAATAGAGTTGCAACGCCGAGTTAAATGTCAGGCGAGGAGCTGAAAAGAAAATTTAGGGCAAAAGCAGAGGGAGGGATAAGTTTGCTCTGAATGGAAACAGGGGCTGGGGAGTCCAGAGTCCTCGGAGTTTGGTTTCCAGGGAGCATGGCCAGGAGCATGGAGCTGGCTGGCCACTGGCAAGCTGGCCTAGGAGGGTGGGCTACTTAGAAAAGGGATCAAAGTGACAGAACCCTTTTACATTCATCGGTTTGCTTTTTCTGGAGGCCTCACCATGTGGTTCTACTGGAATAGACAGGTTTTGCCACAACTCATTACAAAGTGGCACGAGGCTTTCCAAGGGCAGGCGGGCAGTGGGGTGGCTGAGGCACATGTAGGGTGGGGGACACTTTGAGAATCAAGGAGGGCTCAGGGCAGCTCTCTTCAAGTGCTAGAGGGTGGGGTTCACCCTGACCCCAGTGTGGCATACAAGCTTCAACTCATTCTGTTCTGGGGGGCCGGCCACTCCCGCTGAGGCCCTTCTTGCTCCATCTGACTACACCTGAGAAGGGCTTCTGTCTCTGTGCCTGTCCTCCCAGTTTCTCTGTCTACACCCCGAATCTCTGGCAGCCCTGGCAAAGCCCATGCCTGACTACACCTGTCTTGCCTCTGAACTCTGGCACATCACTCTGTGTGGTACTAGGGACTTGATGACAATGAATCTGAGAAGCAGTGAGGTCTGGGGTAGAGCCGAACTCTACCCTGGCATTGGAGGACCTGCTTTCATTTTCTAAAACAAGAGTGCCAGCTTTCTGAAAGAATAGTTTTGAACCTCAAAACCATGTGAGTACATTGTGCCCCATCAATTTTATCTCTCCAAGTTCATCCTAAGGAAGTAAGAAAACATCAGAAGTAGCAAGTACAAGAATATCCACGTAGTGCTACCAAAGAAAGTAAGAAAGAAATGTCCAAGAACAGGACTTAACTCTACAGTGGGACGTACACACAATGGGCCTCTGTACAGCAACGGAAGTGATCGAGAATTATATTTGTTGACGTAGAGAAAGATAATGTTATACTCCTGAGGAAAGCTCTAGGTCCTGACACCTCTTACAACAGACCTACCATGGCAATGTGCGGGGGCGGGGGGGGGGGGAGAAAAAGCATAATTAGGCCAAATCTCGAAATTGAACTTGAGATGCCATGTCCTGATGCAATCCACTGCAAGTTATCGTGTCTTTAAGTGTTAAGCATTATACACATATCTATATCTATGTATCAATATAGACTCTAATTTTTGTAAGTCCTGCTTTAGGATTTCCTCACCTTTCACAGACAACATTCTGGGACTTCAAAAACAGTGAGTGGTCCCAGCCTCCCTGGACTTCAGACTGACTACCACCCCCTTTCATATGTGCGTGCTTACATGTTCAGGAATAACACACGGAACAGCACAGCAGAAGGAGTATGACTGCTGATTATTGTTTGCATATCTCTTTGGCTATCTCGAGTTCCTCTTTTTTTCTACAGAAAACACATCTTCCTCATATGAAAGAAACACTTAACTCAAGCCCACTCTCCATCCCCCTAGCGCACTTCAGGAAGGAGCGGATTAGCCAGCTCCCTTGGCAAGTCCAGCCTCCCCCCACCCCCGACAGACAGCCCTCTTGCCTCTGGGCCCGGCCCTGTGGCCAGTCCAGTCACAGTGCTGAGCTGGCTCGTTGGGGTTTGCTCTCCACTCTGCATGCTTAGGGTGGGGCATGGCCCCGGAAGGTGGACTCCTTCGAGCTATACTTACAGGGTTACATCCTGGATCATCTGCCTGGTATATTTATCAAAGCGTAGGGTCATTTAAAACTAACACTACAGGGGCGCCTGGGTGGCTCAGTTGGTTAAGCGACCGCCTTCGGCTCAGGTCATGATCCTGGAGTCCCGGGATTGAGTCCCGCATCCGGCTCCCTGCTCCCCAGGGAGTCTGCTTCTCCCTCTGACCCTCCCCCCTCTCATGCTCTCTTTCTCTCCCTCTCAAATAAACAAAATCTTTAAAAAAAACCTAACAGTTTACAACAACAAGGTGCTATTTAAAACAGATTATGAAACTAAGAATTTTAGTTGCTGAGGGAAGTCAGGACAATGAACTTTGCATTGCCCTGTTGGAAATAGGAAGCCCCCTCTCAAATGAATAAAAGTTAGACAGAAATTTGCAACTATTGTTTTGTCGTTGGTTTTTAAAACTTGGAGCTGGGAAGATTTCTTGTATATAACCTAAAGGTGGGTCTCCAGAAAGGTTTCTACATATTTTTACAGAATGACCGAGATCCAAAGTCCTGAAAGCTTCTCTAAGGCCACAGCTTTTGTTATTTAAATTTAATTACATTTTTCTTGTTCTTAGCATAGCAAAAAAAAAGTTTATTGAGGAAAAAAAAAAGTGACTTAAATTACCCTCTGTCCTCACCCCTCCTAAATACTGTTGAGTGAGGTTTTAAAAGCATCCTTTTGATGTGCTGTCTATTGGGAAGAATGACCCCTCAGTTAACATATCTTTACTAGCACTGGCTGAACAACTCAGGTGCCAAATGCATAGGAACCCACTGCAGGTAAACTGAGGCGTAGGTGGGTGAAATGAGTTGACACATTACGGCATAAACAGGTGAGAGCCCTGACGGGACTGGAGGCTTGACTGATTGTAATGAGCTGCCCAGCTCAGCTGTGGAGTTAGACCAGTAGTATTAACCAGGGACACCCGTAATGGGAGTGATCAGGGATTAGTACATTCATTTGCTTCAGCGTGCTACTACTTATCACACACACACACACACACATACACACACACGGTCTAGCCACCCAAGACAGTGGTGATAAATGAGAAGTTTCTGCATTGGTGTTTTTTTTTTTTTAATTTTATTTATTTATTTTTGAGAGAGAGAGCACAGAGGGAGAAGGAGAGGGAGAAGCAGGCTCCCCGCTAAGCAGGGAACCCGATGCGGGACTCAATCCAAGGACTCCGAGATCATGACCTGAGCCCAAGGCAGACGCTTCACCGACTGAGCCACCCAGGCGCCCAGGAAGTTTTTAAAAGGGAAGCAGAAGTAACCAGAGCCAGGTGAGGGCAGTTTAAGATCCCAGTGTGGGGCGCAGGGGAAACAATGCTGACAGTGGAGAAGGGGACAGCTCAACTGCCCCAGAGAAGGAACTAGGATTTCTCTGCACATCGCTAAGTGCCAGGCCTTCCCATTTAATCCTTCACAGTTCCCATTTCACAGACGAAAATTTAAGTCTGCAACTCTCCCCCCCTCCCCCGCCCAGGACTTGCTGCCAGATTCAAACACACGTTGCTTGGTCCCAAACCCTCCTCCCTCTCCCCAGCATGAGCAATGAGGAGCTTCCTTCTTCCCCTGCCAGCCTGTCCCGGGGCAGGCGAGAGCATTTTCAAGTACAGACAGGGTACCACACTCCAGGCACGAGTCTGATTTCGATTTAACACCAGAAACCCAGGGCACCAAATTGAAAATGGAAGTAAAAGAAAATCTGAACAGCTTGCAATGTCACAAAAACAGAACCAAAGAAAAGCCACCCCAATCCCTGCCCCCCCACCGGGCCACAACAACAACAAAATTTATCCAAAACTTAAGGCCCATCAGCCTGGTAGAACAGTTGTCCTTGCAATCCCTAGCTCCTCTTTTGACTCTTGCTTAATTTATTTTTTCTTCCATTCAAAGGCCAAGGGAGCCCCAGTTTTGCTTGTGAGCTCTGACTTTTTGAAAACCTTGTTTTCCATGACGGTGCAGAAGTTCAATCTGCTTTTCTCCCAACAGGAGCCCTTTTCAGAAAGGCGGCAGTGTATGTTTGAATGCTGTTTGCTCTGGGCGACCGTACAACAGTGGACGTGTTTGAGAGTTGCACACCCCTCCCAAGCCTGGGCTGGGAGGCAGGTGTGCTGCACAAATCCATCCTCCACAGGGAATTCTCGGAGCATGCGGAACCCAGACAGGTGTGGACTCTGCAGTGCAGCAGGAAAGAATTTCCCATGGCCCCATAAAGGACTGAGTGGGACTGTATTCACTTGCCACAGGAGGGAGGATGCGAATTCTGAAATAGGGTTCCTCTCCTGACATTGTGCATACCCACTCGTCCCCTGTATAAGGTGCCAATGACCTGGTGCCAATTTTAAGCTTAGATGTACTGAAAAGGGGAAGACATCTCTCAGTTGTCTTCCATGGAACATCCTCTGAAGATTACCCTACCAAGCACTCTGTAATTGCAAATGCATTTTTAGAAAAACCACCAAGTGATCCCAGAAGTACCTCCATATCTGTGCTAACTCAAACTTTCCCACATGCCTGATCCTAATATTTAACTGCCAATCCAGTGGTATTTCCAGGTCCACCTTCACAAAAGGGGATTTGAAGCCATAACCTCCAGCCCAAAAATCTGCTGCCTCAGCCTCCCTCTGATCTGCCCCTGACGGCAGGAGAGAATAAGCAACCACCTAAAAATATCAGTCCTACAAATGTAGGGTCATTCAAAACAGAACATATAACTAACACTCTCTTTTTGACAGTGGGCTTCATTATTATTATTATTATCATTTTGTCACCGAAGCATAACATTGCCTTATCAAAGGATACTACTATTTTGAAACCCTGAAGTTAGTGGTGGATGATTACCATAGTCACATGATACGGGTTTTTCAAAAGCATCCCCTTATGCTCTTGAGAAAGTTATTCACCCTCCAGGAGGATAAAGGAATGCTTTCAGGGGGGTTATAACTTAAATACATTCAAATGCACAAATCTTAAGGATTTAGTTCAAAGAGTTGTGACAATTGTCTACATCTGAATAATGACATCTGTATGCATAAACGGAATGTGCAATGCCTGTCCAGATTCGGCACTACGTTTTGCCTATTTTAGAATTTCATCTAGCCCACCATCTGGCCCCGTGGACCCACGAACTGCCTGATCCACACACGAACGAATCTGCCCGCTCTTGAGACCGCCATGTCTGGTTCCTCCAGCGTCACTGCTATGAAGAAAGTGGTTCAACAGCTCAGGCTGGAAGCCGGGCTCGACCGCGTGAAGGTTTCCCAGGCAGCTGCAGATTTGAAACAATTCTGTCTGCAGAATGCCCAGCACGAACCCCTGCTAACTGGTGTATCTTCAAGTGCGAATCCCACCAGACCCCAAAAATTCTGTTCCTTTTTATAGCAAAATGAATCTTTGGATGGTTTTCTAAACCACTTTTCATGAACCAGTGAATATTCAAAGGAGAACTGAATTTGAAGCCTGTACAAAACTTTATTATCCCTATAACACGTGCCATACTATATAAACTTCTACTTTTGTCAGTCCTTAACATCTACCTCTGAATTTTCATAAATTTCTATTTCACAAAGGTAATTATTTTATATACACTAGCAGCAGCATACAATAAAATACTTAGTGTAAAAAAAAAGAATTTCATCTAAATGGGAAAGTATTCATATTTTCGAATCTGGCTTCTTTTTCACCCAACATGATGCCTTGAGATTCATTCATGTTCTTGCATGTACCTATAACTCACTTTTTATTTTTTTTAAAGATTTTATTTATTTATTTGACAGAGAGAGACAGCGAGAGAAAGAACACAAGCAGGGGGAGTGGGAGAGGGAAAAGCAGGCTTCCCGCTGAGCAGGAAGCCCGATGTGGGACTTGATCCCAGGACCCTGGAATCATGACCTGAGCCGAAGGCAGATGCTTAACGACTGAGCCACCCAGGCACCCTAAAACTCGCTTTTTAAAAATTTTTTTGAGTAGTATTCTGTCATGCGAATATATCACAATTTGTTTAACTAGTCTCCTATGAATGGACATTTGGGTTATTTCTAGTTTGGGGCTATTATTAAGAATAAGGCTGCTCTCCACATGTGTTTGTACAAGTCATTTTGTGTACATATGTTTCTGTTTCTGTGGGGTACACACTTGGGAGTGGGGTTGCTCTGTCATATGGAAAGTGAAGGCAGACCTCAGAGATATTGTGGGTTCGGTTCCAGACCACTGCCATAAAGCAAATATCGCAATAAAGCAAGTCAAATGAAATTGGTTTCCCAGTGTATATAAAAGTTATGTATACACTTACTGTAGTCTGTTAAGTGTACAATAGCATTATGTCTTAAAAAACAATGCACATACCTTAATTTAAAAATACTTATTGCTAAGAAATGATCACTGATCTGAGTTTTCAGCAAGTTGTAATCTTTCTGCTGGCTGAGCGGCTCGCCTCCATGTAGGTGGCTGCTGACCGACCAGGGTGGTTGTTGCTGAAGGCTGGGGTGGCAGGAGGAGTTTCTTAGAAGACAACAGGGAAGTTTGCTGCATTGAGTGACTCTTCCTTTCCCGAACGATTTCTCTGTAGCTTGTGATGCTGTTTGATAGCATTTCACTCACAGTGGAACTTCTTTCAAAACTGTAGTCAATCCTCTCAAACCCTACTGCTGATTTATCAGCTAAGTTGTTGTAAGATTCTAAATCCTTTGTGGTCAACAGTCTTCACAGCATCTCCACCAGGAGCAGATTGCATCTCAAGAAACCACTTTCTTGGCTCATCCATGAGAAGCAGCTCCTTAACTGTTCAAGTTTGATCATGAGATTGCAGCAACGTGGTCCCATCTTCAGGCTCCACTTCTAATTCCAGTTTTCTTGCTGTTTCCACCACCTCTGCAGTGACTGCCCCCGCTGATGTCCTGAACCCCTCCAACTCCTCCATGTGTGTGGGAACCAACCTCTCCCAAACTCCTGTGAATGTGGAGATTTTGACCTCTTCCCATGAATCATGGATGTTCTTAAAGGCATCTAGAATGGTGAATCCTTTTCAGAAGGTTTTCAATTGACTTTGCCCAGGCCCATTAGAGGAATCACTTTCTATGGCAGTGAGAGCCTTTCGACATGTATTTCTTCAATAATAAGACTTGAGAGTTGCAATTATTCTCTGATCTGTGAGCTGCCATATCAATACTGTGTCAGCGGGCATGAAAACAACATTCATCTCATTGTACATCTCTGTCGGAGCTCTTGGATGACCGGGTGCATTGTCAATGAGCAGCAAAATTTTGATAAGAATCTTTTTTTTCCAAGCACTAGGTCTCAACAGTGGGTTTAAAATATTCAGTAAACCATGTTGTAAACAGAAGCGCTATCAGACGTGCTGTCTGACAGGCTTTCTTTTTCCATTTATAAAGCATGGGCACAGTGGATTGAACATCATTCTGAAGGGCCCTAAGATTTTCAGAATGGCCAGTGAGCACTTTGCTGACTTCAAGTCACCAGCTACATTAGTCCCTAACAAGAGAGTCAGCCTGTCCTTTGGAGCTTAGAAGCCAGGCACTGACTTCTCTGTATCTCTGAAAGTCCTTGATGGCATCTTCTTCCAGTAGAAGGCTGTCCCATCTACACTGAAAGTCTGTCTTGGAGTGTAGCCACCTGCATTGCTGTTGTAGCTGGACCTTCTGGAGAACTTGCTGCAGCTTCTCCACCAGCCCTCGCTGCTTCACCTTGTGCTTTCTGTTGTGGAGCTGGCTTCTTTCCTTCAACCTCGTGAACCAACCTCTGCCGGCTTCAGACTTTCCTTCTGCGGACTTCTCACTTCTCTCAGCCTTCCTAAATTGAAGAGAATTAGTGGCTTGCTCTGGATTAGCCTCTGCCTTGAGAATGTTGTGGCTGGTTTCATCTTCTGCCCAGACCACTCAAAACTACTCCATATCTGCAATAAGGCCGTTTCACTTTCTCATCATTTGTGTGTTCACTGGAGTTGCAATTTTACCTCCCTTCCAGAACATTTTCTTTGCATTCACAGCTTGGCTGTTTGGTGCAAAAGGGCTACTTTTTGGCCTGGCTCAGCTTTTGGCATGCCTTCCTCACTAAGCTTAATCATGTCTAGGTTTTGATTTAAAGGGAGAGACATGTGCCAATCTTCCTTTCACCTGAACACTCAGAGGCCATGGTAGGGTTATTCATTTGCCTAACTTCAATATTGTGTCTCGGGGAACAGGGAGACACCCAAGGAGAGGGAGAGAGACAGGGGAACATTTGGTTGATAGAGCAGTCAGATTTATGGATTAAGTTCATGGTCTTACGTGGGTGTGGTTTGTGGTGCCTCCAAACAATTACAAGAGTAACATCAAAGATCACTGACCACAGATCCCCATAACAAATGTAATCACGACGAAAAAGTTTAGAATATTGTGAGAACTACGAAAATGTGACACAGACAGACACCAAATAAGCAAATGTTGTTGGAAAAATGGCACCCATAGGCTTGCTCAAGCCAGGGTTGCCACAGACCTTCAGTTTGTAAAAGGTGCAGTATCTGTGAAGCATCACAAAAGGTGGGCTTGTATATGATTACCCTTTAAGAAATGGCCTAAGTGTCCACCGAGGCAGTTGTATGAGTGAAGTGAATGGATGAGCATTCCTCTTGTTCCACGTGTTCACCACATTTGGTATTGTCAGTAATTTCTATTTGAGCCGTTCAAGTGGCTTAGAGGCTCACTGTGGTAATGACATTGTGCCTGTGGGGTCTACTCTGACAAACATTATTATCATCACGTGAACTACTTATGACAGAAGCCACAGGACTGAGGGCCTTTCCCCACTGACTGGAGGGGCAGCTGTGACAAAGTTAAAAGCTCCAGAAAGAAAACTTGGAAGCCAACACAGACTCCCTTCACCACACTCCACCCCCACCCAAGGGAGGGCATGCTTGTTTCAGGGCATGTAGAATGGGGTGATTTTTAAAAACCTTGTGGCAACATTTAAACTCTTATTTACTCCCCACCTGGTGAAGAAACACCATCTCCCAGTTTTCCCAAACAGGCTGTTTGGGAAAGAGAGAAAGGTGAGGCTTGACATCCCTTGGATTATTAACTTATCCTTTTCCAGGTCATTTTGATTTCCAATTTTGCTCTTTAGCACAGCATTTTATTTTATTTAAAGATTTATTTATTTATTTATTTGTCAGAGAGAGAGAGAGAGAGAGAGGGAGAGGGAGAGGGAGAGGCACAAGCAGAGGAAGAGGCGGGGAGCCCGATGTGGGGCTCGATCTCAGGACCCTGGGACCATGACCTGAGCCAAAGGCAGACGCTTAACCAACTGAGCCACCCAGGCGTCCCAGCACCCCATTTTAGAGACCACTGATTTCCTGAGATGGTTTTTTGGATGAGAAGACAATTCTTACCACTCTTCACAGGGCCTGCTACATGAAATGAAGGCAAGGAAATCGGTTATCGCTGCTCAGAAATGTGGGACTCACGTCCAAGGTAAGAAGAGGTCAGGTTTAAAACTGGTTGTGTATAATTTAAAAAATATGCAGTCTGTACTCTCTTCTACCTTCAAGAACAAAAGAAGTGACATTCACTGAAGACATACATGTAGCCTCTGTCTTCTGTGTCTTGGGGCAGCTGTCCTGCAGGGGGTTGGGGAGGGCTGTGGGGACACCGCGGTCCCAGCTCTGACTCTCCTCCCATAGAGGTGGGCCTGCTGGCTTCCAGAAATCATGCTGTGGACCTGAGTGTCTGAGGCACAGTGTTTATTTTATGCGTGTATAAACAATTTCAAAAATTACTATTTCTAGATTGCGATTCTCGTGTGGTTGCACAGAAAGCCAAAAGGGTCACAGAAAGTTATCCATTTTCCTGAAATATTAGATGCCTCACAGTTGCAACAACTATGGTAATTTAGAACATTAGGTTCAATGTTAAAGCACAGTGTTTAGGACAGATGCCAGTAAAAATGGCCCATCTCACCAATTCACCATCTGAGGGACGAGCCCCTAGAAGAGAGATGATTATGACTAGCTGGCCCCTGACTCTAGAAGGTTCAGAGACACAGGGACTGGCTCCAGGTACAGCTAAAGCTGCCCTCCTGCCCCCACAGAGCCCAGGGCTCTGGAACAGAGAAGTGCTTCTTTCGCTTCATTCATTCCTTGGCTGCTATGGTGTCAGAATACACACCCTTGTGGCGCAGCCTATGGGTCACCTGCTCTTCCTACGGTAGAATAAGGAGGTGTTTCACTCACTGCTCCTCCCACAGAGGTGGATGAAATCAAGGTCTCGAATCAAGAGCTTGGCAGAGGCACTGCTGAAAAAGGACATCTGAAAGACCAAAAAGAGCGAGCAGCAATGTTTCTTGAAAAGCTGAGGGTCTGTGAGGGCTTCTATGGGGGGCTAGACTGCACAGTCTTCAAGAGCACTGTCTGTCAGCTTGAGCTGCCATAACAGCGTGCCAGTGACTATGGGCTCAGACCACAGATGTGCGTCCTCATAGTTCTGGAGGCTGGACATCCGGGACATGGGTGCCAGGGAGGTGCCCATAGAAGGCTGCCTTCTCGCTGTGCTCACATGACGTGTGTGTGTGTGTGTGTGTGTGTGTGTGTGTGTGTGTGTGTACATATGCATGCAAGGAGGGAGGGGGAGGGGGAGAGAGAGGGAGCAAGCTCTCTGACGCCTCCTCTTACAAGGGCCCTGCTCCCATCACGAGAGCCCCCACCCCCGCCACATGACCTCATCTAAACCTAATCACCTCTCAAAGGCCCCATCTCCAAATGTCATTACATTAACGGTGAGGGCTTCAATATATGAATTTTGGGGGTACACATTCAGTCCATAACAAGCATAGACAGCCTGCCAAAACGCCAATTCCACCTCTGACACTTACTCTTACTTAAGTACCATGCCTCAGTTTCTTCCTCTGTAAAATGGTAAAAATAGAATACTTACCTCATTAGGGATACCCTGAGGCCTAAATGAATTCATAAATGTAAAGCACTATAAAAAGTGCCTGGCACGTGGTAAGTACTATACACATTCCTATAACTACCTAATTTTTCTGTGCTATTGATATAAGCCCAAATCTTACTTGGATATCCCAAAAGTGGCCAGTAGTGATGCAGACTGATTCCTGAGTCAGCATTTAAGGGCGAGCTGGGTGATGAGATTCTGCTCCAGCTATCAGGAGGTGTACCCACCACTGCTCTCTGGTGGGTGGACAGGTTGAGCTGCATGATGCAGAATTCCCAAATTCTATTGCAAATAGGTTGCTTACTGGTGACGGGCAGCAAGTGTTCCCAGTAAAAATAGCTAAAGAGTGAAATAACCAAATTCTATTCTTTCTACTCAGCTATAAGCACTGCTCATTTGTGTTTACTGCCGATAGGGTGCCTTCTATTTTTAACTGATCAAGGTGAACTTCCTATCATTATAGCAGGCCAAGCACTGCTCTCATCTCTACAGAACACCACTCAGAGCACGGACTCAGCTGTCACTCTACAATGATGAAAGATGTCCACTCATAACTTTGTGCCCAAGTAGAAAAAAGAATAGCTGTTAATTGTTCATGAAAAATGTTCTCCAGGTGGATGCATGTCAGAAGGCTAACTATGGTGCCTGCCTGAGTCCTGGCCCAGGAAGCTGGAGGAAAATTTTCAACCCAGACTCTGTCAAAGAGCCTAAGCCACGTCCACAGGGCTAAGGAGTGAGTGAGGTCTCCCCAGTCACACAGAATTGAACGCTATAGAATAAACAGCCCACAATCATCTTAGTGCAGATGGCAAGGAATTCAGAGCTGGAAGATCCTGGAGATCCTGCAGGCTTTTAGGTTTTTCTGTAGGCTCCTTGGTGGCAGGAACCACAAACTAAATACATAAAATCATTGTTTTGGGTGATGATAAAAACTTCCACCCTAGAAGACGGCCTTACAGGTACATAAGGTTGGCAGCCACTCATGTGACCTGACAGGAGTGACCCTAGGAAGGACTGTCTCCCCAGCTTTTGTACTTGAAATTAATGAAGAGGTAGACAATGGGAACTGCATAATTAATAGAATGTATACACTCTCACACACATATCCTAAATATGAGACATTTTATCTCACTGAAAAGTCCTCATTAATCACTCCTTTGTGCATTTAGAATACCTTTAAAAATGCTAATATGACCTGGAAGATTTGTGTAGTCTAAATTGGAGTAAAAACCACAGGGAAAACAAGATACATCATCCTAGATCTTCAATCTCACCTAAAGATTTGAAAAATAGATCATTTCATGTTAAAACCAAGAAAAGAGGGTAAGGGGAAGATGGTGGCAGAGTAGGAGGACCTTAGGTTTGTCTCATCCCACAAATACAACTAGATAACTACGAAATCATCCTAAATACCCCAGAAATTGACCTAAACACTGGCAGGACAAACTCCACAACTAAAGGTAGAGAAGAGGCCACATAGAAGAAGCTAGGAAGTACAGAGACATGGCTTGGGAGGGAAACAGCTTGTGGCCACTGTGGTGGGGAGGGAGGCATAGTTGCAGAGAAGGGCAAGACACAGACTAGCCCACAGGGGAATGAGCACACGGGGAAAATGAATCCCCATAGCAACTGGCTTGGAAAGCTAGAGGGTCGGAATGTCATGAGTTCCTGTAACCAACAGGGCTTAAAGCTTGGGGTTTTAAAGATCAGCAGGCTTGGTTCTGGGAGAGCTCAGAGGGCACTGTGCTGCTCTTGGAGAGAAGGCAGGGCAACAGCCCACAGACATACTGGAAACAGGGATCTGAAGAGTCCCTGGGGCACACAGTGGGGAGATTATTCACTCATCTTGGAGCACATCCCAGAGAGACAAGCATTCATGGAGACACTGCTCAGAGAACAAAGGAACTGGCCAATGCCATTTCCTTCCCCCACCCCTCAGCATAAGCCTTGGGCCACATGCAGGAACCAGCAGAGTGCTGACTCTCAATATACTCTGGTGGAATACCCCCTCCCAGTCATGCTTGTCTCAGTCCCAGCATGGTGGGGGGCCCTCCCCCAGAAGACTGGCCTAAACTCCAGCCAATACCACATCTCTCAACCAGGGAGTTTTGCAAGGCCTCAGTTCCCAGGACAGTGAAGACAGGTCTCATTTCCCAAGCAGACCAGAACACACCTAGTTAAAACATACCACATTCAAGCCAGGGAGGAAATACTGCCCATAACAGGCAAAGAGAGCCTCTGGAGATGACTATCTTGAAGAATAAAGTGGCCAGGTCACAATAGCAGAGTGCACGCAGCACACACTGGAGATACTCTCAGAAGCATCAGGCCCTAGGGAACAAGGGACATTACACAGCAGGGCAGTACAGGACCTCTTCTTCATAAAGCCTCTACCCTCAAAAACAGGAGACTTAGCCGACTTTCCTAACACCCAGAAATAGGCACAGAGACTTAGACAAAATGAAAAGAGAAAGGGATTTGTCTCAAATGAAAGAACAGGACAAGGCCATGGATGGAGACCTAAGTGCAACAGATATAAATAACATGCCTGACGGAGAATTTAAAACATTGGACTTGAGAAAAGAGTGGAGGACATCAGTGAGACAATTAACACAGAGATAAGGAATAACATAGCAGAGAGGATAAAGGGCTCAGTAGTGAAATGAGAAACACACTTGATGGAAGGAATAGGAGGCTGGAAGAAGCAGAACAATTAATGACCTAGAAGATGAAGTAGTGGAGAGTAAGCAAGCTGAACAAAAGAGAAAAAAAGAATTATGCAAATGAGAATAGACTTAGGGAAGTCAGTGACTCCACCAAATGTACGAACATTCATATTATAGGAGTCCCAGAAGAAGAAGAAGAGATAAAAGGGGCCAGAGAATTTATTTGAAGAAATAATAACAAAACTTTCCTAATCTGTGGAAGGAAACAGATATCCAGACCCAGGAGGCACAGAGAATTCCCAACAGAATCAATAAAAGCAGATCCACACCAAGACATATTGTAATTAAAATGGCAAAATATAGTGATAAAAAAATATTAAACACAACAAAAAGATAGTTACATACAAAGGAAACCCCATAAGACTATCAGCAGATTTTTCAACAGAAACTTTGCAAGCCAGAAGTGGCATGATATATTCGGAGTGCTGAATAGGAAAAACCTGCAGCCAAGAATACTCTATCCAGCCAGGCGATCATTCAAAATAGAAGGAGAGATAGTTTCCCAGACAAACGGAAACTAAAGGAGTTCATGACCATTAAACCAGCCCTGCATGAAATATTAGAAGGGGTCTCTCTGAATGGGGGGAAAGGCCAAAAATGACAGTATGAAGGTAAGAAACACAAAAGCAGTAAAAATGAGTATTTCTGTGTATGCCTGGGTGGCTCAGTCAGTTACGTGTCTGCCTTTGGCTTAGGTCATTATCCCAGAGTCCTGGGATCCAGTTCCGCATCAGGCTCCTTGCTCGGCAGGGAGCCTGCTTCTCCCTCTGCCTGCCACTTCCCCTGCTTGTGCTCTCTCTCTGACAAATAAGTAAGTAAGTAAGTAAGTAAGTAAGTAAGTAAGTAAATAAATAAATAAATCTTTAAAGAATTAGTATTTCTGTAAAATATCTGTCAAGGAACTCACAAAATAAAAGGATATAAAATATGACACCATATACCTAAAATGTGGGGAGTACAAGAGTAAAGAATGGGTTCAAACTCAAATGACCATCAACTTAATATAGAATGTTATATGCAGAAGATGCTATATACAAACCTAATGGTAACCACAAATAAAAAACCACTAATAAATATGCAAAGAATAAAGAGAAAGAAATCCAAATATATTGCTAAAGAATTTCAGCAAACCATGAAAGAGAGAAAGAAAGGATCAGAGAAAATATTCAGAAATACCCACAAAACAAATAATAAAATGGCAGTAAGTACATATCTATCAAGAATTACTCTGGATGTAAATGGACTAAACACTCTAATCAAAAGACATAGGATGTCAGAATGGATATAAAAACAAGACCCATCTATATGCTGCCTACAGGAGACTGATTTCAGACCTAAAGACACCTGCATACTGAAAGTGAGGGAATGGAGAAACATCTATCATGCAAATGAATTATCAAAAGAAATCAGCATAGCAATACTTACATTGGACAAAACAGACTTTAGAACAAAGACTGTAACAAAAGTCAAAGAATGACACTAGATAATAATAAAGGGAACAACCCAACAAGAAGATAAACGATTGTAAATATTTATGCTCCTAACATAAAAGCACCCAGATCTATAAAGCAATTAAAAACAAACATAAAAGAACTAATTGATAATCATACAACAGTAGTAGGAGACTTTAACCTCCACTTACATCAATGGACAGATCATCTAAACAGAAAATCAACAAGAAAACCATGGCTTTGCATCAAAAGGAATGAGATCTTGCCATTTGCAACAACGTGGATGGAACTGGAGGGTGTTATGCTGAGTGAAATAAGTCAATCAGAGAAAGACATGTATCACATGACCTCACTGATATGAGGAATTCTTAATCTCAGGAAAGAAACTGAGTGTTACTGGAGTGGTTGGGGGTGGGAGGGATGGGGTGGCTGGGTGATAGACATTGGGGAGGGTATGTGCTATGGTGAGCGCTGTGAATTGTGCAAGACTGTTGAATCACAGTTCTGTACTTCTGAAACAAATAACGCAACATATTTTAAGAAAAAAGAAAAAGAAGAAGATAACAGGAGAGGAAGAAAAGGGGAGTATGTCAGAGGGGGAGACGAACCATGAGAGATGATGGACTCTGAAAAACAAACTGAGGGTTCTAGAGGGGAGGGGGGTAGGGGGATGGGTTAGCCTGGTGATGGGTATTGAGGAGGGCACGTTCTGCATGGAGCACTGGGTGTTATGAACAAACAATGAATCATGGAACACTGCACCAAAAACTAATGATGTAATATATGGTGATTAACATAACAATAAAAAAATAAAAAAAAAAAAAGAAAACCATGGCTTTGAATGACACACTGGACCAGATGGATTTAACAGATATATTCAGAACATTCCACCCCAGAACAGCAGATTACACATTCTTTTCAAATACACCTGGAACATTCTCTAGAACAGATCACATATTAGCCCACAAAACAATTCTCAACGAGTTCAGGAAAATCAAAGTCATACCATGCACCTTTTCTGACCACAACACTATGAAACTAGAAGTCAACAAGAAAAACTCTGGAAAGATCACAAATACATGAAGGTTAAATAACATGCTACTAAACAGTGAATGGGTCAACCAGGAAATAAAAGAAGAAATTTAAAAGTACATGGAAGCAAATAAAAATGGAGGTGAAAACATAATGGTCCAAAACCTTTGGGATGCTGCAAAAGCAGTTCTAAGAGGGAAGTTTATAGCAATACAGACCTATCTCAAGAAGCAAGAAAAATCTCATATAACCTAAGTTTATGTTTAAAGGAGCTAGAAAAAGAACAAATGAAGACAGAAACCAGCAGAAAGAAGGAAACAATAAAGATTAGAGCAGAATTAAAGGATATAGAAAATAAAATCAAGAACATTTTTACAATAAAATTGGATGGTTTTTTTCCCTAAAGCCAGAGTCTTCAAGTCAATATCATTTTTGAGATGCAATGCCACAGGATATATCCCCAGGCTTCCCTGGGGAATGCTTGCCTTCTCTTTCCTCCACTGTCAGGGGTGTCCCCTGAACAAGTTTAAGGAAAATGTAGTGAACAGTCACAAAAACATATCTAGGTTTGCAAAGAATTTGTACATTAGATGGCCAATCAGTAGGCACGGGACATTCCCAGGAGCTGTAAGCAGGAGCTTACTGGGGGTGGGAGCAAAGGTGGGGGCAGACATGGAAAGCCCTTGAATCACCAAGATTTAACTATATCACACTTTTTTTGCTCAGATCCAGGCTTCGAGTGGCTCTTGATCACTGCTGTGGATCGAGGTCTCTCTGCTTCCTACCCTGTTGGGGTAGTCCTTGGGCTGCTTCTCAATCTATTTCCCAGAATGGAGATCCACGACCAGAAGGATTCTCAGGAGGAGAGTGACATTCCCCTGGGGATACAGGCACTCTGCTCCATTGCCTCACAGTCACAGTGAACATCTACTGAAGCAGTAGAGTTCTAGAACCCAGTGTAGCAGCCTTGGGCTAACTCCTTACTGCTCCTGCAGGAATCTTCCTGGCCACTGAATACGGTAGTGAAGAATGAGGACTTTGGATTCAGGGGGACCTGGGATAGAACTGTGCCTCTAAGCTTCAGACCATGACACTTACACAGGGTTAGTTAACCTCTCCATGCCTCAGTTTCCTCCGCTGTAGAACCAAGAGGGCTGCAGCACTTCCCTCCCGGGGCTGTTGTGCCCAGCACCCAGTTAGCTGGGTTCATCCACAGTTCATTTCACCTAAATCCCCAAGAAGCCCTGGGCTTACCCTTCAAAACTACCTATGGACTTCTTCCTTCCTTCCACTCTGCCTTGTTTCCCCCACCCCCAAACATGGGCACAGTGTCTTGTGCTCATCCTGAAGCAGCTCTGACTGTAAAAGTTACCCGAGGTGGAGCAAATGAGCTCAATGGCTGGTGCATGGCACCCGGTCATCAGAGCCCCTGCCAGTTGGCTTCGGTGCCCCCCCCAGCTGTCCTTCTTACAGCACAACAATCCGAGGAACCCTCCATGAGACATTTTCTCCAGTGTTTTCTTTAACTCTGACAACTGCAACTGAAATTTAGCAGCAGCGTGTAGTCCCCCAGGGACGCCTTCTGCATATTTCTCTCTCTCTTTCTTGTTCACTCTTGCTGTTACTTTTTACTGCTCCTCTACACCAAAGTTCAGATTTCCTTTTTTTTTTTAATAGAAAAAAATGTTCTTGCAGGGGAGAAAGGACTTGATTTAATCAAGTTTCATGGTAAGCAAATGAGTATTGCAAAATACCCACCCCAAGTACAAAATGAAGAAATTAAAATAATGCTGCCTACTCTTCAATTGGATTTCTTTCTTTCTTTCCTTTTTTTTTTTTTTAAAGATTTTATTTATTTATTTTGACAGAGGGAGAGACAGTGAAAGGGGGAACATAAGCAGGGGGAGTGGGAGAGGGAGAAGCAGGCTTCCCGCCAAGCAGGGAGCCTGATGCAGGGCTCGATCCCAGGACCCTGGGATCATGACCTGAGCTGAAGGCAGATGCTTAAGGATTGAGTCACCCAGGTGCCCCAATGGATTTCTTTCTTTCACGAAACTAGGAGCTTCACAGCAACACCCAACCTGCCTTCCTCCCTCCAGCAGTTTTTGAGCACTCATTCTGTGTTAACCTCTCTGCTACCCACTAGAGATAGAAAGATGAAGGGAGCATGCTCCTCCAAGGTTACATCCACAGGCATCTACACACAAGGACAGAATGCAGTGCATTTGGTTAAACTCTGTATTCATCTCTATGCATACACTGCTGGGTGCCCTTATGGGCTCAGAAGCACAACCTGCAATACCTCCAAACTCCCAGCGAGGGTAACCCAAACAACATAAATATATGTTATTACTCTAAAACCAACCCTCACTTCTTCCCAACTCTTCCCTAGCATTTTCTGTCTTCCTTAAAGACACCACTGGCCTCAGGCCCAAGTGGGAGGTGGGTCTTTATTTGAGCTTCTCCTCTCTTCCATGGAACATCTCTTCCTGGGTACTCCCAACTATATTATTTCTAAGCCCCCCAAAAACACCTGCAAGAGAGAAACTAATTGTTCCCCTTTTACAGATGATGCAACTAAGACTCAGTGGTTAAGCAACCAATTCCAGGTCACATGGTAAGCGTCTGAGTCGGAATTTGAATCCATGTCTCTCTGACTCTAGAGCCAGGGCCTGCCTGTCTCATGGTATGAGAGCCATATTCTTAACAGACAGTGGCTGTGCTGTCTATTCATACTTGACTAATATTTTATTATGATTTGTTCGCATTTCAATAACTTTCCTTTTAATAAATTGCAAGGCTTTATGTTTGTATAATCCAGCTTCATTTTTAGCTCAGAAATCCTATCCTGACTTTACATAATTCTTTCATTACATTTCTGACCCTTCCCTTTTTCTATTCTGCTTAAAATGTAACATTTTAAAATGATAAGTTTAAATAAGTAGATAATTGAATTATTTCATGGGAATGTTTTCATTTCCCAGGCACAGGGCAGTCACGCTGAGCAAGCAGTCACATGTCTTCACTCAATAAAACAAAAGTTGCCATGTCTTGGTGCTCAGTAACAAACAACATGGTGCACGTCTGTTAATGGATGGCCCACAATCTACATAGGCTGCAGGAGCCTGGCTGGCTCAGTCAGCGGAGCGTGAGGCTCTTGATCTCAGGGTTGTGAGTTCGAGGCCCATATTAGGTGTAGAGATTACTTAAATCAAACAAACAAGCAATAAATAGGCTGAAGGATCTGTTGGGATTCCATGGTTCCTCACTATTTCTCAGTAGGACAAGTCTTATAACATTGATACCTATGAAACAAAAATAATATCTTGGCCTTCAAAGCATTCCAGAGGGCATCAAAGGATTAGAAAATAATCATTTTTATAAAATGGAAGTAATATGAGTGAGGAGAGGAGGCCTCCAGTTGATGGCCCAGCAGTTCTCCAGAGATTTCCGGCCTAACTATACCGGAGGTCTTATTACTCTGAGGCTCTCCATAGAGACAGTCTCCAGTGCAGGGGTTGTGGAGCATCTCAGATGCTCTCTATGTTCAAACCCATTTGCCTGGAGGCACATGCTCATGTTCCTCTAAGTGTGACTAGCAGGATATCCCCAGCCCCACTCTACTCAGACCCTGCCCCTGAGATGAAACACGGGAGGGGCTGGACATGAAGAATCCCACATGACAATACTAGAGACCTAGCGGTAGAGTATCCTGTGCACAGAGTACCCTGTGGGGGAGGGCTCACCAGGGCGGGGCCCTGCGTATCAAGTTGCAAAACATCCAATTGTCCCTGCTTCCCACCACAGGCACACGTCACTCCCAAGGTGACAAGCAAAACTTTAAAACTTGTAGAAAATGTGGAAGAATACCCTTATGACCTTGACTATCTTTTAGAAAATGATACAAAACAGCAGAAACCATGAAGGAAGGAGATGAGTTTGACTGCATTACAATGGAAAACTTTGCATTAAAAGACACAAGTTTCAAGAAAAGCCACAGGTTGAGAGATTCCCAATGTACATTCCATTCCTGATTATATACTCCAGGGAAACTCATATGTGTCCACAAATACAGACAGGAGAAGTTTGCTATGGTATTTTCGGAAATGGCGAAAAAAAAAGTAACTTAAATGTTTATCAATAGGAGAATAAATGTTGGCATATTTATGTAACTGTAAACAGCATTAAAATGAATGAACTACAATTATATCACTATGGATAAACATCAAAAGCAGTTTTGAGAGAAACCCCAAAACAACCCAGTGTTGAAGAGAAGGGTATATATGATAACAATCTATATGAAGTTTCAAAACCCTGCACAACTCAACACTGTGTATTATTTTTTTTTAAGATTTTATTTATTTATTTGAGAGAGAGAGAATGAGAGATAGAGAGCACGAGAGGGAAGAGGGTCAGAGGGAGAAGCAGACTCCCCGCTGAGCAGGGAGCCCGATGTGGGACTTGATCCTGGGACTCCAGGATCATGACCTGAGCTGAAGGCAGTCGCTTAACCAACTGAGCCACCCAGGTGCCCAACACTGCGTATCATTTATATTTTCTATAGGTTTATACATACATAATACATGCATGAAAACAGTAAACATTAAAGTCACAAGAGTATTTCTATCTCAAGGTGAACGAGATGGGGAGGGCCACCAGGGGCACTCAACAATATGGCTAACATTTTGTTTCTTTTCAAAAAGAGATGAAGCAAGTGGTATGTTAATACTTAAGTAGGCTGGGTATTTGATTCCATGATTTGTCCCTACACAGGAAAGTTGTCACAATGTTGAAAATTCCATTTTTAGGCCACAGTGGCAGCAGCGTAAGGCACAGCTGTGTGTTAGATTTAAGTGCTAGATTTAAAGGCGGGTGTTGCGGGGTTGGGGGGAGGTTGTCCAGGTAGGAATTCACAAAGTTCATTTCCGTGTGTGATGCTGCTAGGCCTGCATGGGGAGCAAGAGGGATGGGCCTGTCCTCTAGCAGCTTCTGGTTGGCAGAGGAGAAGATAAGGTATGTCTAAGGCAAAGTAGAGTAGTCTATAAGAGGCATGCTTGTGTGGGGTTCACTGGGATTCTATTTAGTTACAAGGAATGAGAAACCCTCCAGCCACAAGAAGAGCTGGGATAAAGACCTAAGTTGGGAGTGATGAGAGCATATTCTGCAAGAGAAAAATGTGCCTGGGTTTGGGCCATGTGTAGGGAGGCTGGCCTGAATGTTGGCCTGAGGGGTTTAGATTTAATTCCAGAGACTAGAAAAAGTCACAGAAGGCGTTTGGAACAGGAAACGTTAATCAAGGCACTAGTTTATAGGAGCCATCAAAGTGAGCGCAGAACATGCAAGGCCAAAACAGGGCCTCTGAAGTAGCCCAGGAGACAAAGGAGAGCCTCCAGGGTAGGAGGCACAACAGAGGAGGTAGAAGCTTCTGGAGCGTGGGAAGCCACAGAAGCCAGCAAGAAGGGGAAGGTGGGACCCATGGTTCTGAGGCTGACTGGCTCTCACTGGTTTTTGAGGGAGGCTGAGGAAACGAGGCTGTGCGGCTTACAGTAAGATTAACGCATGGACACTGATGAGGATGACCATGACGATGAGAGAAAACCTACAATTACTCTGTGCTTGCCGTGTGCCCAGCAATGGCCTCAGCCCTCTCCACAAAGTGGCGCATTCCATCCTCCAACAACCCCGCCGGGGAGGCACTATTGTCATTCCTGTCTTACAGGTGAGGTAACTCAGGCGAGAAAGGTCATGTGCCCCAGCCAGGGTCATGCAGCTGCCATGTGGCGAGCCAGGGTTTGAACCCAGCCGTCTGACCCCAGAGCCCAGGCTCTGTTGCAAGAGAGGTGGGCAAGCCTTATGTATTGAGGTGTCCCTTGTACCCCCATGATGGGCAAATGCCGTGATTTCTGGGTAGTAAGAAGACTGAAGAAACTGATAGGAAATGACCTCAATCTCTATAAGCAGGTGGAGGCATATGTATAGAACAAAGCAGTCTGGGGCTACAGAGAGCAAGAAACATTAGAAAATGCTGCTTGGAGAATGGGAATTCAGATAAACAGATCTTACAATACCAATGAGAGTCAACTATTAGCACAAACAGATGAATTTGATGAGGATACAACCCATCTGACTTTTTCTAAAACCGTTGAGAACCCTAAGAGCACAGAGCTAAGCAAGCAGATGGTGAGGAGGGACAAGTGGAACCATCAGAACAAAAGAGGGCACAGAAATTAAGGACAGCAATGTACAAAACACTTAAATACTTGATTCTGGAGCCCAGCTGGGAAAAAGAAAGATGAAGTCTGGGGGAATCGGTAGGAGAACATGCATGGAGTTTTTAACTACAAGGTTGAGAGATTGATAATGACAGTGAAGGTGGACAGCAGGGTCAGTGGGAATGAGGGCCCATAGGCAGCAGAAAAACAAGGGCTCGCTGTGAGCTCAGGGGAATTAGATGTTAAGATCTTGGAGAAGACACAGATTTCAGGGACCAGGTCATAGAGGTGTAGCAAGGCCAAGGAAAGGGAAGGTGGCCATGGAGAAGCTCCAGGCATTGAGGAGGTCAGAAGATTATGAAGACCTGATAAATAGAAGAATCATCTACATAAGTAGAAAACTTCCCAATGATGAAGCCAAAGTCAGGAGTGAAAAATCAGGGTGTGGCTATGATGAGGGTAGAAGATGCTAAAAGGAGACACACGAAGGGGAAGAGAAATGGCCTGTACAATGCTTCAGGAAGAAATATGTAGACCCCTCCATCCTGGTCCTACGTCTGAAGGGAGAGATGTATTGGAATATACAGCATATGAGTTGACTGGAACTTTTTAAAAAAGCAAACAACTAAAAAAAAAAAAAAAGCAAAAGCAAACAACAACTAGATCGGTAGGTTGGATGCTTTAAAAGGAAAACACTGTTATTTTAGCTCCCGTAATGAGCCCAGTAAGAGAAGAGATTTATAGAGAGAGAAAATGGATGGTAATCGGGCAAAAAAATAGGGGCACAAGGAGTATATTAGAGAGATATGGAGTAGTTTACATGAGGCAAGCAAAAGGAAAGGAGAAATTAGAGTAGAGTCACATTAAATCCAATGTGTCGTCTTGGGAAGGTACTATAGACTTCCTTCCGCGTACCCAGGACACTCATGACTTCTTTACAACTGTTAAGAAATGCGTGTATCTTCCCAGTGCCTTTGCTGAACAACTGGACTTTGAATCAAAGCCTGACTCCTCCTCCACTCTACTCCAAGGCGCATGACCCGCCCGGGCTTCAGTGCTCCTGGGTGACTTGTGAAAGGAGCAGGCAATCCATTACGTGTCCTGTTTGCACCTTTGTTCCCATTACAACCGTAATTCAGACGAAACACACACACACGCCTGCATGCTTAGGCGTGAAAGTTAACACCATATACAGTAATATGAAATACTACATATGTGCACTGGGGTTAATTTACAGTTACTGCGGGATCCATAACTTTGTAATTTCCTGGCTTTGGTCTGTATAGTTTTTCAGACTCAACATTTTATTAACTTTTTCTTTAAACCAGCTATCTGTCTTTTGGCTGGTATTCCCCAGCGTATTAGCTTGCATATTTCCAAGCTGAATATCATGTTGTAAAAGTCTGTCTATTTCCCCTCATCTCTCTCAGTCCATCTGTATTTTTTTACATCTAACCTCCTGGGTCTTTGCCTTTTTTGGCTCTGTGAATTTAATTAATGTACTTTTGACTTTCTTTACCAGGTCACTGTTGAAAATTTACATAAAACAGATCCAATTTTTTTTTTATCATACCCTAATAGAAGCACTTCAGCTACATTTTCCTTTCCCATATATCTCAATTTATCTTTTCAATACAGCTTCCCTCACTTAAGCATTCTTAGATGCAATCAAACATGAACACTTTTGACTGTTCTTTCTACAGAGAGCCCAGTACATTTGTGGCATTTTCCCATGTTAAAATCAGTTGATATGTAAATAACATTTGATGTCATAATGCTCTTCATAAAATCATCCAGCCCTTCTTTTCGTCTTTGTTCTTCTTGATATTGAAGTGTCTGAGGGATTTCTTCGCTTTGATAGAATTGTTTCCTTATATTTCTCTTGATTTGGGAGAAATGAAGATGTTTTCAGAGGAGAAACAAAATATAGGTATTAGCCTTCTTTCGCATTTTCTCAAAAACAAAACCAACGAGGTTATTTTGAGTTGCTAATAAAAAACAAACGAACAAAAAGCCCTCCTATCTGACTGAATGAACAAATTCTAAAGCATTTGAGATTTTGAATCTTAGAATGTTAATTGCAAGGATCCATTATGTTTTTCCTCATATTTTTGCTTGCTTGTTCACTACGACATTTAATGCCAATGATCTACAAATTTATGTCTCTTTTATCTCTTTTTTTCTTTAAAAACATTCACTGGTAAGCTATGGTCAGTTTCTTTGTTCTCCATATTAACAATGTGCTTTCTTGCTAGCAGAAACATTTTTATGTCTACACCATAGAAATCAACATTTATGCTACATTCTTGGAAAAGACAACTCAAATCAACTCTAAGGCAGTAACATCTGAGCTCCCATTTTTGCCTGTAAGTCTTTAAAAAAATTTTTTTTAAAGATTTTATTTATTTATTTGACAGAGAGAGATACAGCGAGAGAGGGAACACAAGCAGGGGGAGTAGGAGAGGAAGAAGCAGGCTTCTTGCCGAGCAGGGAGCCCGATGTGGGGCCCGATCCCAGGACCCTGGGATCATGACCTGAGCTGAAGGCAGATGCTTAACCACTGACCCACCCAGGTGCCCCTAAAATTTTTTTTATTAACATATAATGTATTATTTGTTTCAGGGGTACAGGTCTGTGATTCATCAGTCTTGCACAATTCACAGCGCTCACCATAGCACATACCCTCCCCAGTGTCCATCACCCAGGCACCCCATCCCTCCCACCCCCCTCCACTCCAGCAACCCTCAGTTTGTTTCCTAATTCTTACTGCTGATATTCTTAACACATTATAAATAAGTTGGCAATGAAACCAATAAAAGTGAGAATGCTGAATTCTATTCTTCTTAGAAACCCTGTTTAAATACTTCACCTGATTTCCAAATTTTTCTTTGATGACCCTTACTAGTTGGAACAATTTTAATCGTATCATCACTTTCTTTTTGGCTCTTTAAACCATCTGATATCTTAACCAATAGCACACAGACTAAAATGTACCAACGAATACAGCTTCTCATTGCCATGGAAGGATCAAACTGAATTAAATATATGGAATGCTATCCGGAAAGACTTAAGAAAAAAGGGAGTTACCTTCTGGTTAGCTTTCTACAGAGCACTGCTCCAGTCAGAGCTGAGGATCACAGTGCTCCTATCATAACCTACAGCCTTCTACGGTTTGGACCTCTGACTCAGAGGGTCTTGGACAGTGAGCTGAGCGTTGGACACCAGGGGGGCTAGCTAGACGAAGAAACTCCAGGACAGCCAGAAATGGCCAGGAAGAAATAGCCTCGTGTTCTATGGGGGTAAATTGAGCCCAGCCGTGAAGGAATGTTCCTGGAAGGTGGGGTGGGATGGGGGTGGGGGGCAGCCAACCTTCCAGCACTTTCCAGCACTCTGCAAATGGTCTTCCAACGCTTTACCGTGGGGTCCATCAGAGGATTCTACTCTGATGCTTCAGTGTCCTGATCCCACTAAGTAATTCATAGATGAGAACATAAGTGAAAATTTGTGGGATTAGGTTGCTTCCCTACTCCATTTAAAGATGATTTATTATTTTTCTTTTAATTAAACGACCCCAGGAAAACATTTGTTTTGAGTCCTGATACACAGGCCCACCGAGACTTATTTCATAGAACTTCTCACTGAAGGTTCAGCAGGTCCTGTCTGCATCTCTACAATGTATTACTTCCGTGGACACTCGGGCCCACAGCCTCCCCGAATCCTTCCTCATAATCCCCAACATCTGTTCTATGTCCAGTGCTGACCAATGTGGGAATCGGCAAGTATTGGCTGTCAGCATTGACACAGATGAGCAAACATGCTCACAGAGCGTCAGCTGGCCCTGTGATTTCAGCTGAACACGCCGGACATATGCTAGGCTCTAGTTTAAACCATTTGTGACATAGAGGAAACACCTGTTTACAGGTCATCCAAAATAAATGGTGTTGAGTAATTTGAGGGGTTAAGGTTGATAGAGCAGTTCAGACTGCAGAGCTCTGGGTACTTGGGTGCATCATATACCCCAAATCCCTAGGGTTGAGGCTAACATGTACTTCTCCAGTGTTTGGAGTGAGGATGGTCTATTTAATGTTGGGGTGAATCTTATTCCTTTTTGGGTGACACACAGAATTTTATGAAATCCATAGCTTCAACCTCAACCAAACGTCTCATCTTCCCTTATTTTGGACTCAAGCCTAATACCTTTCATAAAAAAATTAAATCATAATGTGCTGCTTTTAATAGAATGCTTGATTTGTTTGGGGAGAACAATGTGACCCAAAGGAAAAGCTGGATCTTTGTATAGTAGTGAATTACACTGGACTGTGAGCCACGTCTCCCTTCTACCTAATCAATTGCCCAGCTGGAGAAAGTGACCCAACTCACTCAAGTGTGATCAGTGGAGGCATTCTAGAGGCACTGTGGTGTTGCTTTGTTCCAAAGGTATCCAGGGTGGAATGACAAAGAATATGAAACAAAAAGAAAAATAAGGCAACACAATTTAACATGAAATACCAAATGAGACATGTCCTTCAGATACGCAACCTGCCTAACTCACTGGAAGCTAATATGGTGAGTTCAATGATTAAGTAACAATCTCCTTGAGTCCAAGTTTGCCCATCTACAAAATGGGGCCATCTTATCCTTGCAGGGTGGTTGCTGGGCAGCCAATAAAAATAAATGGCCTAGGATGGTACTTGGCACTGGAATTTTTAGTACACTGCAAACTTTGGCAAAATCTAACTCTCTGGCATGGAATGTGAGGCTGTTCGTGGTCTGGCTCCTATCTATCATCAAGAACCCGCTCTTGGTCTTTCATCACCAGCACCCCAGCCATGCTGAACTGTCTGCATGTCTCCCAGTCCTCAATATTCTTTTTTTTCTTTCTCTTGGCCTTTGCCCATCTCATTCTTTGCCCAGCTGACAATGCCCCATTCTGCCATTGCTCTGACTTGGAGAATTCTTCTTCCTCCCTCAAGATTCAGTTCAAATATCACTTCCTCAGCTTCTCCAGGCAGGATTATATACTTCCATTTTTTTTTTTTTTTTTTTTGCATGGCTACCATCTGTCAGGCACTGGACTAGTAACTTGCCTTCCTCTCATTTAGCACACAAAAATCACATTATCTTCCATCTTACAGATGCGAAAGTTTGGTTCAGAGAGGTCACATGATCTTTCTAAGGTCATGCTGCTGGCCAGAGGTCAGAATCACTGTTTGCTCCAGGTCCATCAACCGCAGAGTGCCTGCTCTTTCCACTGTACCCTGCGATCCTGCATTATGTGCAATGCTCTGCTTCTTTGTTTAGCCATCTTCATTAGACTGAAAGCCTCCTAATGGTAGGGACGTGTTCTATCCAACTGAGCAGCTGGTTTGTCCCAGGCAGCCACTTATTAACAGATTCACTAGAGACAATGAAGGGGAACCCATTTTCTGCCCAGGCTATCCATACATACTCTACATTTGATACTGGCCTTCTTTGTCGGGTATAAACATCTGGAAAGGAAGCGAAAGCCTCGCACATGAGTACCATCCAGGGAACACCTGTTTGAAAATCTTTAGCAATGGACACTAAATGTTTTTGTCTGGATTCTTAATGGTTCTTGGATCAACATCAGGTAAACCTTCCCTCTTGGGTGGCTTTCCAGCAGTTAGATTCTAGGGTCGGCTCTCAGCACATGGGTCTATTTTAAGCCGATTAGCTAGAAGCATACACTCTATGAAGTGCAGTGTGCCCACAGTCAGGCCAGCCCGCCTCAGCCCTAGGAGATATGGCTGCCTGCCTTTATTGCCACGGCCATGATCCTGGCAACAAATTCCCCTGGAGACCTGACTATGAGTGGTATCTTCAGAGCAAGAGTCCCATAGTATAATGACAAAGTGGCTCAGGTTTAACTTACTGTTAGTAGTCCCTGTCACTTCCATGACTGCTGGGAAAGCTGGTCACACGACAGACACTCCACTGACCTTAGCTGTGTGTACAATCTCTCACGTGACCTCTGAGGCCTCTCAGACCAGGCCTGCTCATAGCATAGCAGCTGGGTCTAGCTACTCCCTGCCTCTGGGAGGGGTCTACGTGCACAGTGCTTCCGTCTTCCTTCGCCCACTGGTCGCAGCTAATGGAGACGTGTCTGTCTATGTCCTGGGACAGTCGTGGTAATTGTTGCCATTTACTGAACACTCATCTTGAGCCAGGCATGGCGCTAAGTGCATTACCATGAATTATTTTATCGAATTAACACAGTAAACAGTAAACGCAGTGCAGTTTCCCCCACCTGGATCTCCCTTTTGTAGATGATATAAAAATGCAGGAAGAGATCAGGTGACTTGTCCAAGGCCACATGGACAGGAAGTGGTCTAGCTGGAGATCCTGTGCTCCGAACTGCCACGCTGCACTGCCTCTCAGGCAACCCTGGGTCTTCTTAAAGGGATCCAAGAACACGACTGCCAAACCAGGCAGGAAAACTGGGCTGGCCCTGCCGTGTAATCTGGTATCAGGGGAAGAAGCTGAGTAAACAGAAGTCAGAGTAGGAGTTCATGTACAGCTCACAATAACGCACTGGTAATGGGAAACCTAAATAAGAAGATAAAAAGTGAAATTTGGGGGGCATTAAATATGGTTCTTTTCAGGTCTAAACCCCATGACTGACTTCCCCAGCAGGCTTTGAGCAATCAAAACACCCAAGACAAATCCCATAAGCATACCTAATTGAATAATCCAGATTCTGTTTGCTTGGGTTTTTGAAGCATCAAAACAGTTCCTTTATATGCTGACTTTGGCTCCCCTGCAGTTTTAATTAAGCCTCCCAAGGCTCCCAAGGCTCCCAAGCATATTAAAATGAGGCGGAAAGAAAGCCTGCGGCCTTTGATGCCAATGACCACAAGGTGCAAGAATTCTGGTTTGATCTGTGCTAGAGCAGCTACGGCTGATGCTCAGAGCTGACCCAAAGGGAGAGTTTATTTTCCTTTGTGGGGAGAGGGCGGTGATTACTCAAGTGATGAAAAGATTTCTTTCTTGTGGGAAGCTGCAACAAAACAGGCACCAGGGAATCCCCAGGCAGACGGGCGGTTCTGTTCTGACCAATCCCAAGAGACTAGAGATGGGCGCTCATCAGTCAAGGACCACACCAGGGCTTTTCCCTTGTTGGGCCTCTCTGAGATCCATGTTCAGCACCACATCCGCTCAGCCAATAGATTTTAGTGCTTTTTTCCTGCTTTAGGGGAATGAAGTCACGTCACGCCCACCCCTTCTGGGTACGTTTATTACAAAACCCTAAGCTCTCTGGCTCTACCTTATCTTGAATGTCGCTCAGGACTTCTTATCAAGTATCTTCTCTGGGGCTGGCTAACAACCTAACCTGAGTTAGGTTCATGTGTTTCCAACAGATAACTCAGCTTGCTCTCCCTGCCTCGATGGAACGTGTAGCACCACTGCCCCAGCCCACCTGTTTATCCAGCAGGCTGACCAACCAGGCTCTGTGCTCAGAAGCGTGCTGGGTGCTGAGACCAATGGGACACATTCTTCTCTAGCATCTTACATGCTAGCTCAAGAGAGAAAAAAACACAGACCATTTCTGTCTAGCACAGGATAAGCTCAGAAATGATGATACAGCCATGTACTCTGGGAAAGCAAGGGTGGCAGAGACCACTTCTGGTTGGGGACAAATCCAAAATGCATCATAAAGTGACACGTACTGAACTAGTAAAGAATGGGTAGGGTTGCTATATAAAAAGTGGCAATGGGAGGGACATTCAGGTGGAGGACAAGGAGCAACAAAGAGATGCAGGCAGCAGTGAAGGGTTCAATTTGCTCAATCACACATCACATACATGGGCGTTGTGAGGGAAGAGGCGGGAAAGGCTAGTGGAAGTCAGGCTCTAGAGGCCCTAGAGCAAGAAGCTGAGGAACTGAGATTTTATTTGATAGACAGTGAGACAACCTTCATTTGTTATTCACACAAAGAGTATTTTTGAGCCCATGTTATGAGTAAGACACTAAGCTAGTTGCTGGGCACACAATGAAGAAAAAATAAAGGATATTTCCTCAACTCAAGGTGCTGACATTCTAGGGGTGGGAGGAATAGAATATTAAACAAATAACACAACTGACGTTCCTGTCATTCATGGCAATGAAGGAAAATATTTTGATGTAATTACAAAGAATAATGAGGGGTCCTAGGGTTTCTCTTAAGAAGTACCATTTGAGCTAAGCCCAAAAGAAGGGTTAGAAATTTCCAGGAGAATTTGGGCAAGGGGTTTGGAGTACTGAACATGGAAAGAACAGCACATGCAAAGGCCCTGAGCAGGAAAGACCTTAGTCAGTGTGAAGAACTGAAAGATGAGCCATACCACCGGACAGACAGTGTTTCAGGAGGAAGCTGGCAAGACTTGCAGGGCTAGGTCAGGCTGGGCCTTGTCTGCCATGTAAAAGAGTTTGGCTCTACACAAAATTCTAAATCATTAAAGGGTTTGAAAAGGGGGAAGAGCATAATTTCACACTGTTAAGAGAACATTCCAGTTGCAGTGCAGAAAATAGAGAGGAACAAGACGAGAAGCAAAGAGCTAAGCCAAAGGTAGTGGCCTGTGCCAGGGTGATGGCATGAAAGTGAGGGTAAAGGGACAGAATGGGAAGATATTTGGGAGGAAGAATGGACAGGACTTAGTGACGGATTAAGTGTGAGTTAGGGTGAGGGAGATGCCAAGGAGGTGATCAGATAGGTAGGCTAGACTCACACAAATAAACCAATGAAGATATTCCTACACTTACAGGCCGCCATCAGGAGGGCAGTGCTAGAAATATAAACTGCAGGAAACGTGTGAGAAAATTTTGCTGAGGGAAAATGGGTAAGATTTGATGTTTGAATAGAGTTTGTGGGAAGAGGATGAGGAAGATTCTAGGGTGACTTGAAGTAAAGATCTATAATCTAGCAGTTGGAAACAGAGACTACTTCCAACACTGGGCCAAAGTGGGACAGATTTGAGACACAGTCACAGAAATAATACAGGAAGCTGGGTTTAGAGTAGAAGAGACCGGCAGGGGAGAGAGGGGAGGGAGAAGAGAAATGAGAAGTGCAATGGAATGTTGAGGGACCTCTGTATCTCAGGGAACAAAGAAAGACAAGAGCCAGAGGAAGACCAGAGAGTCAGAGGAGAGCTTCAACACGGCGGGAGAAGACAACAGTGTCAAACGTTGAAAAAGTCTGAGGAACGGCAAGACTAAGACCCATAGTTCCAGGGACTAGAAAGACATTCATGACCTGTGAGAGAAAAGGTTAAGTGAGTGCCAGGAGTAAAGGAATGTGAGGGACACAGGAGGGCGCGTATAGGTTACTCTTTCACCAAGCTTGGGAGGGAAATAGAGCACAGAGTACTTTAAGGGGGGAAAACCAAGGACGAGGAAGGTGTTTGGGGAGCTCATGTTAGGGAAAAAGCCAGGGAACATAGAGAAATTAAAAATGTATAAGAAGTCCCAGGATTAGGCAAAGTATTTATATTTGCTTTGTTTTGGGGGAGAAGGGAGTACCCACTAGGTTGTACTTGTCCACGGGTAACTAAAAATTCAACAAACAGTGCTCAAACAACAAACAGTTGCCGACTGTTCTCCCAAAATAATTCTGGACAAAGGTCCTTGCTCCTCTGTGCTATCAAGTCCCCAGGCTTTTCCTGCCCTGCAGCAGGACCACCCTCAGTGTAGGCTTTCTGTTCCCTTGCTTCTGGCCTCACAGTTCCCAAATGGCTGTGGAGGCCAGGCATCCTATCTGCCTTCCAGGAAGGAAGAGAAGGTAGCCCTATCCAGCTCCACTCTCACGAAGGAAGTCTGTGGCCAACTTTCCCTAGTGCTTGCCCGCCACTTCCTGCTCATGTGGCACCGTGTCACTACAAGGGAAGCTGGGGACCCAAATGTTTGTCTTTTCAGCACCCTTCATAGGCAGTGGTAGGAAGCAAAGATTTGTTAATGGCATCTGAGTTAGCCATAGAGATGCAGACTACGATCTGGGGAAGAGGTAGTTAGGCTTAACACATAGAGAAAGTACAGTTCCTGAGAAGGGAAGAGAAGACAGGGGATACAGAGGTGTCTTGAGAAAGCAAACCACGAAACCAGAGGTGGGTGAGATGGGTGGGTCATCAGTGTGGGATGTGGGACTGTCCTCTCAGCGAGCATGAGGGAGGGAGGAAGAGCAGGGTTACACAGTCCGGAGAGAATTGCAGGACACGGGAATCTCACCTGGGGCAACACAACCGCGAGTCAGCAGAATGGGGAACCCCCAGGGGCTTGGCCGGCTCCAGCATGGGAAGCCTAGAACAATGTTCTGTCAACGAAACACCACTGCCAGATATCAGTTTTCTTTGTATAAATTATCAACAACCATTTTATTTTTCTTAAAAGGTTGGCTCTTAAGGTTGGTTCTAAAAGGTTGGCTATATTCCTGAAAATATTTAAGGGACTGGTTGAGCCACTTCTAGAGAAGGAAATATCAATCACTACAGGCCTAACGTAAAGTAGGGAGAGAAAACGGAGGAAAATGGGTCAACGATTTTCATCTGAACACAGAGAAATAAATGGAATAAATAATTCTTCACATTCTTCAATGACAGAAATTATGTAATTTTGAATCAATTGAAAGGATTCTAATATCTCTTATTCCAAAGGGAGTCTTTAAACATGCACGTCTGCCGACTCTTTGCCTCTTCTTTAAAGCAGGGCCCCCGGCCATCTGCTCTGGGGCGCCCGGAAGTGTTGGGCAGGTTGTTACTTCTGCCGAGCGGGATCTACCTTCTAACTGACAGACAGAAAATGTGGGCTTGTAGAACGTAGCGACTGTTTTCTCTGGGGTTTGAAACCATAACATTTCCATTCAGAGGAAACAGTCTAGGATGTTTATTTTTTCAGACTTCATGAATATTAAAAGCCCCATAACTGAAGCCAAAACATAAGGAAAATGAGTGCAGTGATACCAAATGTGGGTGTTCTGCCTTCAAAGTAGTCTTCATCCATGTAAAATGTTTGAAGCAAAAGAAGATAAATGGTATACATATACAGCTACATTAAATAGAGTTCTGGAGACGAAGTGATCACAATTTTATCTGGGCTTTTGCCACACCCCGTGATGGAAGGCAGCATGAGTAAGAAACGTGCTGTTAATGTGAGTGCACCACAGAGAAACAGCAGACCCCTCTTGGAAATTCAGTGTGCCATTTCCCTTCTCAAAGGTTCAGATTTATTCAGCCCGCATATACCATGAACCTCTGAGGATTTACATATCTTTAATTTAATGTGAAGAACTAATAACCAGTGAGGGGCTTAGATAAGAGACCTTATGAATATTCAAGCCTTTTAAATCTCCCAGTGCCAAGACACACATTTCTCAACATGAACCCGTGCACTACCACGTGTCATATTATTTCTTGCTCGATGTTGCTGGTACAAGAGCAGAGGCCCATGGTTGGAGAAACACTCTGGCACTGAGACAAAAACAGTTCAGAATGCCGACTTAGACAGCCAGCAGCCTACTTGGGGATTGAGAATGATTCAGGTTCTGCAAAAAAAGTCAATGTTTTTTTTTTTAAGAGAAAAACCAAACACTAAATCACTTCTGAAATGAAGGAGCCATTAAAATTCATTCAATAAAGGTGATAAAATGCAGAATTCTAACTTCTTTTTTTTTTTTTTTTAAATTAAATGCTTTCCCCAGTGTGTTGAGTAGTACGGGAAGGCTGTAGGATTCCCCATGCAAAGACCAGCCATGCAGTTGGGGTGGAGGGAACAATACTGACCTAGGGTTTATGCACTTGCGTGAGAACCAACTGTGTAGCTGACACCCAGGAAAGGAAAGAGGGAGTGGGCAGGAGGAAAAGAAAATACCAAAGAAGCACACAAAGGAGAGACGAGGAGAAGGAAGCCCAGGAGAATCTAGGGAGTGCATGTCTCCTGCTGTTCCCATGGTCCTCCATGGTTTTCTGGCCTCAAGGCAGGTACTGACCACCTCGTTTTTCCATTCATTGGTTCATTCTTTCAAACATTTCTGAGAGTTAACTAAATACAAACTATATTAGTTTTGCAAAAATTTAAAATTTAGCTTTTCTTGTGTGACTGGTCATGAATACTTGATTTTTTATTTTCTATATTTATACTTATTTTGGGGACATGACCACATGAGAAACACAATTATGTGTTTCTCATTCACTCATTTGGCAAAACATCCATGGAAGACCTGCCGTGTGCCAGGTATACTACCGTAGGCCAAGGACATGGTGGGCTGTAAGGGAGACACAGTTTATGCCCTCCAGAGCCTCCTGTCTACTGGAAAAGAAAGATATTCAGGGAACAAATGTCATGGAAGTAACAACAGGGATGACACCATGCTCTGGGAGGTGACAGCAGCTGAGGCAGGAGTAGGGAGCCATCAGGAACCCCCTCCAATAAGCCACTTTTCGGCAGAAGCTTGAAGGAGGAGGAGGAGTGGATCAGGTATCGGGGGAAGGCATGCCACTGGAAGGAACAGAGGGCCCTGTTCCAGGCCTGGGCAGAGCCCCAGATGCTGGAGAGAGCTGGAACATTCCAGGGGCTAATACAGAGGAGCAGAGAGAGTAAGGGAGAGCTGACGCAAAGAGAAATTAGATTGTGGAGGGTCTTTAAATCTTGTTAAGTATCCTGGACTACATCAAAATGTCAAGATGAAGCTATTTGGGGTTTTAAGCAGCAAAATGACACACTCCAATTTACATTTAAGAAAGATGATTTAGCCGTGGAAATTTCCTGTAACCATTGAGCACTTTAGCTTGAAATCTTCAACTCTAAATCTTTTTTATACTATTAAATGTAACCTACAATCACACCCTTATTAACTATTTTCAGTTTAATCTTAGACCCAAGGTGTTTCTCTTCTTGTCCAAAGCCACTGTTTTGTCCTGAACTCTTGATTCCACTTTTCTCTCTTGAGTCCATTCATTACTCTTGCCACGAGCCCCTGCCTCCCCTCCTTTATCTTCCATCCCTCTGGTCCTAGAACAGTTTGTTCTCACGGAAATGCTTTCCCACTTCTTAAATGTGGGGGCAGGGGGATGAATCTCTATTTTCCTTCAGGAACTTGCTGAGGGGAGTCATGGTTATCCCTAAGAGTCCCCATAATTCTTTAACCGCACCTCAATGTTGACCTTGTCCTTGTGTAGCTTGAGTTCATTACTTCCATGTACACACTTCATTCATTACACAGAACATATTGTACTATTTGTGTTCTTCACTCACTCTTTGAGGACAATAACCACACATTTTTATATTCTCAGCACCAAGCTCAAAGCCTGACAGAAAGAAGACCTGCTATTTTTTTCACTTGAATTTAGTAAAAACAGCAAGCATTTGAAAGTCCTTGTGACTCCCCAGACCTAGATGAGAGATGATTCTTCTGTGAAAAAGAAGGGCTACACAATTTATAAAACAAGCACAATCCCATCTTTACCTGCTTAGTACTTAGTGAGAATTATTTTATGTAGGAGGAACCCAAAATACTTCAATGAAAAATCAATTTATGATAGTGTTGTAGGTTGAATTATCTCCCTCCCAAATTCTTAAGTTAAAGTCCTAAAACCTGGTACTTCAGAATGTGACTTCATTTGGAAATAGGTCATTGCAGATGTAATTAGTTAAGATGAGATCATTGGGGTGGGCCCTTAATCCTGTGACTGGTTATAAAAAGGAGAAATCTGAACACAGACATGAACGCAGGGAGGAAAGCAGGGGCCAGGGTGATGCTTGGGCAAGCCAAGGAACATCAAAGATTGCCAGATACCACTAGGAGACAGACACATGGAAAGATTCTCCTTCACAGCTCTGGACACCTTGACTGACGACACTCAACTGACACCTTAACTGACACCTTAACCGACACTCAGCCAACACCTTGACCTCAGACTTCCAGCTTCCAGCTCTGAGAGACAAATTCTGTTAAGCCACCCAGTTTGTGGTACTTTCTTACAGCAGCCCTAGGAAATGAGTGCAGATATTAGTAGGTGGTCAACTATTCATAGTGGAATGGCCCTGGCCAAGCCTTCAGTCACTGTGCTCTGAATGGGAGAGGCACAGCAGAGAACAGTGAAGGGAGGGTAGAAACTGTTTTATGGGATGTACCCCTGGGACATTATCAATCCATCATCAACATTATCACCTGAGTCTTGCAAAGACAAGGGAAAGTAAGTTGAAGGGCACCTTACTGGCTAGTATTTACTTCCCCTGTCCACATCAGCCATTTGGAAAAGAATCATCCTTTGACAATGACACAAATCCATCAGTTAAAAAGCCAGACACTGAAACTATACCAACAATTTCTGTAGTGTTATGCAGCCAGAGAACAACTTCATGGCAAAAGCTAAAATTATATAATCGTATCTAGATGATATTCCCAGAAAAATAAAGCTGTTGTTCAACCCTCCATGTACAGAAAGAAATATTCCATCATGGATGTGGGTGGCGCCATTAATGAGAATACAGCACAGGACCACCATCTCCATTAGTATGGTAACTTCCAGGGACAACGGGACTGAGGATCATCCCGTGAAGGAAAGTCCAGACCAGAGTTTGTGTTATCCCAGGCTACCATGTCGGTAGATGGTAGGACGGGCTCTGGACCCGATCACTCGGACTTCAGTCTGAATCATTTTCCTAAAATAAATGTTATCTGGATGGACATCAACATGGAGAGTCATTTTTCTTAAAAATGGTAATGGTAAAAAACAGAAAAAGATTTCATGCAATGTGCATTTCGTGCTCTTTAGCACTTGGACAGGCCCCCGGTGGCCGCAGACCACGGCTTACCCTCGCTGTCTGCAGGGCCCAGTGACACGCTGGCTTGTAGTAGGCGAACAGAATAAACGTTCACAGCGAGTGCAATCAAAGACTTTAATAAAATACCCTTTTAGAAGACTCCATGGGCTGGCAAGAGCACTGCTGCCTGCTCTTGGCAGGACTGTGCTGGTGGGTCTGGTTATGGGAAAAGTTACTACACTGTTCAGCCAAATATGATAACTGCCCAACCTTTTCTGATGTGAGGAGGGGCACTACTTTTCACTCTGTGTTCCTACCCAGACATGTGTTTCTAGGTTGCTCCCTTGCTTTCTAAAGTAAACAGGGTAGCTGAGTCTGGATCTGTTTAACCCCACCTGTCCTTTCCCTTCAAGTTGATAATAAAAAGAGGAGATCCCAGTTCAGATCTAGCCCAACACGGCACAGAGCCCAAGACTGGTTCCCTATAAAAGAAGGCGTTCCCTGGGCTTTCTAACAGGCAAGGCTCTGTGTACAATTATGGGAACGAGGTTACAAGGATTAGAATTAGTGCATGTCACAGTCGGAAAGTGTGGCTGGCTGGCAGTTGCCTGAGATGCTAACAGATGAGCAGCAAATATGTGTAGCAGACCAAATCTCCCCCTTTTTGGGAAGCCACACCCCAGCGAGGGATATCTGGACACATGCAGGCATATTAGATGTGGCGTACTAATTCTAATAGCAGACCAAAAAAAGAATATGAGGATTTGCTAACCCTTCTGCTTAATGCTTTCTGAAGGGGCTCCAATAATTGCTTATTTATAACCTCTGAGCACTTGGTGGCCTTCCATGGACGCGGCAAGCAGCTGCCTATAGGAAACCAACTGCCCTGCCCACTGACTGGAAACACACTCTCCTTTCTGTCATCTTGGGGAATAGTTGCAATTCCATAATGTGATGGCTGTCAACTTGTTTCCTTCTATTGGTGGTTCACTGAAACTTCAGGATCTAAAGGTCTCATCATCCTGTCACCAGCCCCTATGAATGCCTGAAACAATGTTGCAATAATAAGACCAACCAGACTTACTCTTGTAAAATCATCCCTTTATTCTAATCTCCTACAAATTCACATGGGGCCCCTGCTCAGGCTCACTCAAGATACCCAGACTCTGGGTGTTAGAATAAAATTCTGAACGTTTAGAATAAAAACTCTTAATGAGCACAATGAACTGACCACAGAGATTTTTTTTTTTTTAAATTGCATGTCACTGATTAGGATGATGGACCCATTAGAATTTTAGAGTGGAAGAACTTTTATTGATCATGTGGCACACTTCTACTTTCTTATTTTATATATCTGATATAGCAATCACTGTGCCAGGATTTTCCTATTCCAGTCTACAACTCTGAAAATGCAGCTAATTCTTACTCTTCACACTTTGGAGAGCAAGTTAATTCTTACTCTCTAAAATTGACAAGACAAACTTGACAAACTCTTCTTAGATTTCAAAAGTCTTAAGAAATCAAATTGTAGAAGGAAAGATATTCTCTACCTCAATAAATTATTTAACTTATTGGGGCATCTGGGTGGCCATTCGGTTGGGTGTCTGACTCTTGGTTTTGATTCAGGTCATGATCTCAGCATCCTGAGACCAAGCCCAGCATCAGCCTTTGTGCTCAGCGAGGAGGCGACTTGGGGATTCTCTCCCTCCACCACTCCCTCCACTCACGCGCACGTACTCTCTCTCTAATAAATAAACAAATCTTTAAAAAAGATTATTTAACTTACTAACTTATTTCTAGCTTAGAAATACTGTGAAATACTTTTCACTTTTACACACATTTGATCAAATAAACACCAAAAACTGTACTTCAAACTATAGATATTGTGTTGTTTTATAATATGTACTCAATCAAAACAGCATATCTTGGCTTTTAGGCTTAAATCTTTCATGCCAGCACAAGATTTTATAGGTAAATAAATTATATGGAACACATAAATAGGAATTTACCTTCAGTTTTTCAAATATCTGATAATCTTTCATACATTTTAAAGGGGGAAAAAGGCTCAAAGCATGTTTTCCGTGATACTCACACTAGCTTATTCTGTTGGAGGTGAAGTCTTTTAGCCTTGCTGTTGAAATTTTTCAGATCTTCTTCATTAGACATTGCTTTTTATGGGCATGTGGAGAGGCCAAACAGGATAGAGTTACTTCTTGGGATACAAGGGAGGCAGACAGAGTTTCTGTCCTCTGGATCCTTACAGTTTTGTTCTGAGCACAAATAAGTAAAAGTAAAATAAGAAAACGTTGGGAATATTCAGGAAAAGGAGTCTGTTAAAAGGCAGAGAGAGGAAGGGCATGGCAAATCGAGAAGGTGGGGCCAATGGCCAAGCTGTAGGACAGGGCCTCCTGTGTCCACCGCATTGGCCAGAGACAATGAGATGCCAATGAGGCCATGCAGAGTAGAATGCAGGGAGACTTGGCAAAGTTTCAGAGGTGGAATTACCAGACGTGGTGATTGACGAGCCTGGCAAGAGGGAGGATTCTAGCTCCTGGCTATGTGAGCTGGTAGATGGTGGTGCCATTTACAGAGGCAGAAACATAGACAGCCGAGGGGGCGTGCAGGGGAATGTGAAGATGTCTTATACATGCTCAGCTCAGGATGTGTGCGTGTGTGTGTGTGTGTGTGTGTGTGCGCGCGTGCGCGTGCACCATCCAAGTTGGGAAGTCTGGAAGGCTCTGGGTCACTGAGTCTGGCACTTAGACCAGTGATTTCACCTTTCAGAGATTTAGTCTTGGAGCTCCCAAGTCCATAGGTATTAGTGGAAGTCAGATGAGTAGAAGAGACCATTCAAGAAGAATGAGCCAGTGGCTAAGGACAGAACTTTGGCAAACTGCAGCATGTCAGTTACCAAGGAGGAAAGGGTGTTTAGAATGGAGAAGCGAAGTGCTGGCTGGAGTATAGACAGAGTCCCAGGGAAGATGGCTTTAAAGAAAAAAAAAAATAGAAGCGAGTTTTATTTTTACTTTTTTTTGAGAGAGAGAGAGTGCACGCACACACACATAAGCGTGGGGGTGGGAGGAGGGGGAAGGGGCAGAGGTGAGGGAGAGGGAGAGAGAGAATCTTAAGTAGGCTCCATGCTCAGCATGAGCCTGACACCAGGGCTCAATCTCACAACCCTGGGATCGTGCCCTGAGACAACATCAAGAGTCAGACACTTAACCAACTGAGCCACCCAGGCACTCCCAAAGGAGTGAGTTTTAAAAAGAAAACACAAGGGTGCCTGGGTGGCTCAGTTGGTTAAGCATCTGCTTTCGGCTCAGGTCATGATCCCAGGGTCCTGGAATCGAGCCCCACATCGGGCTCCCTGCTCAGTGGGGAGCCTGCTTCTCCCTCTGCCTGCAGCTCCCCCTGCTTGTGCTCTCTCTCTCTCTCAGTGTCAAATAAATAAATAAAAATCTTTAAAAAAAAATGAAAACCCAACAAACTACAGAAAGGTGTGTAAGAAAGAGAGAGAAAATATTCTTTGGAGTTGTAATTAAGAACTGGTTACAAACTGGTGAGAACGGTTTCATAGGAATGATGAGGGGAGTAGTCCATTCTGACAGGTTAAGGGCTGAATTGAAAGTGAGAAAATGGGTTGAATAAGGATGAATCTCCTCTAACAGCATGGAGTCTCTTAGGACTAGGGGGAGGGGGTGTAGAGAACCCGGAGGGCTACCCCACCTCCCCACACTTCCTAACTTAGAGCTTAGAGAATGCACCTCTCTACTGGACCATTTTCCTCAGCACAGAAATATATTAATTTTTTTTATATCCTAAAACAAACATAAAACCCAAATACCTCAAATCTCCCGGGCATAGTGATCACAATATAGTTAAAAAGGAGGTGGTACACCTCAGCTAAGAATCACGCCAACCATAAATGTAAAAAGTTGTTATTCTTGGCCAATGGCTTTACTGTAATTTGTATAATATGTAATATACATATTATAACAAGTGCACTTAAGTATTTGAAAGAAAAATATTTTAAAACTGAAATTCAAAATATAGTAAAAGTTTGCAATCAAATTGCAATCATAATAATAACCAAATAAAGTTTCATATTTAAAAATTAACCCCTAGTCAATTAAACTGTAAGCACAGAGCTTTGCAAATAGCAGATATGCAATAAATGTTTACTGACGTGCATTCTAGGACACCATTGTAATTGTGGGCAAAGCTCTGAGTCCTCAAGCTATTTCTAGTATCATACCAACAGGCTAGGGAGCAAGACTTCCTGGGGCGTACAGGAAGCCAACCTCACAGGGATGACTACCTTTTATGAATATCTATAAAGGCATTGGTAGTCCCAGGAAACAGACTAGCTCTAGCTTTCCTGCACCTTACTAAAGGGTGTGTGTATCTAACAATATATGTGTATGTGCATATGTGTGTGTACAGTATTCGTCAGATACAACTTTTAGAATATCTAGCAAGAGTTCGATGTCATGATGTGCCTACAGTCTCCGATCCTATAGTTTACACTTGAAAAGCATTCACAAGCTCTTTTTTCTACCTCTTAGCTCAAGGATCAAATACAGGGAATCAAAAAAAGGATGATGAGTCATTTGCCATAATGCCGAATGCCTCAGCCAAGACTTCTTGTGTGTTTTTTGCCTACATCTAAGTCCTAACCATGAGATCACCTGAACATTTCCAGTAAAAATGACAATGTATAATTTTGGAGGAGAATACTTTAAAACATGAATGGCTTCATATCTGGAAAAAATATGCATTTCTTTAAGTGTGAATTTCATTTACTTTCCAGGGAGCATTTAGTCCAGTTTTAAAAAGCAAAGTCATTATTTCTGATCTTAGCCAGCTCTGTCCTCTAATTCAGTCACTGTGTAAGGTCTCAAGCAACACAGGTGCCCATACTGACTTTCAGGACTCACATGTATTAATATCCTTGCCTGAGAGGAATAGTATTTTGAACCTCTTCCTCCTGCTGCTTAGCCTCCATTCCAGTGCCAAATCCTAGATAGTAATTTGCTTTCTTAAATAATTCTTTTAAGAAGAAAACAAGGGAAGTCAATTTAAAATCATTGCAGTAACAAATACAATACCCCCTAACATCGCGTTACAAGTGGGGTCCAAAATGAAATGAAATGTTTGGGGACAGGCTGCTGGGATGGATGGGAGTCAAATGCTGATCACAATACTAGAATTCATGCTATTCTTGCTTTCACTGTGCCCAAATCTTCCGTGAGATGATTCATTAATTTGGGGGGGGGTTCTCAAACTTTCACAAATTAGAACAAATCTTTAAAATAAACCATTGTAATATTTTATCACGTAAACTTGTGCTCATCCCCTTCAGATTTGAGAGTGGACTCTCCTTTCTAGGTTTCCCTTTGATGCCACAGGCAACAGACATAGTTTTCACACTGTTGAATGCTCTGCACCACATTGGTCTTTTCCGCCTGTGGATCTGGCTCCTTGTGCAACAATGTAGTCACCAGGAAAAAGTAACTTTATAATTGGAACATCACATAGTTGGAAGGATACATAGTCCAATCAACAAATGTAACATTTTGGCTTCCTCATTTCCTGTTACAGATTTCTCTCTCTCCTATTTTAGTGATTGATGTTCTTCCCAAGAAAACCTCCTATCTATCACTCACGAACCTCTAGCATCTTGAAGTATTTTGTATGTATCGGAATGTATTGGGAAACCTATCCTTCAGGCTCTACCAGTGCCTTTTCATTTCTAGAACATTCCTTATCTGGCAGTCAGTTCAAGTCCATTTATGTGGTTTGGCCAGGATTTCCACTTCATAAAAGATGAATTCACTGAATCTAAAAACATATGTCCTCCTACAGATAATTATTTTCTTTAAACATCCGCCTTCTCTTTCTCTCATCTTATTTCTTCATGGTCAACAATTTTTGGAGGGGCCCCTAATACTCAAAGGTTAAAAATGTATTCTGTGATATTAAAGAAATTTTAGAATTAAATAAGTTATCTTGTTCTATTACGGCCCATTGCAATGAAATATCAACTAACACTTTACAATAATATGCCCTATTGTGAAGAAATTATTTTTATACTTACTGGGGGGAAAAGGACACATGTTTCTTTAGATATTTACCAGCAGAATAGAAGCCATGCTATTTTTAAGCTTTGCCAAGACAGAATTTTCTAACAAATAATTTATGTCAACATTAATTAGTGATTGTTTCTGAAATTATAGTGATTTATATGAATTCTGATTGGTGTAGCCACCAGTTAATCCTATGTATCATAATACTGTATAGTGATAACATAGTCATGAGCAGGTCTAAAATCAGTCAGACCTGGGACTGAACCACAGCTGTGCATTTAATATCTCTGTGATACTGGGTAGGTTACTTAATCTCTCTCTCTCTCTCTCTCTCTCTCTCTCAATTTCTTCACAAAGTACAGAAACTAAAACTGGTGCTGCAGGGTTACTGTGAGGAACAGATATAATCAATGTAAAACAACTAGTAGAGTATTTGGCTTGAATTTGACATCTACTAATTTAACCTGAAGAATTAGAGTTAAAATCAGTTCTCTGCAGGTATAGGAACGTCTTTCCATGGGGAGAAAGGAAAGGAAGAGAAGAAACAGGAAGGAAGTAAATGAGGGTACCATAATGTCATCATACTAAACATGTGGGGTCAGATTTGACGAACCGCATCCATCCTGCTGTCTGGGATAGAGGAGACCACCGCTCTGGCCAAGAGCTGAATCGGATGACAATCTCAAAGACACAGAAATTCTACCTACACATAGAGTTTGGTACCAGGTGTGGGTGGCTAGATACAACCTCCGAGCTGAGTACAATCTGTTCCTGCAGTAAGGAGTCAGAGTGAGTATGGGACTTAAGGAGTTGGGGGTGAGAGCAACTGGACTGAGGGAAGGACACAGGTGCTGGAGAAAACAGGAAATGAGAACCCAGGACATTGTCTGGAGCCCAGCAAGTGTTCCATATATGGTCTCGGAGTCCAAAACTAAAATAAGCTAATAAAAGGGGGATACAGAAAAAATGAGTACATCTTAATTAGAAATAAGGGGAGACACAGAGAAAGTGCAAACGCAAATTAATTCACTAACATGGACAATGACAACACTGCAACATTCTGTCCAAGGGTAGGGTTTCAAACAACTTCTGGAGCTTGTATGGCAAAAGAAAAACAACTGTGGGCGAGGGACGGCATGGGGCACCTTCTAGGCCCCATAAGCTGCCATCAAGTTACCGGCTGTGAGCAACTGTCAAACTTGGAGCTTCAGTTTCCTCACGTGGAAACAAAGGGCTTTGGATGTTCTCTAAGATCTCCTCTGACCCTGCGTGGCCACATGCCTTGAATACTAGATCCCAGGACATATTCAAAGTCCCAACCCTGTGTCCAGCCCATCTGATCTATAGAATTTTGCAGCAGGCAGGCGTCACCAGAAGAGTAAGGCTAGAAGCTGCTTCTTAAGCAAGAGTGTGACCTCTGAAAGTGCATGCATCTGAATGCCATGACCACGGGTGCTGCTGTGGGGACAGCCTTTCTTCTTTGGAACTTCTCCTCTGAGGGAAATCAAGACAACTTAAGAAGGGAGGCTGGAATTGGCTACCCAGCCTTCCACCTCAGACCTGCTATGCTCTGCCCATGGTGATTGCTCTCCACTACTGAAGCTCTGTTCTGAGGGGCGCAGGGGAGCCTGGCCAAGACCAGGGGAGGAGCCTGTTCAAAGGCACATTTAGGATGAGTTATGTGAAAATTGCCCACAACAACATTTTTTTTCTTTTTCTCTCACATTGTTAGCATTTATTAAGTCATTGTCTCCATTTCCCTTCCTGTATTTTAATCTGACTCACAGTTGGTGGAAAAGGTTTTAAAACCAACCCAGAGCTGATAAATAGCACTGGCTTCATGTTAATAAAGGAACAGGGTTGAGATTGAACTGAGGCATGGGTTTAAGTAAATAATTACACAAAATCTATGATTTTATAAAGAAAAATTTCACGGAAATGTTTCATGTTTTTGTTTCAACATTGTGATAAATGGAGGTAATGCACTGGTAGTGAAAGCATAATTTTAGTCTTGGAAGGAAACTTTAGAGTTCATTTCAATTCACTAAATACTTATTAAACCTTTGTTCGTGCTAGGCACTCTGGTTACAAAAGCAAGTCAGAAGTGTCTGTTTTTAAGCAACTCTATATATATTAAGGAGACAAGATACAACCTGTGCCCATGCTTGGTCTCTCCTGCACTCAAATCCCTTCCGCATGGCCCTGCTCTGCTCTGTGTCACAGGCCTGACCCCTGCAGGCTGCAAGTTCTGGTCGCCCCAACTGGGTTCTGCCATGGGAGCTTCTAGCAAGAGATTAGAGGGTGGGAAGAAGGGATAAGCCACGATTTCTCCCCTCTGCCTGAAGGTCTCCAGAAGTGGTCATGTTTCCCTCTGGGATTTTGCTCCAGCTGGACAGATCCCTCAGGATTCCCACTCTGCAGGGTCTCCTGGCTCCTAGGCTGATACCACTGCTCCTTCCCTTTGGCCTTCCAGCCTAGGGTGGTGGGGACCTCCTATTGTGGGTCACCTCTGGGCTCTCTCTCAGATCCTATATTACTTCTACAACCAAGTCTTTGAATTAGAATATACCATTTTTAATTTTTTTTAAAAAAGATTTTATTTATTTGACAGAGAGAGAGAGAGCACAAGCAGGGGGAGCAGAAGGCTCCCCGCTGAGCAGGGAGCTCAATCCCAGGACCCTGGAATCGTGACCTGAGCAGAAGGCAGATGCTCAACTGACTGAGCCACCCAGGCGCCCCAAAATACGCTACTTTAATTAGTCCGGCTTCTATATTCCTGGTTAGACCCTGATATACAACCCCTTAATGACAACAAAGCATGACAGACTTTCTTCCAACAGAAACACTTAAGAACTATGAGTAGGCATGGAGAAAAAGATGAATTTTGCTGGGAGGTCTGGAAAACTCCACTCAGGTAGAAATTCCTGTCATGGCGAAACACTGACTAATGATAAGGGTTTGGTCCTTGAAAGGTGAGCCAAATCTTAACAGTTGAGGGAGGAGGAAGAAGGGCATTCCATAGGGAAAAGAGCATAACCCGAATTTTGGAAATGTATAGCATGTTTCTACCCAGGGTATCGTGAAAAAAGAAGTAGTGAACAGGGTACAGAAAGGCTCCATTATGAGGCTCCTGAAAGCCCTTCCAAGGAGTCTGAAGTCAACCCGTAGGTAACTACGACCCTTAACAAGTTTCTAAGCAGTGACAAGTTTGCATTCCATGGTAAAGCATGGAGTAAAGGAGGTTATGACATAGGGATCATCCAGGGTAACATCTAGAGTTGAACAGAAGGTGAGGAGGGCCACAGTCATCATGATAGCAGTTGAGAAGTGGATTTGCAAGACGTACTGGTGAAGAGAAGGATGGGATTGGGAAAAGATGGATGTGTAGGTCAGGGAGTAGCAAGAGTATAAGAAAAATCCCATGTTCCATGTTTAAGCACAGAGATGAATAATGATGTGTTAAGCACACAGGTTGTAGGCAATGAGTTTGATTTTTGAGTATGTTGAATCTTAGGTGACCATATGAACACAGAGAGGGCAATGTGAGAGGTCCTTATAAATGCAAGTCTGGTACTCATGAAGAGGTGAGGATTAGGGATTTATATTTGCAACGTAAATATTTATATTTGGTTGGAGCACAGCAATGGAAGAGATGGCCACAGGAAGTGATAAGAAGTCATGAAGGATGCAACTGAACTCTAAGGAACACCCCACATAATGGCCAGAAAGGAAAAGAAGACCCAGCAAATGAAGTGGAAAGACATGGATAGGAAATTAGGCAAGAGAGATAATTTGGGTGTCAAGAGAGAAGAGTTTTAAGAAGTAGAAGGTGGCCATGAATATATAATAGCATAAATATCAAGTGAGATGAGGACTGGAACGTCTTTTGGTCTGGTGCTGTGATAGTTATTTTACGGGTCAACTTGAGTTTTAGGAGGTCATCTTGTTCTATCCCTTCATTTTACAGTTGAGGGAACAGACCCTGGGGTGACTGGCTAAACTGCCCAAGGACTCAGAACTGCAGAACAGTAAAGCTGGACCAGAACTTTGGCTTTTGCTGACCAGTCGGAATGTTCCCCACCCAGGAGCCTACTCTCCGTGAGAAAAACCAAGGTTTCTCATGGAGAATCTCAGAAAGACTTGATACTCTACATCAGCTCCCTAACTCAAGTCACTTCAAGAAATTCAGGTGCTTTTGTTATTGTTGTTTTATTTGTTGGTCATGTCTTATATTTATCTACAGAACCTAAGAGAATTTAATTCTTAAAGACTGAACCTATTCACCAGATCAAACATCCAAACGAATACAAAATCAACCTCTAATTGAGGCATTTCAAATTAAAAGATCCTTTCTATCACGTTCAGGCATTAGCATGTGCCCATGAAGTCTGTTTAGAAATTGTACAGACAGTTATCTTGAGAACCAGCAATTAATACTCTGCTTAAATGTTTTCCTCTCCCTGATAGAAACTTGCTAGAAATAAATGAATTTCTAGTTCTATGAAAGGAAAATAGTTTCCTGACCAAGACGAGAATGTACTTACAAATTTTTGGTTAAATTTAACATTTTTCTCTCTTCTCCTGTTTTTAAAGATGAGAGCAAGCATTGCTATTTTATTTTTCACCATTTTCAAAGCAGTATAGTCACATTTTCTCTTAAACTCTAGGGATGGATTAACAATGGGGCATCCTGGAAAAGCAGAGGCTTTACGAGTCAAACAGCAGTCCGTATGGTCTGTATCTCCATCGTTCCCTGGCTTCGCAATCTTGGGGCGATAATTCTAACAGATGGCACAGTGGGTGCTACTGCTTACCTGGCGCCATATTGAATAAAATAATAGATGTGCTCATTTACTCTACCTCTGCAATTACTTTACAAGGTATGCATTTTACTCCCATTTTAAGGCTGAAACTTAAGTTTGGGCATTTTAGGAACTTGTTTAAAGGTCGCACTCGTTGACGGTAGCTCAGTTAAGATTAGGACCCAGTTCTGACTGACCTCAAAGGTGACAGGACCCAGCTATGGCATTTCAGGGGTCTCACAAACACTCCTGCTTAGACTGAGCTGTTACAATCACTACACAAAAGCTCCATGTGAAGCGCCAAGCACAAGGCAGGGTCCGGAGGGTATTATAAAGGGGATAAGGGGATGCTAATTTAAAATCTAACCTTGATTAGAATTAGGACACAAACTGCAAAGCAGGATTTTCTTAGGTAGTGTATACCATATCATTCCATCCCATCCTGATAGTTAATTTAAAAAACAAATTCTCCAACGACCTCAGTACAAAATTACTTGTAAGATAGCTGACGATTTATGATCATAGAGCATGAGGTGACCCCAAGTTTTGGGACTCATTTGACCCAACATTTGAAATCAAAATGTCCCTTTTTATAAAGGGGGAGGGGGACTGAAGTATGGGCTGGAAATGAACCTTCACGTGTAGAAGCTTTGGAATATTTCCACCCGCGCTGGGGCCCTTTGCCCTACATCTTCTCACTGACCACATGAGTCCTCAACTGCCAAGCTACTAACTAATTTCTTTCAAACTACTAACTCATTCCTTTCAAACTCCTAACTCATTCCTTTATGCACTCCTTTATGATTCCGAAGATAAATTCTAATGGCGCCCAGCACATTGCCTCCTCAGTAAGCCCAAATTAGTCCCCTCTCTCAGACTCCCACTGGGCTCTCTTTGGTCCTTCACAGAACGCTGGCTGAGAAAATCTCTTTTCAGTCCCTACAAATCACCCTAGTACCTGCTACTCTGACTAGGCCTGTGCCATTATTTATTACAGAATAAGTGCTGGCTGTTGAGGGTCAATTATTCCATTGACCAGGCATTACAATAATTCCTGGTAATTAAAAGAGGTACTTAATGTGAATCTGGGTGCATATTGAAAGAAACATTAGTCCTTTTGTCATCTTGGCAAGTCTATTGTTCTGAGCCAGGCCCAACCAATTAACATCTTTTGCCAATCCCTGTCAGCTGGAGCTTAAAAAAGGAGAGGAGGGGGGTCAGTCAGATGCTAATTTAGATACAATTGTGTCAGGGCTGTTTGGAGGGGACTGGCTCTAAAGAAGCCACCAGGGTTTAATGAAGCAAACAGCTTGGGTCCCAGTGACCCTGCAGGGGTAATTTTAAAAAGACCCCTCTGTGTTCCTGTGCCAAATAGCAGAGGGGCATCACAAGAAGTCCTTCCTTTAAAAAAAATGAAGAGAGGGATAATCATCCGTTTAATCTGCTCATTAAACAAATCTCTCAGGCGGACTTAACATGAATTAGCACTTCTCTAAAAAGGTAAAATGTGACATACAGCAGACAGTTCAGATAATTTGAAAGGTCACAATTTTTTATTATAAGCTCAGTTGTTAATGGATTAATATTCGATGATACTGAGCAAAAGACTGCCACCTTCATTCAACCTTGGGAGCAAAACACTTATGTTTTCCTGACTGGAAGACAACAACAAAAAACACATTCATCAGGCCCCAGTACAGATCTAAGCACCAGCTATGTACAGAAGACACGTTTGGTTCCATGTTTTTCAAACACAGGAATCAAGAGGAAAAGAAATGGGAGTCTGTTGACTCCCTCCACTAGCTTTCCACCTCACTCGGGCTAGGCTCACATATGTGTGCTAGGAAGGTGATAGTCGGGTTTCAACGAGACATCGAACCTCAGAGGGCTAGGGCACACGTTTCAGGGGCCACCTGGTCTAGAGCACCCCAGCCTGGACACAGTGATTCAAGGGGCCGAGGCCCCCAGGGAGATCCATGACTGGCAGTGCCTGGGAGGCAAACTTCCTGGAAAACAGGGGAATCTTTTGTCCACAAACAAGACACCACACTGACATAAGCAGCTCTCTCACAAACCTCCCAGCGTTATCTGAGGGGGATAATTAGTCTTCTCTTCATATTTACTTAATTGTGCCTAGGTGACGTGAATGGCCCTGTGATCAAGTTAAGATGGTGTTTACAAGGAGGCATGAAGACTCACACAGTTCTCTAACTAGTCAACCTAAACCTTCACACAGGAAGTTGAGGCCCGCTGAATTGTTATTTCATTTGTAAAGAACAAAAAGGTCAATCCCGGACCACTTTTGGAAGAAATATTTAGTATGTCCTATCATAAGGAAAAGAGTAAGGCACATTTCAAAATAAACTGACCCTAAAACAGAACCTTGCACACCAGTGTTATTCCCAATGGCCAAAAAGTAGAAACAACACAAATGTTCACCAATGGATGAATTAATACATAAAATGTGATACACAGTCATGGGGTTCAAGACATGCTGCCCTGAAAACATGGCATCGAGGCATATTAAATATTTGAAGCTGAAGGAGTTTGAGAAAATGGCAGAAGAGAGGTTCTTTCTGACTTCCTCGCACCCTTCTCCCCTGAAGCAGGTCATAAGACTCTCAGGTAAGAGGTGTCCTCCCTGTACTCAGAGTAAAGAATCATGGACACACTGGGAAGAGCCCAAACACACAGGTCTTGCTAAATATCCCCCAGTTTATTCCACTTAGCTTATACTCTGTGTCCCATCGTATCTTTCCGACCTCCCACTCTTCATCAAACCTAGCATAGAAACATTCAGGTTTAATCATTTCTTTGGGTCTTTATGTCCTTACGCCAGCTCCCATGTGACATCAAATTCACATAAATAAATTTGTATGCTTTTCTCCTGTTAATCTTTCCGTTTAATTTTCAGACACAGCCAAGGACCCTAAGAAGATCAAGGAAAACTTGTTTCCTCTTCTACAAAACATTCAGTGGAGTAATGTTATTCAGTCTTAAAAAGGAAAGTGATTCTTGACACGTGCTACAACATGGATGAGCCTTGGAATCATCGTGCCAAGTGAAATCAGCAAGACACAAAAAACCGCTATTGTAGAATTGGACTTTATATATGAGGTACCTAAGTCTCAGCAAATTCTGAGAGGCACAAAGTATAATAGGATCTGGGGACAAGCGGGAATAAGGAATTATTGTTTCATACATACAGATTTTCTGATTGGGATGATGAAAAAATTCTGGAGATAGACAGTGGTGACAGTTGTACGTTATAAATATACTTAATGTCAATGAATTGTATACTTAAGAAATGGTTAAAATGATTAGAATACAAAATAAAATATGACATGGATAGTCAGTCATAATTATATTTTTTGTTAGCTACATTATTCTGGGAACTCATGTCATTAAGTTTCCTGGAGTAATTATTATTATCATAACATCAACATGTATTCAGAGTTTTCTTTTAAATAAACTAAGTAAACTATAAAATAAGTCAACAACTCCAATGTATATTTGCAATGCTTTCATACTCAGCTAACACGTATCAGATTTAAATAAAGATTTAATATACAGATATTACTGGTAAAGAAATAGCCTCACAGCTCAAGGCAAGCCATGAATAAGATATTTAGTTTTTAAAACACTCTTTAACACCATTTGCTCCTCTTCTTATCCAAATAATATTTTCTACTTTATTGGCTTGTTATTTAAAAGTTAACCATCACACACAAAAAATCAAAATCATTGAGTCAAATGTCCCCACTACGAAAGGGCCAAGAACCTAAAATGCTGTCCAAGTAAATGGAACCAGGATCATGATTGCCTGGAAGAGCTGTTCCTCTAAAGTCAATTTCCTTGGAAGAAAGCAGCAGTCAGTTGGCATTTGAAATGTTTTCTCTCTTTGGAAATTGTTGCCTGAACAGTAAGTCATGTCAGCTTTGACTCTGTCCTCTTGAGGCCTGAACCAAGTGAAGCCTGAAGTCACCATTAAGCAACTGCCGCAGCCATGGGGCGTCTGGAATTTGTTGAGTGCACTGAGCCTTAAAACAGAACAGCTGTTGTGGAATGCTGTTACAAGACACCTACGGGGGACTTGAGGCCTCGGGGACACCCTTGTCTATTCTGAATAGGGAGGCCAATCACTGCTTCATTACTTCCTAGTGAGACAAGAAGTTGCAGAGATGAAAGTACCCAAGCACAGGCCTGGACAAGACAACTTGATGAGTGAAACTATGTTCAACATACCTAAGTCACGGTTACCACAGCCCCATGTGCTCAGAATAGAGCTGCACATGCTGCAAGCCCACAGCAGTTGCTGACTTTCAGAAATCATCGAAACCATGACATGAAAAGATCTGCTGTAATAGACACAGGAGCAAATATGGTGTATCTCAGCAGGAAGCCATCCAGCATGGAAGGATTACCTCTAAATGAGATTTCTCAGGTTGATCTCAAATCATGGTATTTATATAAATTATTTCAATTATGAGGGTCTGATAGGGGACATACTAGACCATAGAGCTGATTTGTTATCACAGAACTTTAATCTGAAAAAAAATCTGCCAAGGATATAGAAATAAGTCAAAGTCTTAGAATAAAAAAGCAATGCAATAGGACAGTTTAATTCCTGGAAAGAACTGGTAAGATCCTACTTCTCCATTAAAAGCTGGCTCTATCATTTCATGCTTTGGTCAATCACAGAACTCAGACAAAATCTCTGCTGGCTCTGTATTCTATTGCGCTTGTTTAAAAGTGTAGTGTGATGTATGATGGCTGAAAGCACAGGGGCCTAGCCTTGGGTTAGACATAAAGTTAGGGTTTAAAAAAGGGGGGGTGAGGGTATAAAGAAAGACTGTAATGGCAAAAAGAAAATTGGAAAAGAAAATCTCTGAGGGGCCTGCTAATCAAGTGAGGTCTTTGTATTCAGAAAATGTCATTGCTCTTGTACAGCTGAAAGGGCCCTTAAAATCAACACATCCCCATCGTAGGGATTCATGAAATGATTGCTGATTGGCTGAGTCAATAAACTCTTATACTGTACAAATAAAAAAAAAAGCAAGAAATAGAAATCTAAGACCTCTGTCATGGAGAAACCCACTGAGGTGGCCAAGATTCCAGATGATTGTTAGTAAATGGTTATCAAACTGGCAGTCTGATTGTAATTTACCTCCTTTCCAAAGTTATCATTTGTTGGAATGCAACAATATACCAGTTCCTTGAATGTTTTCTACCTGTTTAGACTGCTTGTCTAAAAATTAAACATATTTATTAAGGACCCTGGGAGAGAAACAGAGAAAGATCTGAGGCGGGGTCAGGGAAGTGCGCAGGACCCTCAGGTCACAGAAGAGAGCCTATCCTAAGGTTCTCATTTTGAAATCTCGATAATGAAGTAGAAAAAGCACCGGGAAAGCAAAGACCTGTAGAGGAAGTACTCACAAAGGAACAAGAGGGAGAAGAAAAGGGCAGCTGAGGGGAGGTGCAGAGAAGGAGGGAGGGGATTTTATACGGGAAGAACAAAAGCATTCATAAGAAGGCAGAGAAGAACCCAGGGGAAGGAGACCCCACTGCTGGGGCAGCAGGGTACTGGGGAACCTCTAACATGGGACAGGCTGTGGAGAGCCTAGAACTGGGGAGAGTTACTAGAAGAAAAACAAGGGAATCACTGCGACCGAGGGACAACAGGATCTTAAAAAAGGCGGCTGTCTTTGTCTGCACCACCAAAGGAGAGGCTGAAGACAGGAGGATGGAAGCCATAAAGGATATGAAGGTTACAGTGGGGGGAGGGGAGGAAAGTCAATGAGGTGCGGAGACTGATCACCTGTGAAGGGCAAACAGGGGAGGGGGCCACCGAGATGATCAAAGGCTTGGGACACCAGTCAGAAGAGGAAGGACAAGAGCAGAGACATGAGGAGGGATCTATTTGGGAGGGGGTGAGGGAGAGAGGAGATAAGGTTTAGACGTGCAAAGCTGAAGGTTACAACACATCAGGCATGTGGCTGGGAAGCAGAGAGAGCGAGCTGGGGTAACTGTCACCTTTTGAGAGAGAGGGTTCCCTGAGGAGTGGTAAACAAGGAACAAAGAGGAAAGGACTGAGGCTTGGGAACAAGACACAGGAGCGTGCCGAGCCCTGAGGTCGCCGCAGGCTTTCTTGCCAGGGCTGTCATCCATCGTCCAGCAGCCCGGCAGGGGAGGGAGGACTGGCACAGGGAACGTGGTGGGGGAGGCGGAAAGGGGCAGGGAAAAGGGCAGCACGGCCTCACAGGAGCCTCTCCGGTGCCCTTCAGCGAAGCAGAAGGCAAGAGGCTGAGGCTGCGTGCCAAGGGGTGGGGGAGGACCAGGACGGCGACGGGTGCCGAGTCTGCCGAGTCTGGGGCTCCATGGCAGCTGGTGACTTCTGCACTGCGAGTCGTGAGGAAGCAGAGGCAACAAGCAGAAGCTCGGTGCTCACAGCTGATGAAGGCCAAGTGGCAGAGGGAAGAAAGAGCAGGCAGGGCTCAGCACAGGGGATCAGGCAGGGTTTTTTTTTTTTTTTTTTTAACTGTTCTTATTTTTTGAATGGTAGGAGAGACCAAAATATTAAAAGACAAAAGGAGAGACAGAGACAGACCCTGAGACACAGAGATGAGAGAGAGAGAAAGAGCATGAATGGGGATTAAAACAGAATCAAGGTCCACCAAGAAGTGACAGAAGACAGAATCAGAGAACAGGAAGAAAAGTTAAGTCTAGAGAGGAAGAGAAAATCTTATCTGTTTAGAAATAAGTACAGAAGAGATAACACTTAGAAAGTCTTTGTTTAAAAATTTTTTTAAGTGGGGCACCTGGGTGGCCCAGTCGGTTAAGTGTCCAACTCTTGATCTCAGCTCAGGTCTCAATCTCAGGGTCATGAGTTCAAGCCCCAGGTTGGGCTCCATGCTGGGTGTGGAGCCTTACTTAAAAAAACTGAATGGGGCGCCTGGGTGGCTCAGTTGGTTAAGTGACTGCCTTTGGCTCAGGTCATGATCCTGGAGTCCTGGGATCGAGTCCCACATCAGGCTCCTTGCTCGGTGGGGAGTCTGCTTCTCCCTCTGACCCTACCCCCTCTTGCGCTCTCTCTCTCAAAAAGAAAAAAAAAAAACTGAATGAATGAATGAATGAATAAACATTTTAAGTGCCTAAGGATGTCATCTGCTGAAAGAGAGTAGTTAGAGATTAACTTGGGGGCAAGAGAAGGTGGTAAACTGGCAGCAACAGAACAGGACCAAGGGACCAGGACTGGACACACACACATCTGCTTAGATGTGTCTGTGTGTTTTCCTGCAGGTATCTAGCTACTGAATACTCAAGAAAACCCAAAAAAGGTATCTCAAAACATTAAGATAATTTTTGTTTAGGTACACGAAGGAATTGTATCTAATAATTTGCTAGATGTTAAGGATAAAACAAAGGATGTCCCTGTAATCTTTTAGGAGTTTAGAGTCTCCTGAGGAACAGTCCAGGGTTTTTTTAAGTTTTATTCATTTAAGTAATCTCTACACCTAACATGGGACTCGAACTCACAACCCTGAGATCAAGAGTTGTGCATTCCTCCGACTGAGACGGCCAGGCGCCCCAAGAAGCAGTCCAATTCTAACAGAGTATGATACAGTAAGATAGACAATGTGCTGTAAAAGTGACCTATAATTATTGGGACAGTTATGGAGAAGTGAGGGTATAAGGGAAAATTATACTTAACTGCTGACATTTGAATCAAAACATAACCATGAGCAATTCACCCGATAAAGAGTGTGAAAAAAGTACTTCAGCGGAGAAAAGATACATGAAGCATGTGAAATAAGGTGACATGCTAGGGAAGACACAAAAGTCTCCATTTGAAAAGTCCCCCAGGGGTTGGATTGACACAGGGTCTTGAACGGCACCTCAAGGAGTCTGGGCATGCCTCCAGAGGAAAATGGAATGCTGTGGAGGACTTGAAGCTGGGGCCATTTGTGGTTTAAACAATCTCTCTGGCAGCAATGGCTCCCAACCTGGGTTGGGCACTGGATCGCCTGAGGACCTTGTACAAATATTAACTTCTGGACTGCACACCCTGAGGTTCTGATTCAATAGGTCTGAGGTAGAATTTGCACAACAGTGTTTTTAAATGCTTCCTGGATGATTCTCATTCATTTATTTTGAAACCATCTATTTAATTTCTATTATTTTAAGCTGATAATGCATCAAGGAATAAAATAGACAAAAATTGCAGAGCCATAGGACTTGTATATGTGGGAAGTCAAATCAAAGACATGTGTACATTGTAAGGTATACCAGAAGGTGAGCAGAGCCATGAATAAGAAGCATGGGAAGAAGGATAGGTGGGTGTGTTGCACAACATGCCTACTGTGCTGTCGAGAAGGGCACTGGTGAGAATTTGAGTAACGACGGAAGGGGTGACAGTGGGGGGACACTCATTTCTGAGAAAGAGGGCTGTTAGCAAAGGAACCAGCAAGTTCACAAGCCTGAGGCTGGAAGATTCCTCAGATAGTTGAATAATGAGACCAGTGTGGTAGAGAAAAATGTGTGAGGGGGGCAGTGGCAGAGGATGGTCATGAATGGCCTTATAGACCATGGCAAGGACTTACCACGAATGAGGTGAGAAGCCACCAGAGGCTTCTGAAGAGGGGAATTGCATGAGTGATTCAGGTTTTTAAAGGACCAATTGGGTTGCTGTGTTGAGAACAGATGGAGAGGGGCCAGGATGGAAGCAGGGAGATGGAGTGGGTAGCGGCAGAGTTGGCGAGAAGTGATGGAAACTGGATACGTATGCAGGGAAGGCTGAGATGAAGGGAAGGAAGAGGGAAGCAGCCAGACCAGTCGCGAGGTCAGTGCTATGGTTGAGGAGGACACTGACAAGGGTGGTAGGAAGGGAAGACTCGTCAGAAAGCAACATCAGGGTTAACACTGCCATGCTTGATGACCACTTGCACAGACGGTGACGGGTCAAGAATGAGTGTTGGGTTCCTGGTTTGAGTTACTTGAAACCAAGACAGGATTTACAGCAGGAGAAACAAGTTTCAGTTCTGCTGTGACCCCCACCCCCACCCCAACTCTGGTGCACACGTGCATGTGTGAATGTGTGAATGCGTGTTTGGGAGGTGCATAAAGTTAGTGAATAATTTGGTATGTTGATTTTTGAGAGGCCTAGAGAACAGGAGATATTAAGGAGGAAATGGCCAGTTGAAAAAGCTGAAAATTCATTCCACAAACATGGGCCTGCAGCTTGAGAGGTCTGAGCTGGACACGGGATTGGGGTCACTATCTAAGAGCACTGGTTGACTGCATAAGAATAAGCAGAGGGACAGAAGAAATTGAAGACCAGCACCCTGGGGACATCAACATTCGAGGGAAAATGGAGGAAGAGGACCTTTTGTTAGCATGATGCAAAATGCCTATAGAAACACACACACACTTTGGAAAATCTTTTTTTTTTTTTTAATGGATACTCTATAGCTATGATGTGAGAAAGCCTTTCAAACAAATGGTTATGAGTGATTATTTCAAATACTCATGATCCAAAATATAAGTATCCAGACGCATAGGATTTATTCTTTATTCTCCCCACCAGATATGGGGATTCCTATGGATAGAAGCTGGATTTCCTATTTCAAAAATGCTGGTCATTCGAACAAATAACCCAATCTGCTTATACAGAGTAATGTCCAATGTCCCCCAAAGCTTTGGGGAATGGAGTAAAGATATTATTGAAGCTTCATTGCAAGTAAAAAAAGACCAGATAGACCATTAGTATCTCACGCCACAGTCAGATGATGTCTTCTGGCTGGAATTGCATTTGACTTTTGAAATGTAGAGATGATGGTGGGAAAAATGGTTTCCTGCAGATCTGTTGAGCAATCTTTCCTTCCTGCTCAGTGAAATTTTCATTGTCCTTTTTTTTAAACCCCATGCTCTTGTTTCATTTGATTGCCAAGAATTTTTTATTTTGTTATCCTTTTTCATAAATACTAGTCTAGTTACTGAATAGATCCCTAATCTACATAACTAAATTATTGTGAATTATCTTTACTTAGGAATCTTCTGATTTGGTAGATCAGCTAGTATTTATAGGCTTGTAAATATGATATTTTCATTCAAATTGTCTTTATATGCATGTTTTAAAGGAGCTGTTCCCCTGAGCACCCAGTGATGAGCTACTGTCAGCAGAGCAATGATCATTTACAAATAATCACTATATCCTGTTTGGAGATAGTTTCCCAGCTAACAGGCTATGGAGTGACTGTAGCTTAGCTAATAAACTCAGGAGTGAAATCTAATCTAATTTCGAAACCTCAGCCCTCCGTGGCAGGTTCTTTAGCATCATGGCAATTTAAAGCATGCCTATTTACACCTCCCAGAAACTGACTTCT